>NC_053170.1:86530721-86890721 GCF_016835505.1 Polypterus senegalus
AAGTAGTGAGGAATAATCATTATTATTTGTTTTTAGGCAATTATTACATAAATACTGGTTTTGTTATTTTATTTACATTTTATTAACTAGATCATTATATGTACTGATGTATTCAGATTTAAGACCTTCACTCATTTGTTGTCTTTGTAAATAGTTTCTTGTGTGGCACAAGGTTGTTAGATGCATGAATGTGACAACAATGGCAAAAGGCTAGAATAAGTACTGGGATTTTGGGGAGTGCTTTTAAAAAAGAGTCAGACAGAGGCACAGGCAGTGAAAAAGCAGCTCTGCAAGCCAATATACTGTACACAGACAGATGCCACAAGTGACGACAGACCTTGTCAATGTTGTGTGTATCCTGGACAGGAATCCCCACACCCATCATAGTGAGAAGATATGAAACGTATTCCTTTTAGATGGCTCTAGAAAGCAGGGAACCCAGCTTTACTTAATCATACTAATCATCTTAACAGACATATAAGCATCTGAGCTGGCAAGACCCCAAACGTTCTCCAAGGCTGACTGCTTTAAGAAGTGATACTTAGCTGAGAATAGTGGAATACAATTGGAGTCAACAGTCCTATGGAGTTAACAGGCAAGATAATTTCAAGGTCAACAAAGGATAGCAGATGGCTCACTGGTATGACAGCTTGTAAACTTAGCCCTTTAAAAGACTTTATAGAGCTCAGGAGGCAATAACACTGTAAGTCATAATTTTACCCATAAGTTACCCTGCGTAAAAACTACAGGCAGTAGGAAAAGGCCAAGGTTGATTAGATTTATACCCACATCCTGATCACACACCATGTTTGCTATACAAGTTTCCTTGCAACCATTCCAGATGGGAAATGATGCAAGAGGAGTGCTCTCCAATTAAATCATCAAAATATTAAAAACATGAAATAAAAAAAGATGGCTAGAAGTTTGTGAATTACAAGAAAAAACTTGTAGCGCTAAAAATACTACTTAACAAAAAGATTGTAAAACAAAGGCAATGGTGATCTGCAGCGATGAAGGCCTTCCAATTTTATTTTCTGGAGTATAAAGCAGAACTGTTTGTATATTAGGATGAAGGAAAATGGGGATGCAAACCTCTGAGAAAAGACAAATCTACATGGAGGGAAACAAAGGCTTGGGAACTGGTAGAGGTGAGGGCCAAGGATGATGAGGCCAGCTATACATGGACAGAACAATTAGAATTTCCATTGAACACCTTTTCATCTCTGCCTGCCACTGCTAGCAGTGAATGTGTGGTCTCCATAGCAACCTACCCGTCAGGGAAAAAAGGAAAAGGCTAACATTATGGGATTTTTTTTAACTGAGAAAAAAAAGCATGTTGCCCCTACTAAACCCAAGTAAGACCCCAAGCTATTTGACAGAAGAGTGTTTTCACTGTACTAGTTAAGGTCTTTAAAATATTTACAAACAAAAACCAAGAAGAAAGATATCTGCTCTCTTCTTATGCCTTGATATACCCTAAAAAGACAATATGCACCATGAGGACACGTTATAGCTTTAAATTATATGCTTTGTTATAGGCCACTTCAGTTTTGCATGAATTATATTCTTATTGTACAAAATAGCCCAAGGGAAGCTGCCTTTACTCCACATTTTAGTGCAGGAAATGTGTCAGTGTAGCTTACAGACAGGACCCAAAGCACTACCTTGGTTAAATAATTTGGGAAAGAAAGTACCACACAATTTTTAAAAAGAAGCAGAATTCAGAGAGAAATAGCAGGCATGTGCTGGGGATGGATGGATGGTTCTTGAGCACCTACTTCTGTTGGTCTAAGTGCTGCTTTTGAGCAGCTTGTGCCACTTGCTTATGAAGGAGAACCATCCAGTTCACTCTTTAGGCACTGATTTTATAATCAAAGCATCAAATTATTTAAGTATATCATTGTGAATTGTAAGGCATGAACTATTAAATTGAAGCAACAAAACTGCAGTGAATTATTTAATTTCAGTATAATTTCTCTCCTGTCCCCTGTGCGTCTTTTTTACATAAATTCATGTCATATCTCTTTTGAATTCATATATCTGATTATAGATTATACATTACTTTAATATGGTTTAGGGCAGGGCTGGTGCCTGGGTAAGAATCTATAAGGTTTTACGACGGTAACACTTCAGTTGAAACAGCTGTTGCAACTAAACAAGTGGCATGTTACTTTCAGTTTCAGTCCCAATAAACACTATGGTAACACTGAATACTCCACACTAAATCTGGTATCATAATAGTGAATATTAATTAATGAAATAAAAAAATTGCTATGTTAATACCTTCTGCTCAAACAAAATATAATATTATCATATCCTATACTTCCTCCAACAACCATCTTCCTTAACAGGTTCAATGTACTGGAACAACTGGAAGTGTGGTGGAGGAAAGACTGACTAACAGGCACCAAATGTTCAAATCCTTTTCAAGGACCGTTTATTAGCTTTTGTCTGACAGGGACCTGGACTATCTATAGTTGTTGGTTTTAGGAGATGTTGGTAAAGTTATAAAACTCAACAGGATCACCGTGTTTGTGAGCAGTGTTCAGCTCACTGTTCTACCCATCTCCTAATTCTTTTCAGTACAAGCTACTGGGACGTTCAGCCACTTCTTTTATGTCACTCTAGCACAGTGTTTCCCAAACTCGGTCCTGGGGAACCCCTGTGGCTGCAGTTTTTTGTTCCAACCACATTCCTAATCAGTGACAACACCTGATAACACTGAGCTCATTTTTTTTTCTTTTATTCGACATTCAGAAAAGCATAGTAGCACGAGTTTTACATTTATATGGCATTTATAAATATTTCTGCTTTTGCTAGAGATTTAAATGCTTAACTCTCTTTTGTTGATTTCATTATATTTTTTCCTTTTTCTGTGCAGTTTTTCCCCTTTGATGCATCTTATTAATGACAATTTGAAACAAGCAGATCAGACACCCAGGCAAACAACACTGAATAATCAAAGGCTGCAACTACTTTAGAGTCAGACCCACTAATTAGTAAATAACGGATTAATTAAACAATTAGAACACCTTGAAAAGTAGGATGAAAATCAAGAAGAAAATACTGTTAAAAAGAAAACAATAATTATTCCTATATAACTGCTTGGTACATTTTAAAATTTTTTTTTTGGCAAACTTTGTTTTCTAATTTCTATATTGTTCCCTAAACACAGAACTTGGAAAATATCAGTTTGCTTAATTAGCCTAGGAGTTCAATTAAAAACAGAAGCTGGTTGGAACAAAAACCTGCAGCCACAGGGATTCCCCAAGACCGAGTTTGGGAAACACTGCTCTTGCATGCCTGGCTCCATTAACCTGCAGACTCTCACCTTCATATTTTTATTTATTTATTTTTTACAGGTCTCAAGTCAGAGCTGCAAAACTAATTATAAATGTTAATGCAAAATAAATGCACCACATGTACAATATCCAATAACTATCGTGAAATGAAGCTCAATTCAGTTATTAAACACATAATGCGGTCAAAAATGAAAATCTAATCACAAGTGAGCACTGATATGTGACTGCTGAGAAATTGCTGATAATAATAATAATAATAATAAATTATTGTATTTAAGGCACCTTTCATAGTATTCAAAGGTCACTTCACATACCATTAGAAAGATCCACGGTAATAAAACAACAGTAAAAATTAAAACAATTTATAACAATAAATAATCAAATTATCAAAAGTGAAAACAGTATGAACTGAGCAATTATGGGCAACAGTAAGTAGCAGATATCATACAGAACTGTTGGCTCACCGTGTAAAAGTATGTCAGAATAAATAGGTATTTAAAGCAGTTTTGAAGTTTGTAATAAGAGTCCATATTGTGGATGGGAGAGGATAAAGTGCTCCAGAGGTTGGGTGCAACAAAAGAAAAGGCCCCAAGATCCATAGTACTGAGGTTAAAACTGGGGACAGTTGGTAAACCTGAAGATGAGGATCACAGGGAAAGAACAATTGGAGGAGTATATTGACGTAGCTGGTAACATGTTATGTAAAGCTTTAAATTTGAGGAGAAAAATTTTGAAGTTGATCTATCCCATGGGGAGCAAATGGAGTCAAATCAGGTGAGGTGTAGAATGGTCTGCTATCTTGGTGTATTTGATGATCATGGCATTAGAGTTTTGAATGAACTGTAATCTGTGAAGGAGTTTAATCGGATTTATACTTAACATTTATAGGTGCAAATTACAAAAAATGTGTTTCAAAAGATATTAACAGAGTACTGTACCCATTTATGCTTACTTGACTTTGAACTCACACTAACATACAAGATACCTGAACTGGGAAACTCAGAGAGATGACTTTCAGAAGAGAACTTCTTAGATAATACCTAAAAGAAAAGAAATCAAAAACCCCTTAGTATAAACCTTGCAACAAAAATAGTTGGACTTTTATGTTGCATTTTAAAAATAATTAAATGACTGTAGGTTCTGAACTAAACACCAAACTCGTAGTCAATAAATGATTCAAAACAACAAGCAAATATAAAGTAAGGAAAAGTAAAGAAAAAAAACCAAACACCCTACCTTGCTTTACAAATAATGCATTTTCTAGCTATATTATATACAGTACTCAGTATAAATGAGTACACCCCAAAAGATTTTTTCAAAAGAAAATCTGTCTCCTTTTAGAATTAATACTTCATATGGGATCCTATACCATAGAATCAGTCCAGCAAATCTGGTTTATTGGTTTCAAATGAGATTTTTCAGCAGGAAAACAATAAAGATCCTAGGAATAACACTTGTTAAATTGGTAATTAACAGGAATTCAACAACAGAGTCTAATCAGTCATCACACAGGTTACCACCAAATAATTGAAAATTAAAAGTGGTATTTAACAAGTAAAATCAACTTTCATTCAATGCTGAAAACAATGGCACCACAAGAAAGTGAAAAAATCACATGACAAAAAAAAAATTATTAAAGCAGTGGTCTTCTGTGTGATTGTATTAGTGCTGCAGGTGTCAGGAAATTGCACTTCATTCATGGAATTACTGTATGAATTCACAGATGTATTACACAATACTAAAGGAGAAGATGCTACCATTTCTCCATGCACTTTTAACATAATAATGACTGAAAACATACATCCAAGGCCACTGCTGCATTTCTGAGGAAGAACAAAGTGAAACTGATTCAATGGCCAAACTTGTTACCCAACCTCAACCCAATAAAACACCTGTGGGGAGTTCTAAAAAGACAGATTGAACATCATTCCCTCCAGTATCCAGACTCTGAAAGAACTCATTCTCTAAGAACGGAGAAAGACAGACAATATTGGAGCATGTCGCCAACATGTTCATTCCATGACTAGAAGATCTGATGCTGTTCTTAAAAAAAAAAAAATCATATGGGCAATGCAAAATAATAGAGTTGCTGGTGTATTAATTTATGCAATACCTCATTTAAACAAAATTATTTTCTTATTCAAATGATGTTGGTGACCAAGCTTTTAAATCTCTCTATTATACAAAAAAAATCCAGGGGTGAGACAAGACTTCTTGGCCTGGGACGAGACGTGACCTTTTCATAGAGATACTTTCAAGTCCCGCTAGACGAGACTTTGTGCCAAGAGATTTAACCACACCTGGGGCCGGAAATAAAAGACAAAGAGTAGACGACAAAGTAGAACGTAGTAAAGAATTCAAAAACGGTGCGATATACATGCAGAGCAGGTTAGAGATAATGAAAGTACTAAAATTCGAAAGTCTCAAAAAAAATTAGAGTCAAGATCGCATTAGCGCAAACAAACGGAAATTACTCAGTGAAATAACGGAACAGTGAAAAGAGATCGAATATATTTTTCGGATTTACACTTTATGTCGGAAACTTGTAGATCATCTAATTCGTGCTGCCATCAAGGAAAAGTAGTGTTTCTTCCCAATGAAGAGGCGTATCCGCGAGAATTAGAATATTTGTTGTTTGGTGAAAGTGAAATCCACATACGTGCGTGGCACAGACGCAAAGTGGCTGGCACATAGTGCAGACTGGGGGACTGGCGAGCAAAGTGAGTGGGGGGCTAGTTGTTACTAAAAGAAATGTTTACTAAAATTCAGTTGTCAAAATTCTGCTAATTGTTCTGGGGTTCACTGAGAAATTTATAAAAATCTTAATTTTAAAACTGGGTATACTAATTTATGCCAAGTACTGTATATCACACATACACGAACACACAGAGTATTCAATTGCTCTTACAAATTAGTACTGTAAAAGAAGAGCTAAATAAATAAATGTCTGCTTATGAGGAAGATGCTTATAGGATTTTCTCTCTCCAAAATGAGATCTAAAAATCAGTCTCACAAAAAAAAGATAATAGAAGGGAAGAATTATCCTTTCCCATTAGACCTCCAACATAATTCTTATTTTGTATGACTCTTACTTTGTGAAGTTTTCCTGATGAGGATGTGTCACTCTCAGAATTAGGAGTCGAGGTTAGTTTAGGGACAAGGCTGTCAGCACATGCTCCCACCCATGCTGCAGAAGAGAGAGAGTAAAATCCAGAAGGCTTCATGACTTCATCAACGCTGCTAGCTAAAGGCATACCAATAAGAGAGCTGGGTAAGCTGCTGGAGCTAGCCGTTCTTGTTCTAATGAAGGCAATTTCCATGGTCGATTCAAGCCTACATGGTGAACAACAAAACAGTTTCTGGTAAATGTAGCCTACAGATCAGCTAAATCACTGCATCTCTCATGCTTTTCTTTCTCTCAACAAACACACTGCAATAAAAATAAAATTATACCCTACCACAACTTTATAAAGTAATATACCAAACACCACCCTACAGTAAAAAAAAAAACCTGCAACATTTTAAGTATTGTTTATATCAGGGTATGGAAACAATCATCTTCAGAATGTAAAGATCCATACAATGAAAACTAACTTTGAGAAAGAACTTGAGAAGTCCCTAATTAATCAAACTACTATACTATATACCATATGTACATGGATAATCACAAATATTGCATTTTCACACTGAAGTTTGGAAATATGCAAACTGCTTTTTTTGGAAATATGCAAACTGCTTTTATTCCAAAATATTATAAGATAACACCTCACACTGTTATTGCATAGTGACACTTCTGGAGTTTAGAATTTCTTAATACATTTTATCTACCGTTTCATTTTTACTTTTAAATTAAGCATAATAACAAATACAAGCAAGGTAAAGTCAACAAGGAGACTGCTAAAAATATATATTTTTTTATTTGCATTTTATATCATTATTAAGACTAACACCATAGTGGGGTAGTGGTTAGCAATGCTGCCTCATGGATCTACCATCATCCATTTGATTCCTTGTCAAGCTGGACATGAGATTCAAATGCAGACTATGCGGGTGTCTGCATCAGTTTTTCTACTGGTAACCTGGTTTTGCCCCATATTTGAAAAACATATGTACTTTAACTGGCAATTCTAAATTGTCTTTATGTGAGTGCAAGTGTGTGGGCCCTGCAATGGCCTGGCACCTCACCAAGAACTGCTTTGCATCTTATACTCAATGATGTGCAGACAGACTCAGTTCTCCTTTCCACAATAAGAATGACCTGGTGTTGAGATTATATCAGTGATTGCACAATGAAATGTTTTTGTTGAGTTTTGAGGCAAAAAGTTCTACAGAGAAGGACTCATTAATCAAGTTGGGAGGTGTTTGTACTTCAGTAAGGATTTAAAAAAATATATATTTTGCATTTTTTATAACAAGATGTCTACAATAATTCTAACTTTACTTAAACACAATGTCTTTTTAATTTAAATTTAGAGGAACATGTTATGATGCTCTTCCCTCAAGAAATTTTTAATGCAAAAAAGAAAAAATAAAGCCTGAATGAGTAGAGAGAACAGAAAAAAACATGCATTTTGCACTCCCTTCTGGAAGCAGCAGATGGTGGCGTTAAACACAAGTCGTCCAAGTCTGTTGAGTAGGAGATAACAAATGTGTAATGGGTTAGCAAGTTTATTAATGCTGGAAGGAAGTGAACTGAATGTGTTTGGTACTTAAACCAACAGCTGGGCTTCTTGAAAAAGGGAAGACCAGGACCTATCCAGATCATATATATAGAGAACAGTTTTGTCACCTCTTATGTGAAAAGGTAAAACGTATACATGTGTATATATCTTTGTTTATGGCTCCCACAAGCTGACTGTAGGGTTGTGATAAGGATGTTAGAAAAATGGCGTAGACAAAGTTTTACTAGTATGTTGCTTTAAGTGGATCTAATAATGAGAAACATGAGATCTAATAATGAGAAACATGCAACTTATAAATAAGCATATGGTCAGAACAAGGTACAAGTAATTACTAATAAAGGGCAAATGGATGAATAGTAACAAAATGAAAAATTAAAGTAAGAAGGCAGGGTGACAAAAACAGCAATAAAAAGAGAGAAGACTAAGGAAAGTACAGACTCAATTAATGCTATTCGAAATAGCATTTGTAATTATAAAATTGAACTTAGGCAAGAGTGTCAAACTACAGTTACAGAATAATAAGGAGTGCAGCTAGCAAAAGGGTGGATGATAGAGGATTGGCACTGACAAGTTACAGCATGAAATGTTTAGTAATAATAAAAAAAATAATAATAATAATAATAAAAAAAGAGATTTGACAAGAAATGTCTGTAACATGACATGCTGTCTAAAAGAGACTTTTACACTGCAAAAGAAAATTAAAGCATTTTAAAACCCCAATAAAAATAAAAGGTTCCCATTTTTTTCCCTAGTATAAAATACTACGCTACACAGAGGAAAGTACCGTAACTTTGTCCTAGTCAAGATGCCTTTTGCTTCCTCATGAGTGATACCAATTAAGGACTCCTTATTTATAGAAACAAGTTGGTCCCCAGGTTGAAGGCGCCCATCCTGAAAGTAAAAGACAGAAACAGTAAACAATGAGGGCTCAGTCTCTTCATCCTTGAGAAAGGAGTATTTCTTGAGAAGGGGCCCGAGTTGCCTCGAAAGCTTGCATATTGTAATCTTTTTAGTTAGCCAATAAAAGGTGTCATTTTGCTTGACTTTTGAGAAGCTAAACAAAGTGTGCACAGTTCTCAGAACACTGACACTGTGAATGTGTCAGATTTTTTCTGTGTAAATCTTTGACCTGTTTTACACAATTCTGATGAACAAATGTATAAGTACACAAACCAAGGAAACAGATCTTCACATTAAATCTAGTGACAAGTTATTGAAACAGTATCATTTAGGCACTGGATTTTAGACCATGCTATTTTCAATTCAAACTCTTCAATCTGACTTCCCATGTGACCCTGAGAGAGTCATTAAAAACTCAACTGTTAAGACTTATAAGATCAGGATATATAACAAGTCACCTTAAAGGATTCGGCCAAATATAAAATAACCTACAGCAACAATACGAAGGTCAGGAAAACACAACTATTAAGTAATCTATTGACTAGACAAAATGGCCACTTAATGTTTCCATTTCCTTTCATTCTTTAAGGGTACTTCTGGCATATACAACCAAAAGAGGGCACTGTTCAACCATTTAGCTGTTTCAGTGTCTGAACATGCTGCAACATTGTTGGACTGAAAAAACAAATGGGGGAGCTTCAAATCTATACATAACTGCTAAACTGCGCAAAATTGAGTAACTGTTTTAATACAGTTATAACTGAGACGTTATCGAGACACTGCCATGGAAAACAACATACTATGAGAGTACAAAATGTCTGCTTTCTAAATAAGTCATTCACAAGACACCATCAGGCAATCACAAGAAAGATATGTGAGAAAAAAAATATAATTTCAGACTTTCTTGATTGTTCAGGTATGGTTTTGTACTAGTTGACATGTGGTGGCCAGGAGCATAAGCAATACCAAAGTGACAAAGTACAGAGGATTGGCCAATCAGGAGCCAGATAGGAAAAAAGAGAATATCAGCATGAACAGTTAGAAATCGGCAAGAGGCAGCAAAATATGGTCTGAAGGGAAACCTCTGGAATTACCAATGAAAGTGGAAGGTGATGGTGCTATTATAGACAGCAAGAGATACCTGGCACTGCTGTAAAAAAAAAAAATCAACATAAGCACTAGATTAACTGGCTTCAAAAACTCTGAAAACCATACTAAATCATTTTAGAGGCCAAGGAACAGTATGAAAAAATTGAAATCATAAGCCAGATCATGCTAGCAAAGCTTTAGAATGCAGCATTATGCAACTGTACCAGAAAATAGTGGCCTAGTCAATCAACAAACTAAATTCCAATTAGGCATCTGTGGAATCAAACTTAAAATGCTATTCAGAACAGAGATTCAATACTGGCTAATTATTAGTATCTATGGCGTATGTTCCAGGTGACGTAAATCAAAATCATTTTATCTCATTTTTAAAGCATTAGTGACTCCGTACCCTAAACAAGTTGGGATCCTCCAATTAAAAATGAGGAATCAACCTTTTCTCTGCTAAATGTAACTAGTAAATCATCTACTTACTATGTTGTGTACTATCATTCTCTTTAATAAAACCCCTGTGTGCGTCCAGGTGTCCGTGTGTGTCTTCTGGTGAAGATGCGGGCCGCACCGACATTGCACCCGCCCCACCCATGCGCACAGCACCGCGGACGCACACACACTGGAAGTTGGGCACACAGTGAACGGCCTAGCACCGCGCGCATGATAAGCAAATAAATCGCACACACACTGGAAGCAACATCTCCTGGAAGAACGTTCAGCTCAACAAGTAAACATCAACAAAAGAAAGGCTGAAAGACAAAGAAAAATACGAGCAAATAGATCGACTGAAGAAAAAGAAAATGAGCTTCACAAAAACGCTAATAGAGAAAGACTCAGAAGAGCAAACCTTAGAAAAAGTTTGCATTTACTTGACAGAACCAGTATTCACCCACGGCCAGTTATATGTAAGAGTTAGAAGTTTTCCAGATGTTGTTGTCAAGGTTGTAGATGGTCCTGAACAAGGCAAACTGCTGCCAAACTCAGACAGAATATTTACAAGACATGTTAATAATAAATAAAATAATAATAGATTTTATTTATATCGCGCTTTATATTTAACAATCTCAAAGTGCTACAAAATAAGAATAAAATTAACAAACAAAAATCTATAGAAATAATTTAACAAAAGCCTTTCTAAAAAGATAAATTTTAGGTTTCGTTTGAAGCATCGATCGACTGTGGGCTCTCAAGTAGTGAGGGAGGGAATTCCACAGCCTCTCGCCACCAAGAAAAGGCTCTATCACCCATACTGCTAAGTTTAGTTCTGGGAACTTGAAGAGTGTTGGTATGCACAGAGCGGAGGGTGCGTGAGGAAGTATGAGGGATAAGGAGTTCCTGTAAATACAGGGGAGCAGATCCATAAATGCACTGATGGGTAAGGAGCGAAACCTTGTACTCAATTCTAAGTGGTACAGGAGCCAGTGAAGGGTTTTCAAGATAGGAGTGATGTGGTTATGCTTTCGCACCCTCATCAGGATCCTGGCAGCGCTGTTCTGAATGTACTGGAGTCTCTGGATACTCTTGCCAGGAATCCCAATGAGGAGCGCATTACAGTAATCCAGCCTGGACGAGACAAAGGCATGGACAAGCCTCTCTGCATCTGCCAGGGTAATTGTTGGACGGAGTTTAGCAATGTTCCTGAGATGGTGAAAAGATGACTTACAGAGATGTTTAATGTGGGTGTCAAAAGTTAGTTGAGAATCCATTTTAACACCCAAGTTTGTAACAAATGTAGAAAGAGGTATCTTTTTTCCAGAAAAAGTGATACTGGTGATGGTAGTGGAACGAAAACTGGTGTGGTGTGCCAACTAAAATGGCTTCTGTTTTAGATCTGTTTAGCTGAAGGAAGTTGAGCCTCATCCATGCCTCTATTTCCTCCAAACAAATAGTCAGTGTAGATGTTGGCAGAGGAGCAGTAGAGGAGGTGGGAGTAGTCCTAAGATAAAGCTGAGTGTCATCGGCATAACAATGAAAAGAAAACCATGTCTGCTAATGACACTTCCAAGGGGAGCATATAAATGATGAAAAGGATGGGGCCCAACACAGAGCCCTGTGGAACACCACAGGTAACATTATGGGTGTGAGATTTTGCTGCCAAGTGCGACATACTCGTTCTACCGTCAAATAAGATGTAAACCAATTTGAACAGTTCCTGAAAGTCCAAGGGTGTATTGCAGACGGTGAAGAAGAATATTATGATCAATTGTATCAAAAGCAGCTGTCAGGTCAAGGAGAATGAGTAAAGAAGGAGAACCAGTATCTGCTGACATCAGAAGGTCATTTGTGACCCTGACCAGGGCTGTTTCGGGCTATGGCCAGGCGAAAACCAGACTGAAACTTTTCAAACAGATTATTCAGTTTGAGATGATCACGAAGTTGTACTGCAACTATTTTTCCAGAACTTTAGAAAGAAATGGAAGATTAGAGATGGGTCTATAGTTAGACAGAACTTCAGGATCCAGGGTGGGTTTTTTTTAGTAGAGGTCTGATGACAGCAGTTTTTAGTGCTGAAGGAATATGGCCAACCAAAAGGGATTGGTTTATAATCCTGGTGATAAGTGTAGAAATAGCAGAAATGTTGGCCTTCAGCAAGGCTGAGGGAAAAGGGTCCAGGGAACTGGTAGACGGTTTCATTTTCCTGATGACGTCCTCCACCTCTTCCCGTGTGGCAACAGAGAAGGAGCAAAGGGGCTGGACAGTCTCAGGCAGCGGTCGACAGTTGAGGATAACAGAATATCCATGGTAGAGAGGATTAAGCGAATGTTATAAACCTTTTGTCTGACAAAATTGATATGCAGATTAAACCTCTCATCAGTGGCCTCGGAATGAGCACATGAAGGAGGTTTAAGAAGATGATTTATAGTAGAAAAAGTTTTTGGATCCCTGGAGCTATTTGTAATGATGGTAGAATAGAATCTGGACGTGCAACCTTCAAAGCTTCTGCATACGCCCTCCTATGTTCCCTATAGGCCTGTTTGTGAACAGTCAACCCAGAATCCTTGAGCCGTCGCTCAAGGACACGCCCAGCCGCCTTCATTTTCGCAGCTCGCAGGTGTACCATGGTGCTGAGCACAAAATGAGACGGACCTAGACGTTAAAGGGGCATGAAAGTCAAGGAGACTGCTCAGAGACTGGTTGTAGAGATCAACGAGGTCAGCAACAGAGCTGGAACTGGTAAGATCAGTAGAAAGAAGTTTAAGGTCCAGGGCCAAGGCATCCACATTGATGTTCTTCAAATTTCTAAAATGAATCTGTCGTTTTGGTTTGGTACGAGGGGAGAAAAAGGGTAGCTCCATTGACACTACTTTGTGGTCTGAAATACCAAGATCATAAACCTGTAAATTACTAATTAAAGCAACGTTTGAAATAACCAAGTCAAGTGTATGACCCCTAGAGTGTGTGGGGACATCAACATATTGTTGTAAGTTGAGGGAATCTAACAACTCAAGAAAATCAACAGTGAGATAACCTTTAGGATTATCAATATGAATATTTATATCTCCAGGATTATGATGTTGGCAGAGGTGGCACAGTGTTGTGAGAAGATCAGTCATTTCGGAATAAAAGCAGAGTTAGGTTTTGGAGGTCGATAGATAAGAAGAACAGTCATGAGAAAAGGGGGCTTGCATTTAAATGCAAGACACTCGCAGGAAGATGTTACAGGTAACAAAATAGGGGACACCCCCATTACCTGACGATGGATGATGGCTAAACCACCACCACCCCAGTGCTGCGAGCTGCTTCCAAATAACTGTAGCCAGATGGACATGCTTCATTTAAGGCAGAGTAAACCTCTGACTGGTGCCAGGTTTCTGTTAGACACATGAAGTCAAGTCCCTTCTCCCTGATGTGTTCTTCAATCAGTGTGGATTTATTGCTAATGGATTGAGTATTAAACAATTCAAATTTGACCAGTGATTGTGGAGTAAATCTCAGTACAGGTCTCAAAACATTAAAATCCACTCCACGCAGCTTGGAATCCGCTCCAAAAAATAAATCCAGCCGGGGATGTAAGGATCTCACGGTATTTCTCACAATGGCTCGGTTGTTTCCCACGCTAGAGTGCAGAGATCTCGCAATACTTCTAATGTTTATAGTATTTGAAACAACGGTGCTCTGATGACGCATCACACGTGCGACAGGTGACCAAAAAGATGGAATGTTAGTAGCAGAGCACTTTTGCTGTTTATTGAAAATGAACTTCCGACCAGAGCCTCTATGAATGTAATGAGGACGGCGAAGAAGTCCAAGTTCTTTAATGATGTGGATGTTAATTCCAGGAGTGGTTACAGGATTTAGTCGGCGAAGTTGTAAACTGGAATAGCTGAGCACCATTCCAACTGAAGAGGGAGAAAAAGATACCATCCAGATAATGCCGCAAAATCCACAACAAACGGTAAAGCAGAATATCCCGACGGCAGGTGAGTAGACACAAAATCTTGATAAAACTTGATAAAAATCCGTAGAATCCACGGCAAACAATAAAAACAGTATGTCCAGACAACAGGTGAATAGACAACAAAATTTTGATAAAAATGCGTAAAATCCACGACAAACAATACTACAAACTCAGACTCGGAGGGAGAAGCGGCGAACATTCAACGCCAGCGTCCTCTCCCTTGAGGATCAGGATCATGTTGTCTATAATGAAATTTTATAGAAACATTTCATGAGGTAAAAAAATAGAAAATTTTTCCTAAATATCTTCTTCAGATATTGTGTATTACAGAATTACAGATTGTTACAAAGTTTTACACTGAGGCAATATTAATTATACTAACTGTATTGTCATATACTGTACGTTTCTATTTTGTTTTGATTATTATTTTACTTTAGACCAGGGGTCCTCAATCCCAGTCCTGGAGAGCCGCAGTGGCTGCAGGTTTTTGTTCTGACCTGGTTGCTTAATTAGAAAGCAATTCTTGCCAATAAAGCACTAACAAGCTATGAAATTAAATTAACTCTGCTATGTCAGGTCATTCTCAGATCCTAGATTTTCTTTCCCTTTCTATCATGCAAATGATTTGAAGGCTAAAATGGACGAGTAGTTCTCAGTCCTTCACTTTTTTCTCTTCATTTTTCTTCAAGTATTTAATTAAACCCAATAGTGCAGATAAATACACACAGGTGTAAATGTAAATAAGCTAAATGGAGAAATGCTGCTCTATCTTGTCATTTGCATGTTATTGATAATAAGGAGCAATTAAAATAGCTGTTTAAGACAAAATTAAGCAATAAGGACTCAAAATCACTAAAGTGACGCAGAAGTGTTACTTTAGCAATAAGTGCTTTTTATTAAGCAACTGGGTTGGAGCAAAAACCTGCAGCCACTGCGGCTCTCCAGGACCGTGATTGAGGACCCCTCCTTTAGACTTTTTGCAAAAATATTTTTGACAAAAAAAAATTAAGACAACAAACAGAATGAGGTCAAGGTCCCTTGGCATTTAATATAAACTGTTCCTACTAATGTTTATGCACTACTGTTCTAGCGCCCGTTATTGTAACGGGCTTAATGTCTAGTGGTTCAATAAAAGTGTATATCATTATTGTGATTTTAATATGCTAAGCAGTGCAATTGCTCTTGTTTGTTGCTCTTTATCGCACTGCTTTCTGGACAGTATTTAAAAACCTGAAAATTTTGAACAAAGATGTTCAGGTGTTAATGACAATGAATGAGCTGCTGCCCCAGCTGGGAACAAATTTGCTGTTGTGCGTCTTTGTTTATCCATGCACAAATCAAATGCAAGAAATGTGTATGCATAAAAAGTACATCAAAGTAAAAAAAGTTCAGTACTATATCTGAAAAAACTGAAAAAAATGGCACTTATGTAAACAAATGAATAAAAAAATGAAATGTTGAGTTGACTTTAGAAATATATAGTAACATTATCAAAGTTTGTGGACAAGCCTAGGAAATATAAGGAAGGGACAAACATCTTGCTAAAAATAAATTTAAATCAACATTTAAGACAACATAAATCAACAACAAATGTACGTAGACTTCTACCAACTTTAAAGTTGTATCTAGGCACCAATCTCATATTTTAGGAGCAGCTCCTAGTAGAGAATTTGACAAAGGATTTGATAAAAGTGGACAAACTCACCTTGTGACAGTCTCCACCAGGTATAATTTCCTGAATGAACACCATTGGGCCTTCAGGCCTGTTGGTTCCTCCTATAATGCGGAGGCCCAGTCCTGTTCCACTGGAAATGCAAATCAGCTGAACAGCACCATCACTGAAGAGACATGGAAGTAGGGACATTACCATTATATGAGGGTTTATACTTGGGTTGCACTTTTTAGAAGGCCTGTGCATCATATCCACCCGGCTGATGGGTCTATGCTAAGAAACCTCTCATAAACAGACATTCCACTGCTATACTGATAACCCTGTAGTAACAAGCAGCTGGCCAACATTTCCATATGTTTACAATCATTGACTTCAAGAGCTCCATGTTGGAAATGTAATATTTTAAAACTTACAAATAAAAAGCAGCAGTTATACACAATTTCTAATAATTTGTAGCATACAAGTAAACAAAAATGTTAAATCTAGAGACATTAGAACTGACAAAAGTGAAAAAGAGTTAAAAAAAATTCTACTTAGTGCTTAGACTTTTGTCATGCAACATGGCTAGGGTATATAAGGATTCATTTAGAAGGGTGTATGTAATTATGACGCCAGTTCCGATTCCGGCCAGATGACATCACTTCCGGTTCATGGCTTATAAAACCACCATCTTTCAAAATCTCATCAGTTCAGTTCTGGAACTCAAGCTAAACACAGCATCTTTGTTTACTTTACCCTTTTGCAGTATACGGGTAGCTGCCCCAAACCTTTATCGTGTGTTGAGACTACTCCTTTAACACAAGAATTATAACACTTTACAGTAGAGTTTATGCCCTACACAAAAGTTTTACTTACATAAATCCATTAAAATCTTTGGGATTTTGTAGTTGAGGACTTGAAGATCTTGAAGAGGAATCTGAGGAGACATTATCTTTTATTTTGCCTTTAAAGAAACATAACATTTGGAAATTATGCTACACATTTCTTACACTACTGAAAGGTAAGCAATGACTTTTACTATTTTACTTTATTAAAGTTAACCGTTTTTTAATAATACTATCACACTGAAAAAGCTTAAAACATCTACAACATACACAAACATAAAATAAACTAATTTTTAAAAGCTGCTTCAAAACATTACTTTTATTTTATAATAATCTGGCACATTTACAGGAAGACCAGGTTATCTAAACATACCAGGCATTGGAGGAGTAGGAGAGAGGCGCTCTGAATTTGTATTCGGGCTACACTTGAACAGCTCCATGTATTCCCTTCTGATAAAAGGTAACAGATAAAAGAGGACATAAAATGTACCGTTTTTTTTCTACAATAGTAAAATTCTTAAAAAAAAATTGACTCAAAGCAAATTTCCACAATAAAAATCTTCTGTTCTAAAAGTAACACGTAGTGCACCCATGAATGGCAATATTTACTTCGATGTTACAATGATGTACGACATACAAAATTAAAATTGATAATGATAAAGACATGATAATTTTCCATAACTTGACTACAGATCTGCCTTGGTGCCATCAAAAGGGACCTCCACTGAGTTGCAGTTTAACAGATACACCTACTTAGTAGAGTGTTGAACATCCTTTGTCCTCCAGGACACCATGGACTCAACAAGAGTGGAATGTACAAGATGCTCAGGAATGTTTTATATTCTGGGAATGATGAAAACTGTTTCAGTAGCCTGCGTAGTCCCTGGATCTATTCTGTACATATGCTGCATACTGGAGAGCTACACAGTCTTGCTGTGAACGTCCTTTTTCAGCACATTCCAAAGGGTTGAGTTCACGTGACTATGCAAGTCAATGAAGCAATTAAAATTTGCTGTAACATTCCCAGTACAATTTGCTGAAAGTATATGCTTTGTGGCCATCCATAAAAACAATCAGATACACTTCATCAACCAGATGTCTTTAATGGATATCAGGGCACATCAGAAAAAACATTCCGCAGACCATTATACTGTAAACATCAGCCTATTCTGTTGACACCAAACAGAACTGCTGACCCATGTTGCTTCAACCAAATCCTGATCCTGCCATCAACATAATGCTAATGGAATCAGGATTCATCAAATCAAGCATTTTTTCACCATGTCTTAACAATCCAGTTGTGATGCTCCTCTTACCACTGGAAGACACACCTTGTTTAATGCTAACAATTTTAGCATCGAACTTGGTTTCTGGATGCTGTAATTCATACAAGACAAAGTTTGATAAGTGGTGCAGACTGGGATTACATTTGCATATCAATGCTAAGTTCAGATGTGATTTGCCCGATTGTGGCCTCTCTATTTGTTTGTACAACACCACCATTCTCCTTTGACCCCTCTAATCTGCAATCCATCTTCATCCACAAGACTATCACTAATAGTTTTTTTGTTTTTTTCACTACCTTCTTGAAACACTGTTGGTACAAAACCCCAAAAAAACAGCCACTTAGAAGATGCTAGTCATGTCTAGCATCAACTATCATGCTCGATTTGATCATCCAAAACACTCAACTGAACACATACTAAAAACACAGCTTGATTTATACCACACACCACTATCATGCAACATACAACATGTTGGAATGTAGAATTTGTGTGAAGATGGGAAACAAGCCTTCTCAATTTAAAGAGAGTCCAGTGGAAGACAGAGAACAGACAGTTTCCCATTCATTTTTCTTTTATATTTTTCTTTTTAACTGTTGAAAAGGAAAATCATTTTAGTGTTCAGGCATCAACTAGTATAAAAGCAGCACCTGACAAAAAACTTTCAATAATATTTTCCCTTTGTGGCCACCGTTGAGACCAAACAAACCAGCTTTCAAGGGTAATCACAAAGCTTTGGCACCCTCTGCTGGGAACAAGACCTCATTCTGTCATTTCAGTTTTAAGAATATCTTTTCAATGTCGGAAAAATGAAAAGTATCAAAAGTCACTTTTATTTTTATAAGGAAAACCACACAAAGAAATGAAGAGGCAAGAGAAGTAGTCTTAAAAACTAAACATGCATCCATTGGTTTTAAGCGTACTGACTGAATCCAGACATTTTACTTTCCAGTTTAACTCCAGGGAATCTAATATTGGGAGAGCAAACCTAGGATCTCTCTCACTGATAACAACTACCAGGAAATGGCAGAGCACAGGAATAACTATATGTCTCTGCAAAATTGCAAAAGTTTTCTTTCAGCAAATCATTTTTATATTATTAATCATCTTTAATACACAATGAAATAATATGATTAAGGAACTACTTTTTAATAAAAGTAAAGTGGCATTCTTGGGGGACAAGGAATAATATTTACGACCCAGTTTTCCACATTTTACCATAAGCTGCCTAGTTAAGCTTTGGCTCATCAAAGACTGGATAAACTGACAAACATTAAATATGGGGTAGGAATCTGCAACAAATAAAAAAAAAAAAATCAGAAATGAAGAGTCCTATCCCTCAAAGTGGTACAAAACAAAAATCAAGCAGATGTTTATTGTACTAAAATTGAAATAAATAAAAATGCTTAACATGTAAACATGCATGTATTTTTTTTTAGAAAAAATGGTAGACTGAGATTTTATTTTGAAATGCACAAGGAAGTGACATTGCTAGATTCTTGCATTACAGAAAACCTACAATTGGAAAGGTGAACCTTGCTCTGGGAAAGGAATTCAGGTTCTTAACACTTTTTAACAACCTCCAGGTACTAGTGGAAACAGGATTGGGTTTTAATTCAACTGCTTGTTTTCAGAGGTTCCTGGAACCACAAATGGATTTTTTAGGTTAATCCAATCACTCTCATTACACATGCAGGCCTACAAATGCCTTCAGCTAGTTAATGTTAACATTGAGGTTGCCAATTTCAGTCACTTTCCTCCCAGATGTTGGTTTGAAGCTTGGGCAACGGCAATTCTACAGAGTGGTGTTTTTCACTATGATAAAGACAAAATCTGACAATCTTTTCATTATTTCATTTAACTGGAGCATATTTTTTATGATTCATTGAAAAAAAAACTAAATAAACATGGCTATGATGCTTGTGGACCCTGCAGTATTACCCACAGACATGGACATGAAATGTGGATACAGAACAATAGCTACTACATTACTGTGCTACCAAAGAAAAACATCTAGAAATGATTTATTTAATGTTAGTTCTTCATTGCATTGATTTATTTATATAGAGCAATTGATCAGTTTTGTCATTACTTTCCCTATAATGTAGCTGTAATTAAACATTATGTACTGGGTTTTCTTAGAAAAGCACCTTGACGCACCAAAATACACACTGGCAAATAAATATTAGTTTGAATATTAGGTCTAAAAGGGTGATCACTTTGCTTTTTTGTCTAGACAGCCTAAACAGTGCAAGACATGTCGCCTTGTCAAACAGCCAAGTGCATCTGTTACCAAAATTTCTATAGAAGTAGCTGCAACTTCTGCTAACATAACCCACACAACTCCTAGCTATATGCCTAACAAAACCCAATAGAAAGCTTAACATTGTTGAAAGTCAGAATTGAAAACAAAGTTATAGAATGTGAGAAAAATTGGGACCTTTAGCCTTTCTCAAACAACAAATTTTAAGAGACACTCCTCGTATTTTGAATTCCCCACTTTTGTAGACCTCATGGAGAGTGCTCAACCTGCCAGGATGTTCTCTTGCAGGATGCAGCCGGTTGCGCTGGAAACTAGCTGTTGGAAACCTTGACAATGATTCAGAGGACAATATCATTGAATTTTACTGAGCCCTGACTGCCAGGGCACCAGTGCCCTACTGTGAAGAACCACAGCCACATTTGATCTTTTACTGTGCTGTACTAGTTTCTGAGCACTTCCAATCTTTCTCTCAAGACTGAAATAAACAATGAGAGTGGAAGCATACAAAGTGGTTCCATCTTAAATCTTTTAAATGCTACAGAACCCACAATAGTGACAATATACAAACAAGTGACAAAGAAAACCATGTTCTGTGGTATTGTAATAAAAGTTTCAATTTCTTTTCTTACTTGGATTCTTCGTCTCTTGTAATCAGGAGTGACAAGTGATTGGAGGCAGAAGCAGTCCGCAAGATTTCAACTGCTCTGAAACAAAAGATTGCAACAATTAGACATAAATTGAGATATTAAAAGATGAGAATTGCAGTAAATATGCTCTTGCTATATAGTATAGTACATTAACGCATATTATATTTATATATTTATTTATGCTGCAGAAATTGTTTAATTAACTGGAATGTTTACAATCTGCTCTGTTTTGTCATGGGACCGGCCTTATTGATTTCCAAAATTTCTGCATGAGTACTTTTTGCAATACATATTTTATTTAAATACTACCTGTCAAAGATAACTAATAGAATAATTTAAAATTATTTGCTAGGTCTTGGGCAGCATGGTGGCGCAGTGGGTAGTGCTGCTGCCTCACATTTAGGAGACCCGGGTTTGCTTCCTGGGTCCTCCCTGTGTGGAGTTTGCAAGTTCTCCCCGTGTCTGCATGGGTTTCCTCCGGGTACTCCGGTTTCCTTCCACAGTCCAAAGACATGCAGGTTAGGTGCACTGGTGATTCTAAATAGTCACTAGTGTGTGGGTGTGTGTGTGAGCGTGCCCTGCGGTGAGCTGGCGCCTTGCCCGGGGTTTGTTTCCTGCCTTGCGCCCTGTGTTGGCTGGGATTGGCTCCAGCAGAACCCTGTGACCCTGTAGTTAGGATATAGCGGGTTGGATAATGGATGGATATATTTATGTTAGTGGTAAGTACAGGCTTGTGCTGCATTCATGTGCTATCACACACATAGAAAATACAAGCTTCAAAGTAGTACTAGGGTGTTGTACCATGTTAGCCATTATGAATGTAGAGAAAAGCTAAGCAAAATGACACCTTGGCTAACTAAAAAGATTACAATATGCAAGCTTTCGAGGCAACTCAGCTAATCATTTTCTCTCAACAAACACACTGCAATAAAAATAAAATTATACCCTACCACAACTTTATAAAGTAATATACCAAACACCACCCTACAGTAAAAAAAAAAACCTGCAACATTTTAAGTATTGTTTATATCAGGGTATGGAAACAATCATCTTCAGAATGTAAAGATCCATACAATGAAAACTAACTTTGAGAAAGAACTTGAGAAGTCCCTAATTAATCAAACTACTATACTATATACCATATGTACATGGATAATCACAAATATTGCATTTTCACACTGAAGTTTGGAAATATGCAAACTGCTTTTTTTGGAAATATGCAAACTGCTTTTATTCCAAAATATTATAAGATAACACCTCACACTGTTATTGCATAGTGACACTTCTGGAGTTTAGAATTTCTTAATACATTTTATCTACCGTTTCATTTTTACTTTTAAATTAAGCATAATAACAAATACAAGCAAGGTAAAGTCAACAAGGAGACTGCTAAAAATATATATTTTTTTATTTGCATTTTATATCATTATTAAGACTAACACCATAGTGGGGTAGTGGTTAGCAATGCTGCCTCATGGATCTACCATCATCCATTTGATTCCTTGTCAAGCTGGACATGAGATTCAAATGCAGACTATGCGGGTGTCTGCATCAGTTTTTCTACTGGTAACCTGGTTTTTGCCCCATATTTGAAAAACATATGTACTTTAACTGGCAATTCTAAATTGTCTTTATGTGAGTGCAAGTGTGTGGGCCCTGCAATGGCCTGGCACCTCACCAAGAACTGCTTTGCATCTTATACTCAATGATGTGCGAGACAGACTCAGTTCTCCTTTCCACAATAAGAATGACCTGGTGTTGAGATTATATCAGTGATTGCACAATGAAATGTTTTTGTTGAGTTTTGAGGCAAAAAGTTCTACAGAGAAGGACTCATTAATCAAGTTGGGAGGTGTTTGTACTTCAGTAAGGATTTAAAAAAATATATATTTTGCATTTTTTATAACAAGATGTCTACAATAATTCTAACTTTACTTAAACACAATGTCTTTTTAATTTAAATTTAGAGGAACATGTTATGATGCTCTTCCCTCAAGAAATTTTTAATGCAAAAAAGAAAAAATAAAGCCTGAATGAGTAGAGAGAACAGAAAAAAACATGCATTTTGCACTCCCTTCTGGAAGCAGCAGATGGTGGCGTTAAACACAAGTCGTCCAAGTCTGTTGAGTAGGAGATAACAAATGTGTAATGGGTTAGCAAGTTTATTAATGCTGGAAGGAAGTGAACTGAATGTGTTTGGTACTTAAACCAACAGCTGGGCTTCTTGAAAAAGGGAAGACCAGGACCTATCCAGATCATATATATAGAGAACAGTTTTGTCACCTCTTATGTGAAAAAGGTAAAACGTATACATGTGTATATATCTTTGTTTATGGCTCCCACAAGCTGACTGTAGGGTTGTGATAAGGATGTTAGAAAAATGGCGTAGACAAAGTTTTACTAGTATGTTGCTTTAAGTGGATCTAATAATGAGAAACATGAGATCTAATAATGAGAAACATGCAACTTATAAATAAGCATATGGTCAGAACAAGGTACAAGTAATTACTAATAAAGGGCAAATGGATGAATAGTAACAAAATGAAAAATTAAAGTAAGAAGGCAGGGTGACAAAAACAGCAATAAAAAAGAGAGAAGACTAAGGAAAGTACAGACTCAATTAATGCTATTCGAAATAGCATTTGTAATTATAAAATTGAACTTAGGCAAGAGTGTCAAACTACAGTTACAGAATAATAAGGAGTGCAGCTAGCAAAAGGGTGGATGATAGAGGATTGGCACTGACAAGTTACAGCATGAAATGTTTAGTAATAATAAAAAATAATAATAATAATAATAAAAAAAGAGATTTGACAAGAAATGTCTGTAACATGACATGCTGTCTAAAAGAGACTTTTACACTGCAAAAGAAAATTAAAGCATTTTAAAACCCCAATAAAAATAAAA
Organism: Polypterus senegalus; assembly: GCF_016835505.1. Lineage (NCBI taxonomy): Eukaryota > Metazoa > Chordata > Cladistia > Polypteriformes > Polypteridae > Polypterus > Polypterus senegalus. The sequence goes on from NC_053170.1 coordinate 86,554,702, forward strand.
GGTTCCCATTTTTTTCCCTAGTATAAAATACTACGCTACACAGAGGAAAGTACCGTAACTTTGTCCTAGTCAAGATGCCTTTTGCTTCCTCATGAGTGATACCAATTAAGGACTCCTTATTTATAGAAACAAGTTGGTCCCCAGGTTGAAGGCGCCCATCCTGAAAGTAAAAGACAGAAACAGTAAACAATGAGGGCTCAGTCTCTTCATCCTTGAGAAAGGAGTATTTCTTGAGAAGGGGCCCGAGTTGCCTCGAAAGCTTGCATATTGTAATCTTTTTAGTTAGCCAATAAAAGGTGTCATTTTGCTTGACTTTTGAGAAGCTAAACAAAGTGTGCACAGTTCTCAGAACACTGACACTGTGAATGTGTCAGATTTTTTCTGTGTAAATCTTTGACCTGTTTTACACAATTCTGATGAACAAATGTATAAGTACACAAACCAAGGAAACAGATCTTCACATTAAATCTAGTGACAAGTTATTGAAACAGTATCATTTAGGCACTGGATTTTAGACCATGCTATTTTCAATTCAAACTCTTCAATCTGACTTCCCATGTGACCCTGAGAGAGTCATTAAAAACTCAACTGTTAAGACTTATAAGATCAGGATATATAACAAGTCACCTTAAAGGATTCGGCCAAATATAAAATAACCTACAGCAACAATACGAAGGTCAGGAAAACACAACTATTAAGTAATCTATTGACTAGACAAAATGGCCACTTAATGTTTCCATTTCCTTTCATTCTTTAAGGGTACTTCTGGCATATACAACCAAAAGAGGGCACTGTTCAACCATTTAGCTGTTTCAGTGTCTGAACATGCTGCAACATTGTTGGACTGAAAAAACAAATGGGGGAGCTTCAAATCTATACATAACTGCTAAACTCGCAAAATTGAGTAACTGTTTTAATACAGTTATAACTGAGACGTTATCGAGACACTGCCATGGAAAACAACATACTATGAGAGTACAAAATGTCTGCTTTCTAAATAAGTCATTCACAAGACACCATCAGGCAATCACAAGAAAGATATGTGAGAAAAAAAATATAATTTCAGACTTTCTTGATTGTTCAGGTATGGTTTTGTACTAGTTGACATGTGGTGGCCAGGAGCATAAGCAATACCAAAGTGACAAAGTACAGAGGATTGGCCAATCAGGAGCCAGATAGGAAAAAAGAGAATATCAGCATGAACAGTTAGAAATCGGCAAGAGGCAGCAAAATATGGTCTGAAGGGAAACCTCTGGAATTACCAATGAAAGTGGAAGGTGATGGTGCTATTATAGACAGCAAGAGATACCTGGCACTGCTGTAAAAAAAATCAACATAAGCACTAGATTAACTGGCTTCAAAAACTCTGAAAACCATACTAAATCATTTTAGAGGCCAAGGAACAGTATGAAAAAATTGAAATCATAAGCCAGATCATGCTAGCAAAGCTTTAGAATGCAGCATTATGCAACTGTACCAGAAAATAGTGGCCTAGTCAATCAACAAACTAAATTCCAATTAGGCATCTGTGGAATCAAACTTAAAATGCTATTCAGAACAGAGATTCAATACTGGCTAATTATTAGTATCTATGGCGTATGTTCCAGGTGACGTAAATCAAAATCATTTTATCTCATTTTTAAAGCATTAGTGACTCCGTACCCTAAACAAGTTGGGATCCTCCAATTAAAAATGAGGAATCAACCTTTTCTCTGCTAAATGTAACTAGTAAATCATCTACTTACTATGTTGTGTACTATCATTCTCTTTAATAAAACCCCTGTGTGCGTCCAGGTGTCCGTGTGTGTGTCTTCTGGTGAAGTGCGCATGCGCGGGGCCGCACCGCACATTGCACCGTGCCCCACCCATGCGCACAGCACCGTGGACGCACACACACTGGAAGTTGGGCACACAGTGAACGGCCTAGCACCGGCCGCGCATGATAAGCAAATAAATCGCACACACACTGGAAGCAACATCTCCTGGAAGAACGTTCAGCTCAACAAGTAAACATCAACAAAAGAAAGGCTGAAAGACAAAGAAAAATACGAGCAAATAGATCGACTGAAGAAAAAGAAAATGAGCTTCACAAAAACGCTAATAGAGAAAGACTCAGAAGAGCAAACCTTAGAAAAAGTTTGCATTTACTTGACAGAACCAGTATTCACCCACGGCCAGTTATATGTAAGAGTTAGAAGTTTTCCAGATGTTGTTGTCAAGGTTGTAGATGGTCCTGAACAAGGCAAACTGCTGCCAAACTCAGACAGAATATTTACAAGACATGTTAATAATAAATAAAATAATAATAGATTTTATTTATATCGCGCTTTATATTTAACAATCTCAAAGTGCTACAAAATAAGAATAAAATTAACAAACAAAAATCTATAGAAATAATTTAACAAAAAGCCTTTCTAAAAAGATAAATTTTTAGGTTTCGTTTGAAGCCATCGATCGACTGTGAGGCTCTCAAGTAGTGAGGGAGGGAATTCCACAGCCTCTGCGCCACCGAAGAAAAGGCTCTATCACCCATACTGCTAAGTTTAGTTCTGGGAACTTGAAGAGTGTTGGTATGCACAGAGCGGAGGGTGCGTGAGGAAGTATGAGGGATAAGGAGTTCCTGTAAATACAGGGGAGCAGATCCATAAATGCACTGATGGGTAAGGAGGAAACCTTGTACTCAATTCTAAGTGGTACAGGGAGCCAGTGAAGGGTTTTCAAGATAGGAGTGATGTGGTTATGCTTTCGCACCCTCATCAGGATCCTGGCAGCGCTGTTCTGAATGTACTGGAGTCTCTGGATACTCTTGCCAGGAATCCCAATGAGGAGCGCATTACAGTAATCCAGCCTGGACGAGACAAAGGCATGGACAAGCCTCTCTGCATCTGCCAGGGTAATTGTTGGACGGAGTTTAGCAATGTTCCTGAGATGGTGAAAAGATGACTTACAGAGATGTTTAATGTGGGTGTCAAAAGTTAGTTGAGAATCCATTTTAACACCCAAGTTTGTAACAAATGTAGAAAGAGGTATCTTTTTTCCAGAAAAAGTGATACTGGTGATGGTAGTGGAACGAAGCTGGTGTGGTGTGCCAACTAAAATGGCTTCTGTTTTAGATCTGTTTAGCTGAAGGAAGTTGAGCCTCATCCATGCCTCTATTTCCTCCAAACAAATAGTCAGTGTAGATGTTGGCAGAGGAGCAGTAGAGGAGGTGGGAGTAGTCCTAAGATAAAGCTGAGTGTCATCGGCATAACAATGAAAAGAAAACCATGTCTGCTAATGACACTTCCAAGGGGGAGCATATAAATGATGAAAAGGATGGGGCCCAACACAGAGCCCTGTGGAACACCGCAGGTAACATTATGGGTGTGAGATTTTGCGCTGCCAAGTGCGACATACTCCGTTCTACCGTCAAATAAGATGTAAACCAATTATGAACAGTTCCTGAAAGTCCAAGGGTGTATTGCAGACGGTGAAGAAGAATATTATGATCAATTGTATCAAAAGCAGCTGTCAGGTCAAGGAGAATGAGTAAAGAAGGAGAACCAGTATCTGCTGACATCAGAAGGTCATTTGTGACCCTGACCAGGGCTGTTTCGTGCTATGGCCAGGGCGAAAACCAGACTGAAACTTTTCAAACAGATTATTCAGTTTGAGATGATCACGAAGTTGTACTGCAACTATTTTTCCAGAACTTTAGAAAGAAATGGAAGATTAGAGATGGGTCTATAGTTAGACAGAACTTCAGGATCCAGGGTGGGTTTTTAGTAGAGGTCTGATGACAGCAGTTTTAGTGCTGAAGGAATATGGCCAACCAAAAGGGATTGGTTTATAATCCTGGTGATAAGTGTAGAAATAGCAGAAATGTTGGCCTTCAGCAAGGCTGAGGGAAAAGGGTCCAGGGAACTGGTAGACGGTTTCATTTTCCTGATGACGTCCTCCACCTCTTCCCGTGTGGCAACAGAGAAGGAGCAAAGGGGCTGGACAGTCTCAGGCAGCGGGTCGACAGTTGAGGATAACAGAATATCCATGGTAGAGAGGTTTAAGCGAATGTTATAAACCTTTTGTCTGAAGAAATTGATATGCAGATTACACCTCTCATCAGTGGCCTCGGAATGAGCACATGAAGGAGGTTTAAGAAGATGATTTATAGTAGAAAAAGTTTTTTTGGATCCCTGGAGCTATTTGTAATGATGGTAGAATAGAATCTGGACGTGCAACCTTCAAAGCTTCTGCATACGCCTCCTATGTTCCCTATAGGCCTGTTTGTGAACAGTCAACCCAGAAGCCTTGAGCCGTCGCTCAAGGACACGCCCAGCCGCCTTCATTTGTCGCAGCTCGCAGGTGTACCATGGTGCTGAGCACGAAAATGAGACGGACCTAGACGTTAAAGGGGCATGAAAGTCAAGGAGACTGCTCAGAGACTGGTTGTAGAGATCAACGAGGTCAGCAACAGAGCTGGAACTGGTAAGATCAGTAGAAAGAAGTTTAAGGTCCAGGGCCAAGGCATCCACATTGATGTTCTTCAAATTTCTAAAATGAATCTGCCGTTTTGGTTTGGTACGAGGGAGAAAAGGGTAGCTCCATTGACACTACTTTGTGGTCTGAAATACCAAGATCATAAACCTGTAAATTACTAATTAAAGCAACGTTTGAAATAACCAAGTCAAGTGTATGACCCCTAGAGTGTGTGGGGACATCAACATATTGTTGTAAGTTGAGGGAATCTAACAACTCAAGAAAATCAACAGTGAGATAACCTTTAGGATTATCAATATGAATATTTATATCTTCCAGGATTATGATGTTGGCAGAGGTGGCACAGTGTTGTGAGAAGATCACTCATTTCCGGAATAAAAGCAGAGTTAGGTTTTGGAGGTCGATAGATAAGAAGAACAGTCATGAGAAAAGGGGGCTTGCATTTAAATGCAAGACACTCGCAGGAAGATGTTACAGGTAACAAAATAGGGGACACCCCCATTACCTGACGATGGATGATGGCTAAACCACCACCACCACGCCCAGTGCTGCGAGCTGCTTCCAAATAACTGTAGCCAGATGGACATGCTTCATTTAAGGCAGAGTAAACCTCTGACTGGTGCCAGGTTTCTGTTAGACACATGAAGTCAAGTCCCTTCTCCCTGATGTGTTCTTCAATCAGTGTGGATTTATTGCTAATGGATTGAGTATTAAACAATTCAAATTTGACCAGTGATTGTGGAGTAAATCTCAGTACAGGTCTCAAAACATTAAAATCCACTCCACGCAGCTTGGAATCCGCTCCAAAAATAAATCCAGCCGGGATGTAAGGATCTCACGGTATTTCTCACAATGGCTCGGTTGTTTCCCACGCTAGAGTGCAGAGATCTCGCAATACTTCTAATGTTTATAGTATTTGAAACAACGGTGCTCTGATGACGCATCACACGTGCGACAGGTGACCAAAAAGATGGAATGTTAGTAGCAGAGCACTTTTGCTGTTTATTGAAAATGAACTTCCGACCAGAGCCTCTATGAATGTAATGAGGACGGCGAAGAAGTCCAAGTTCTTTAATGATGTGGATGTTAATTCCAGGAGTGGTTACAGGATTTAGTCGAAGTTGTAAACTGGAATAGCTGAGCACCATTCCAACTGAAGAGGGAGAAAAAGATACCATCCAGATAATGCCGCAAAATCCACAACAAACGGTAAAGCAGAATATCCCGACGGCAGGTGAGTAGACACAAAATCTTGATAAAACTTGATAAAAATCCGTAGAATCCACGGCAAACAATAAAAACAGTATGTCCAGACAACAGGTGAATAGACAAAAAAAAATTTGATAAAAATGCGTAAAATCCACGACAAACAATACTACAAACTCAGACTCGGAGGGAGAAGCGGCGAACATTCAACGCCAGCGTCCTCTCCCTTGAGGATCAGGATCATGTTGTCTATAATGAAATTTTATAGAAACATTTCATGAGGTAAAAATAGAAAATTTTTCCTAAATATCTTCTTCAGATATTGTGTATTACAGAATTACAGATTGTTACAAAGTTTTACACTGAGGCAATATTAATTATACTAACTGTATTGTCATATACTGTACGTTTCTATTTTGTTTTGATTATTATTTTACTTTAGACCAGGGGTCCTCAATCCCAGTCCTGGAGAGCCGCAGTGGCTGCAGGGTTTTGTTCTGACCTGGTTGCTTAATTAGAAAGCAATTCTTGCCAATAAAGCACTAACAAGCTATGAAATTAAATTAACTCTGCTATGTCAGGTCATTCTCAGATCCTAGATTTTCTTTCCCTTTCTATCATGCAAATGATTTGAAGGCTAAAATGGACGAGTAGTTCTCAGTCCTTCACTTTTTTCTCTTCATTTTTCTTCAAGTATTTAATTAAACCCAATAGTGCAGATAAATACACACAGGTGTAAATGTAAATAAGCTAAATGGAGAAATGCTGCTCTATCTTGTCATTTGCATGTTATTGATAATAAGGAGCAATTAAAATAGCTGTTTAAGACAAAATTAAGCAATAAGGACTCAAAATCACTAAAGTGACGCAGAAGTGTTACTTTAGCAATAAGTGCTTTTTATTAAGCAACTGGGTTGGAGCAAAAACCTGCAGCCACTGCGGCTCTCCAGGACCGTGATTGAGGACCCCTCCTTTAGACTTTTTGCAAAAATATTTTTGACAAAAAAAAATTAAGACAACAAACAGAATGAGGTCAAGGTCCCTTGGCATTTAATATAAACTGTTCCTACTAATGTTTATGCACTACTGTTCTAGCGCCCGTTATTGTAACGGGCTTAATGTCTAGTGGTTCAATAAAAGTGTATATCATTATTGTGATTTTAATATGCTAAGCAGTGCAATTGCTCTTGTTTGTTGCTCTTTATCGCACTGCTTTCTGGACAGTATTTAAAAACCTGAAAATTTTGAACAAAGATGTTCAGGTGTTAATGACAATGAATGAGCTGCTGCCCCAGCTGGGAACAAATTTGCTGTTGTGCGTCTTTGTTTATCCATGCACAAATCAAATGCAAGAAATGTGTATGCATAAAAAGTACATCAAAGTAAAAAAAGTTCAGTACTATATCTGAAAAAACTGAAAAAAATGGCACTTATGTAAACAAATGAATAAAAAAATGAAATGTTGAGTTGACTTTAGAAATATATAGTAACATTATCAAAGTTTGTGGACAAGCCTAGGAAATATAAGGAAGGGACAAACATCTTGCTAAAAATAAATTTAAATCAACATTTAAGACAACATAAATCAACAACAAATGTACGTAGACTTCTACCAACTTTAAAGTTGTATCTAGGCACCAATCTCATATTTTAGGAGCAGCTCCTAGTAGAGAATTTGACAAAGGATTTGATAAAAGTGGACAAACTCACCTTGTGACAGTCTCCACCAGGTATAATTTCCTGAATGAACACCATTGGGCCTTCAGGCCTGTTGGTTCCTCCTATAATGCGGAGGCCCAGTCCTGTTCCACTGGAAATGCAAATCAGCTGAACAGCACCATCACTGAAGAGACATGGAAGTAGGGACATTACCATTATATGAGGGTTTATACTTGGGTTGCACTTTTTAGAAGGCCTGTGCATCATATCCACCCGGCTGATGGGTCTATGCTAAGAAACCTCTCATAAACAGACATTCCACTGCTATACTGATAACCCTGTAGTAACAAGCAGCTGGCCAACATTTCCATATGTTTACAATCATTGACTTCAAGAGCTCCATGTTGGAAATGTAATATTTTAAAACTTACAAATAAAAAGCAGCAGTTATACACAATTTCTAATAATTTGTAGCATACAAGTAAACAAAAATGTTAAATCTAGAGACATTAGAACTGACAAAAGTGAAAAAGAGTTAAAAAAAATTCTACTTAGTGCTTAGACTTTTGTCATGCAACATGGCTAGGGTATATAAGGATTCATTTAGAAGGGTGTATGTAATTATGACGCCAGTTCCGATTCCGGCCAGATGACATCACTTCCGGTTCATGGCTTATAAAACCACCATCTTTCAAAATCTCATCAGTTCAGTTCTGGAACTCAAGCTAAACACAGCATCTTTGTTTACTTTACCCTTTTGCAGTATACGGGTAGCTGCCCCAAACCTTTATCGTGTGTTGAGACTACTCCTTTAACACAAGAATTATAACACTTTACAGTAGAGTTTATGCCCTACACAAAAGTTTTTACTTACATAAATCCATTAAAATCTTTGGGATTTTGTAGTTGAGGACTTGAAGATCTTGAAGAGGAATCTGAGGAGACATTATCTTTTATTTTGCCTTTAAAGAAACATAACATTTGGAAATTATGCTACACATTTCTTACACTACTGAAAGGTAAGCAATGACTTTTACTATTTTACTTTATTAAAGTTAACCGTTTTTTAATAATACTATCACACTGAAAAAGCTTAAAACATCTACAACATACACAAACATAAAATAAACTAATTTTTAAAAGCTGCTTCAAAACATTACTTTTATTTTATAATAATCTGGCACATTTACAGGAAGACCAGGTTATCTAAACATACCAGGCATTGGAGGAGTAGGAGAGAGGCGCTCTGAATTTGTATTCGGGCTACACTTGAACAGCTCCATGTATTCCCTTCTGATAAAAGGTAACAGATAAAAGAGGACATAAAATGTACCGTTTTTTTTCTACAATAGTAAAATTCTTAAAAAAAAATTGACTCAAAGCAAATTTCCACAATAAAAATCTTCTGTTCTAAAAGTAACACGAGTGCACCCATGAATGGCAATATTTACTTCGATGTTACAATGATGTACGACATACAAAATTAAAATTGATAATGATAAAGACATGATAATTTTCCATAACTTGACTACAGATCTGCCTTGGTGCCATCAAAAGGGACCTCCACTGAGTTGCAGTTTAACAGATACACCTACTTAGTAGAGTGTTGAACATCCTTTGTCCTCCAGGACACCATGGACTCAACAAGAGTGGAATGTACAAGATGCTCAGGAATGTTTTATATTCTGGGAATGATGAAAACTGTTTCAGTAGCCTGCGTAGTCCCTGGATCTATTCTGTACATATGCTGCATACTGGAGAGCTACACAGTCTTGCTGTGAACGTCCTTTTTCAGCACATTCCAAAGGGTTGAGTTCACGTGACTATGCAAGTCAATGAAGCAATTAAAATTTGCTGTAACATTCCCAGTACAATTTGCTGAAAGTATATGCTTTGTGGCCATCCATAAAAACAATCAGATACACTTCATCAACCAGATGTCTTTAATGGATATCAGGGCACATCAGAAAAAACATTCCGCAGACCATTATACTGTAAACATCAGCCTATTCTGTTGACACCAAACAGAACTGCTGACCCATGTTGCTTCAACCAAATCCTGATCCTGCCATCAACATAATGCTAATGGAATCAGGATTCATCAAATCAAGCATTTTTTCACCATGTCTTAACAATCCAGTTGTGATGCTCCTCTTACCACTGGAAGACACACCTTGTTTAATGCTAACAATTTTAGCACCGAACTTGGTTTCTGGATGCTGTAATTCATACAAGACAAAGTTTGATAAGTGGTGCAGACTGGGATTACATTTGCATATCAATGCTAAGTTCAGATGTGATTTGCCCGATTGTGGCCTCTCTATTTGTTTGTACAACACCACCATTCTCCTTTGACCCCTCTAATCTGCAATCCATCTTCATCCACAAGACTATCACTAATAGTTTTTTTGTTTTTTTCACTACCTTCTTGAAACACTGTTGGTACAAAACCCCAAAAAAACAGCCACTTAGAAGATGCTAGTCATGTCTAGCATCAACTATCATGCTCGATTTGATCATCCAAAACACTCAACTGAACACATACTAAAAACACAGCTTGATTTATACCACACACCACTATCATGCAACATACAACATGTTGGAATGTAGAATTTGTGTGAAGATGGGAAACAAGCCTTCTCAATTTAAAGAGAGTCCAGTGGAAGACAGAGAACAGACAGTTTCCCATTCATTTTTCTTTTATATTTTTCTTTTTAACTGTTGAAAAGGAAAATCATTTTAGTGTTCAGGCATCAACTAGTATAAAAGCAGCACCTGACAAAAAACTTTCAATAATATTTTCCCTTTGTGGCCACCGTTGAGACCAAACAAACCAGCTTTCAAGGGTAATCACAAAGCTTTGGCACCCTCTGCTGGGAACAAGACCTCATTCTGTCATTTCAGTTTTAAGAATATCTTTTCAATGTCGGAAAAATGAAAAGTATCAAAAGTCACTTTTATTTTTATAAGGAAAACCACACAAAGAAATGAAGAGGCAAGAGAAGTAGTCTTAAAAACTAAACATGCATCCATTGGTTTTAAGCGTACTGACTGAATCCAGACATTTTACTTTCCAGTTTAACTCCAGGGAATCTAATATTGGGAGAGCAAACCTAGGATCTCTCTCACTGATAACAACTACCAGGAAATGGCAGAGCACAGGAATAACTATATGTCTCTGCAAAATTGCAAAAGTTTTCTTTCAGCGCAAATCATTTTTATATTATTAATCATCTTTAATACACAATGAAATAATATGATTAAGGAACTACTTTTTAATAAAAGTAAAGTGGCATTCTTGGGGGACAAGGAATAATATTTACGACCCAGTTTTCCACATTTTACCATAAGCTGCCTAGTTAAGCTTTGGCTCATCAAAGACTGGATAAACTGACAAACATTAAATATGGGGTAGGAATCTGCAACAAATAAAAAAAAAAAAAAATCAGAAATGAAGAGTCCTATCCCTCAAAGTGGTACAAAACAAAAATCAAGCAGATGTTTATTGTACTAAAATTGAAATAAATAAAAATGCTTAACATGTAAACATGCATGTATTTTTTTTTAGAAAAAATGGTAGACTGAGATTTTATTTTGAAATGCACAAGGAAGTGACATTGCTAGATTCTTGCATTACAGAAAACCTACAATTGGAAAGGTGAACCTTGCTCTGGGAAAGGAATTCAGGTTCTTAACACTTTTTAACAACCTCCAGGTACTAGTGGAAACAGGATTGGGTTTTAATTCAACTGCTTGTTTTCAGAGGTTCCTGGAACCACAAATGGATTTTTTAGGTTAATCCAATCACTCTCATTACACATGCAGGCCTACAAATGCCTTCAGCTAGTTAATGTTAACATTGAGGTTGCCAATTTCAGTCACTTTCCTCCCAGATGTTGGTTTGAAGCTTGGGCAACGGCAATTCTACAGAGTGGTGTTTTTCACTATGATAAAGACAAAATCTGACAATCTTTTCATTATTTCATTTAACTGGAGCATATTTTTTATGATTCATTGAAAAAAAAACTAAATAAACATGGCTATGATGCTTGTGGACCCTGCGTATTACCCACAGACATGGACATGAAATGTGGATACAGAACAATAGCTACTACATTACTGTGCTACCAAAGAAAAACATCTAGAAATGATTTATTTAATGTTAGTTCTTCATTGCATTGATTTATTTATATAGAGCAATTGATCAGTTTTGTCATTACTTTCCCTATAATGTAGCTGTAATTAAACATTATGTACTGGGTTTTCTTAGAAAAGCACCTTGACGCACCAAAATACACACTGGCAAATAAATATTAGTTTGAATATTAGGTCTAAAAGGGTGATCACTTTGCTTTTTTGTCTAGACAGCCTAAACAGTGCAAGACATGTCGCCTTGTCAAACAGCCAAGTGCATCTGTTACCAAAATTTCTATAGAAGTAGCTGCAACTTCTGCTAACATAACCCACACAACTCCTAGCTATATGCCTAACAAAACCCAATAGAAAGCTTAACATTGTTGAAAGTCAGAATTGAAAACAAAGTTATAGAATGTGAGAAAAATTGGGACCTTTAGCCTTTCTCAAACAACAAATTTTAAGAGACACTCCCTCGTATTTTGAATTCCCCACTTTTGTAGACCTCATGGAGAGTGCTCAACCTGCCAGGATGTTCTCTTGCAGGATGCAGCCGGTTGCGCTGGAAACTAGCTGTTGGAAACCTTGACAATGATTCAGAGGACAATATCATTGAATTTTACTGAGCCCTGACTGCCAGGGCACCAGTGCCCTACTGTGAAGAACCACAGCCACATTTGATCTTTTACTGTGCTGTACTAGTTTCTGAGCACTTCCAATCTTTCTCTCAAGACTGAAATAAACAATGAGAGTGGAAGCATACAAAGTGGTTCCATCTTAAATCTTTTAAATGCTACAGAACCCACAATAGTGACAATATACAAACAAGTGACAAAGAAAACCATGTTCTGTGGTATTGTAATAAAAGTTTCAATTTCTTTTCTTACTTGGATTCTTCGTCTCTTGTAATCAGGAGTGACAAGTGATTGGAGGCAGAAGCAGTCCGCAAGATTTCAACTGCTCTGAAACAAAAGATTGCAACAATTAGACATAAATTGAGATATTAAAAGATGAGAATTGCAGTAAATATGCTCTTGCTATATAGTATAGTACATTAACGCATATTATATTTATATATTTATTTATGCTGCAGAAATTGTTTAATTAACTGGAATGTTTACAATCTGCTCTGTTTTGTCATGGGACCGGGCCTTATTGATTTCCAAAATTTCTGCATGAGTACTTTTTGCAATACATATTTTATTTAAATACTACCTGTCAAAGATAACTAATAGAATAATTTAAAATTATTTGCTAGGTCTTGGGCAGCATGGTGGCGCAGTGGGTAGTGCTGCTGCCTCACATTTAGGAGACCCGGGTTTGCTTCCTGGGTCCTCCCTGTGTGGAGTTTGCAAGTTCTCCCCGTGTCTGCATGGGTTTCCTCCGGGTACTCCGGTTTCCTTCCACAGTCCAAAGACATGCAGGTTAGGTGCACTGGTGATTCTAAATAGTCACTAGTGTGTGGGTGTGTGTGTGAGCGTGCCCTGCGGTGAGCTGGCGCCTTGCCCGGGGTTTGTTTCCTGCCTTGCGCCCTGTGTTGGCTGGGATTGGCTCCAGCAGAACCCTGTGACCCTGTAGTTAGGATATAGCGGGTTGGATAATGGATGGATATATTTATGTTAGTGGTAAGTACAGGCTTGTGCTGCATTCATGTGCTATCACACACATAGAAAATACAAGCTTCAAAGTAGTACTAGGGTGTTGTACCATGTTAGCCATTATGAATGTAGAGAAAAGCTAAGCAAAATGACACCTTGGCTAACTAAAAAGATTACAATATGCAAGCTTTCGAGGCAACTCAGGCCCCTTCTTCAGGCAAGATGTAGGAAATTTCACAAGAATACTCTTTGAAGATGGTAGCTTTTGACAATAAATAAAAATAAGTCAGCCAGGAAAGGGAATTTCTGTGGTTTCATCATTTTTGGCACAATGTTAAACACACAAGGCATTTAGCTTACTTTTAATTTTCATGAAGAAAATACATCTACCCCTTAATTTTTTGTGCAAATCAACAGAAACCTTACAATTCTAGTAGTAATTCTAATTTCCAGTTGGCATTTAAGAAGAATACAATGAAAGGGGTATGTGAGATGTCACAAATGGTAACTCGGGGAACAAAAAATCCACAGTACATTACTAGCAGTGGTTAGCTGGGTTTTCAGCACATACTGTACCTCAGCTGATAGTATTCCTCCAAGGAAGGCATTATCCTGACTTAAGGGGACTGTTTAGCTGCTGAAAATCTTGAGAAAATGACAGACGGTAAAGCCCTTTACTTGGTTAATAAATCCTGAAAGGCCATAACAAAAATCCACTACCCAGTTATCTTATATGTTAACTTAAAATAACTGGAACATTCCATGAGTCTACTGGCCTTTCCAAAAGTAAAGTAGATATTTTATTAAATAAAAACTAAAAGCTAACATTTCATTTCTCTATTTCTTCCAAGACACAACACATATTTGAATGGCATAGCTCAATATAAACCAGAATTTATATAACATATGTTGGCGTCTTCAAAGCACAGGGTTCATTGTTCTAACAATAAACTGCCAGATTTTTATGGAAAGTTCAATATATTGAGCAAACTAAATATGGGTAGAATTTTTCCTAAAGGCTCAATGAACCATTTAATCTTTAACACACAGCTGAAACAGCTCAGTTTAGATTGTTTTAGTCAAAGCAAAATTTATAAAATATAGTCTCTAGTCGAGAACAATTTTTCCTTTCCAAAAATACTCTTCTTTAATGCTTCACTGTGAACTATATTTGTAATAATGCCTAATTCCTGATCTGTACTGATTAATTCAGTTATATTTACATACTTGTCAAAAATTAAATAAATTGAAACAATAAATGACTTTTTTTCATTTCTCAGCTCATAATGGAATACTCCACACAGATATATTTTTTACATTTTCCTTATATGCTGTAGTTTGTATTGGCGGCCAAGAAAAATTTATGATCTAATGGAACTTTATGGTGACCTGTTCGGTCTAAAGTGGCAAACAATGTCCATGCTAAAAAGAAGACATTCTCATGTAACTTGGGTTACATAATCTATATACAGTAACTGCTATTAACTTATATAGTTAAACAATGCAAAATCCAAGCATTTTTGGCTAAAATATTATTTAGACTTAATTTTGGAAAACTCAGTGTACAATTTAAACAGGAAAGACATATTCCCATAATACTGCCCATTTTAAAAGAAGATCTGCCTCTCCCCCTCATTCACAGGTCAAGCCTTTGTACACCGTTTCAGGCTAACACAGGGGTTGCTGCTTGTTATTACCAGCATCTGACCTACTTTACCTTGCATAGTTGTGTAAGGATTTAAAATGGAGCAGTGCCAAACTTCAAAGTGAATTAGGGTATAAGTACATCTAATGTATATGTTCATACTGTGATTTTGATCTTAGGGCCTGTCTGGAATAAAGGGACAATTAAAATAAAAAATAAAAAAACAAACAAACTTCTTGGGAAAGGATGAGATGAATAAAATAATTAATAGTAGATTGAGTCAGGTGCATTTTGGGTTGGTTCAACAGTTAGTGCATTAGTAATTTGATCTGCTACAGAGAGAGGTATTATAATCTGTTGAAGCAGGATGTATTGTGATGGTTGGAAAGTATCAAGGCCTATTGCCAGCAGGCACCCAGAATAATAACTTTGAACAAGCTAAGAAATCATAGTGTTTGACACATGTAAATATGAAGGAAAGTTATCCCTATTGGAAAGTGACAAAGCTTTGACAAAAATCATATTATGAACCTATGAAATAGGAGAATATTAGTTTTGTGCTGGTCGGAAATTGTTGCCATCTGTTGCTGGCAGGAGAGAGGTAGGAAGAATATTAACTTCGTGCAAAATGGAAAAAGATCTGCTGCCAATGGTATAGTTCAATATGCCAGGATTTTTTTTTTTTTTAAAAAACAAACTGGAAATGGCACATCAAATAAATAAATATATACATGTCGATATGTATACTTTGTCACACACATGAGCATGGGAGACAGTTTATGGGTGCATAAAAATGGGTTTTTCCTCCAGACCAGGGGTTGGTGCTGTATTCTAACGCCCTCTCTTCTGTCCCTCTGCAGACCATCCGAAGAACTTACCTCCTAGAAGACATCACGTCCGCTTACAGTCTCTATGAACCCAACCTACCAAAGATACCATTTCTTCCACCAGTCCCATTGAGCCCTCCTCTTCCTGCCTCCCACCTACATAATAGCCATCTTAAGTTCAATGTCTTAGTTGTGTTTTGGACATACTGTAAAGGCATTTTATTGTTTATTCTGCCTAAAATTGCCAGAAACCTCAGTATATACGAGGTGTCTGTCCCAAACCTCATTCTGTGTTCTTCCATTTTATTTTATACTGGCATAGTTGGCAGGATTTCTGGCCATCTGCTCAGCAGAAATTCTGTTTTAGAAAATTCATTGTGGTCAAAACCCAAACCGTTAATCACACACAACCTCATGCCAGGGGTGGGCTGAAAATCCAGCAAGCAAACCACCCAGCGGCAAGCCAATCGATGGGCAGTGGATCCTTGTTCACCGTCCAGGGGTGATTTTAGCAAAGATGGATTGCCAATGTACTGGCTCCCCATCTTGGATCCGTGCAGTCAAGAAGATGACTTCATTGGAGGGATGCTGGAACAACTCTTCGACAGGAAAAATGAGGTATGTAGCGAAGAGGCAAAGATCTTGGAAAAGAGTCAACAAGACCCTAGCAAACTCATGCAGTGAAAACAGGGATTCCACAGCAGACCATCTTTTGTATTTTCCAGCTCACTGGCACAAAGGTATAAGATGGCAAGAGACTGGAATGACGCTGACATTGCTAATAAAAGAGTCTATATAGTGAGGAGCGGAGGGCTAGGACTGCCCTCCATTACTGATTTGGCCATACAGGTACGTCAATCCTGTATTGTACAGAATAAAGAAACATAATGTGACATGGACCATGACATAGTTGATGGAAATCCACTGGCACTCGTTTCACCATTTGGGTTATTTGTACACGGAAAAGGTCCCCGAGCACAGCCTCAGGTCTCTGACACATTTCCTTAGACCAACGACATTTACAGGACAAAAGATGCTGACTGAAAGGTGCGAAAGGATTTAGGGTGGGCCGGATCTACAAGTTTTTTTGTAGATTCTGGTAATTCTAGTGTTAATTCTATCCTAATAATGTTTGGTTTGGGGCTATCTGGCGCCCTCTTGTGCCACAACATTTATACATATACACATATGACTGATCTGTATGGAAATGTGTGTATCTGTTATTAATATCTGTTACTGATCTGCTTTCTTCTCCTTCTCTGATTTTACTTTTCTTTTCTTGGTATCCTGCAGTGGTAAATAGTGCCACTGCTCTATTTCCATTCTGCAATTCCTGCCCACTTGAACTGTCCCCAGGAATATTGAAGACTTGGAAACCAAGAATGAAGAAATTTCATTTTCTTATTAGACTATCCTGCACATACGTATAATAGTGTATAATGCTCAGGGAGTGGTGAATGCCTAGTGGTTATAATCTACTGTGGTTCCCCACAGGTTTACTTTCTACAGAAATGATGTAGCCTGGAGATTGTTTTCCTCTCCTTAATTTTCAACCAGCAATAACTCATTTACTATTTAAATAAACTAGATTGCCATTCATTTTAGTATGTTAAATCGAAACTGCCGTTTACTGTGAGTTTAAAATAACTTGAGTATGGTCATGAACTGAAAATGTACACAGTTATGTAAGCACTCAGAGAATGGTACCTATTATGAGTGCTACACAAATATAAATTGAATTGATCTATATATATTTTTGGATTTGAGCATCATGACTATCTGCGAAAAAAAAGAAGTCTGCCACTTTCAAACCCAAGTGAATGATGCCTTATGCTATCAGACCTCTTCATTTGCAAGGAAACACCATAAAAGACAAGTTCAAATAGCAGACCTAGATGTTTTCAATCAGAATGGAATAGCACACAAAAAAATATACCTATGTGCAAATATACACACCCTCACATGTCATATTAAATTGAATTTCTGTCTGTCCGTTATAGCATCACACAAAAACCACCATACCTATTTCTAAAAAATGCTGCTGTTATTTCTGGTATAATTTAAATTAGAATATGGGGTAATAACATTTTCCGATTTCTACATAAAAATATCTAGAAAAAAATAAAAACTAAGACAGCCTTATTAAAAATTGCACTTATTAGGTGAAGTAACGCTAAAATAGTACTGCATATCCGCTAGATGGCAGCAATAGATCAACAGAGTGCCATATTGAAATTGCTTGGTAAGAATGGCACTATTTTGAACCAAATTATCTTATCTAATATCTCATTGTTTTATATGAAGATTATGTTATATAAAATTGTACTTTGCATTTATTTCCAGGAGAGTTTAAACTTTGAATACAGGTGAATATTAGATTTTCTACACATAAATATCTACAAAAAATTAAACCGAGACATCACTAAAAGTCATTTTCGCTAGATCACCACATCTTTTATCCACAACAACTTCAGAACACAACATGACTTTGACATGATTTTTACTTCGAAAGAACTAGAAATGATAGTGTAACAACACAAGTTATTTCAGGTGTTTACATTGACCACAATAATTATTGAGAGTTTTTAAATATTTGAGTGTGTTGAAAAAGATCAAGTTTTTATATTTGCTACTCACTAACACTTTAACAGTTAATCATATCAAAAATACATTCCCTCTTTCATGAATGCTCATTTTATGATGAACAAAAAGGGTCACATTCAAGTTTTGTCTAGGGTAAATAATAAGGGATCAAGTGACTCATTTGTGACAAGATCCATGCATGAGCTGGAGTAACAATCTTTTTGAGATGACAGGAGCAAGAGGGGGCAGACACTTCATGGAGCTCTGACAAAAGCACTACTCTGGTTATGGTCATCTTGACCCTGATAGTGATTAAGTTGCACATTTCAACTGTGGTGTATTTCAAATAATTTATAACATTTCAAAATTATTACTTAATTAAGATAATTATTAATATTAGTTCTACAAATTGTTCTTTGCTGGAAAATTAATTCTGTTTCTCTAAATCCTTCACTTAATATCACAGTAACATTTCGCAAGGGTTTGACAAGCTCAGAAGCATTAAATACTAAACAAAGGTAAAAAAAAAAATACATGTCCTACTGGCGTGATAAGGAGGTTGTAAGTGTCAGATCTGCTTTTTATTTAATTTACGCATGTAACATACATTTTATTACTCTCACAATTTATCCCAGGTAGAAAAGCTAATACTGTATATATTAAAAAAAGATTGCACACCTGTTGCTCAGACTCCTGCAAATGCTAATAAAAGTAAATTAAACTAATTAGTTACCTCATAACATAGGTCGAAAAATAAATGCATTTTTAAAATTTTTGGTGGTTACTACACATTTCATAAATAAAGATGTCACACTACCATTATGTGCATTGTATTATAGTAGTGAATAAAATTATGTATACTGTCTTTTCACAGGATTTCACTAGTTTTTGCAGTAGGCATAGTTCAGATCTACATAACAAACCTTTCATTGGTGACACCACGCAGGCTCTCATTATTAACCTCCAAAATTAGGTCACCAGTTTGTAATCGTCCTAAAATACAAGACAAAAAGAGACAGGTTTTTAAATATAGTTTATAGTTAAATAAAGTTCATGCCACCATCCTCTATGTGTGAATTTACAAACATATACCATGCAAGAGCACACATACTGTAGCATCATAATAAAAAATGAAAGGTGAACAGCTGAAAGCTTTATAGTACATGACAGTAGCGAAACAGTTTAAGTTCTTTGTCGATACTGGTTACTCTGATGTACAACAAATTAGCTTACTTTTTAGATGAATCAAAAATCAGACAGAATTTAATTTATAGGTAATATCACTAGAAGAAATAAAAGTTTATAAATATGTAAGGCAATTTCCTTGACATGAGTGCCACATCTGAGCCCTTGCTTTTAGCTTCTGGCCTCTCTTCTCTTCCCACTGCAGTGTAAGAGAAAGAGACAGAAGACCCGTGCAATCCAGTAATGAACTTCGAAGAACTTGGTGCCTCTTCCTCATCATCTTTTCCTTCTCTATCACCAATCCACTCACTTACTTACTGCTGCAATCCCCAACCAGCTTCAGGATTGATACCATTGTTGCTGCCATCAATTTAATCTCCCTATAGAGCTACAGCACCATAAGGCACTGTAGATCTAGACTAGTAGTTTCAAGACAGAAGCGACGTCACCATTTCTAAGTGAGCACAACATTCTCAATCACAAAGCAAATTGAAAGGTTCAAAAAAGGAGCATAGTATTGTTGTTACTATTACTATAATAAGAGTACAGTTTGCAAAACATTTTTCAAAACAGGTTAAAAAGATAAAGTAACAGTAAATGTACATGTATGTTATGTTTGTTGTTTGGCTAGCAAGCGAATTGTTAATGACTAACACTAGTTACGGGGCTGTTCAGATTGGCTTGTAAAAACTGGGGCGATTGACACCTAATATTGTATTATAAGCAAATTACAATAAAAGGGAATTTTGCAAGAACTTCAGTCTATTTTCTTGTTGACTGGAAAATTCCCAGTACTTTAAGACGATATTTTAACATAAGATCTTTTAAGTTCCATGTTATTTATTTATCATTATATATTTTATAAATTGGGTTCATCAACTCATTTCCTAAGAAATGTTAACATAGTTTTTATTTAACTTTTAAATCTTATTTTTTCCTTTTTATTTTCTGGAAACAAACCACATTTTCCTGTTCGTTTTAGAAGTGAAGATTAAAGTTCTTTAATCAGAAGGTAATCTAAAGAGAAGGCTGAAATTTCTATGCCACTTTATAATAAATTATGTCTTCTTTTTCAGCCAATGAGATAGTGTCAAATAAAGTTGCTTTAAAAAAACCTGTGCAATTAAAATCTTTTGCCCAAATTAAATATTCAGAATTTGGTGCATTAGTTAATTGGTCTGAATATTCTACATGCCTTAATATTCTCACTATAATTGTTAAAGGTCTTTTACTTTCTCTTTGGAAAACCACATTTCAGTATTATAAATTCATTGTTAAATCTTTGATATGTACCTAAACAAATTTCTAAATTTTCCTTTATCTCTAAAATTTAGAGAAAGCTGTAGGTAAACAGTCATCTATATTTTTGCAAAATAAGTAAATAAAAGTAATGTCTTTGGAAATTTTCAGGCAGAGTTTAGACAACACCATAATATAGAGTCTGCTTTAGTCAAAGTATTCAATGATTTGCACTGCACTCTAAACAACTTGAATGACCAGAGCAGCATTTTTAGATTTATAGTATTAGATCTAAGTGCTGCATTTCATACAATAGACTGTGGGATGTTCTTCTGAGCAGACTGGAAAAACTTGCTGGTATACAGCAAGTTGTCAGGCATTCAGCAGATTTAGATCTTAACTAAGTGATCTCTAGCAGTTTGTACATATAAACATTGAATATTCTGAGATAACCTGGTTAAAGTATAGAGTCCCTTTGTGTAGGTCCAGTACTCGATCCTTTGTATTTCTCTTTATATGTGTTGCCAGCATAATATTTTGCTTTGTGGCTGATAACAGACTTAAGCTAGTTCACAATAGAGTGTCTAAAGTGCTTATAAGAGCCAGGAAATATGTTTATATACCAGGCCTGTTTTGTTTTCTTTACATTGGCTTTCTGCAAATTTTGTATTGATTATTATTAGGTACGCTATTGATTATCAGGTGCTTACCTATAATAAATAAGTTTGCATTGTTTAGGATCTTGATATTTGAGTGACCTTATAATTCCTTACAATTACTCTCACAGGGAGTGAATAAAAAAAATGCTACAGCGGGAAATTATTCAGTAGCTTATAAAGCACCTATTTATGGAATAAACCTCTTGTAGAGGTATGATATTCTAACAGTTTGTCAGTCTTCAAATCTAGGCTAAAAATATATTAGTACAGTATAGTCAAGCCTATAAGTAAAATTTACAATTTGTCTTTTCTTTCAAACGTTGCTGCTTTATTCTTAATTTGTATAAAACAGTTATTTTTTTATGTTCAATAATTAAAAAGGGAGAGACAGTACCATCATTGACTAAATACAACAAACGTTGCACCTGGTTCCATTGCCCTTTTTGTAGTAAGAATGTTTTTAAGCCCTCCTGACTGGACAAATTAAAACATCTGAAAAGTCATTTTAAGATGGTGGTTCTCCGTTAAGGTAAGTAAATTAGATTGTTAATATATGTGCAGTACTTGGACATATACTTTTTAACACAATATTTTAAAATACAACCATTTAGGATATGTTATACATTTTACGTTTCACTATCCACAGATGTGCTTTAGACTGCAGAATCTTCCACAACAGTTGGTTGGGTCAGGGGACTGTGGAATATTCATGTTGATGGTGAGAAAATTAAATACATTTCTTTTTTAGGCTGGAAATACTTTGGAACCACAACAAATAAATATTAAGAAGAGTATGTAATGTACTGCACTGTATGTAAACAGATTAAATCATTTTAATTTGAAATAATTATTTTTTGTGCCCCTCACTATGCTCTGCACCTCATCTTGGATGTGGCATTTGACTTCATAGCTGTAAGCTGTGTATCAGATTATTTGCTCGTACCACATTGTTATTGGTTGTAATATTCTTTGTTTTTTTCCCTCTGCTTGGTAGTGTGATTTACCTTTGATCAGGAGGTGGGGGTAAAATATTCTATTGGAGAATTCTGAAGTTAGAAAGCCTCTCTCTCTCTTTCAATGTGTGGCTAACTTGTTAATGTTTCTTACAGGACAATGTCATTCACTAAAGGGGCACTGAACAGATGTGTGAATGAGACCCAGAGCAGTGATATATGTAATATCGAATAATATTTAAATAGGCATATAGAAATACTTTATTTAACTCTTTGTGGTCTTATCTTTAGGAGTCACTAATAAAAAAAGGACCTCCACACCATAAAATGGTTGTACCAACAACAATAGATATTCAGAGTGCAGTATTTGAGACACATTTTCTGGGGATGGAGGAGAAGGAACAAAGAAGAGCTCTCCAGGATGCAGTCGATAATGAAGATGCGGCATTGGCAAATGAATCCTTTTTGTTTATTTTTGCTCAGGAATGTTGGGATAAAAAAATCTTAGAGTAAAAACCAAATTTCATTAATCAATGAATATATAAAAAATTAGGCATAAGTTTCTTTTAAATTTTTTTAAATTATTGATATTAGTTCTTGTTACTTATGTTAGTATTTTTAAAGCTCACTTACTGCTATCAAAAGGCTCTTTTAAAAGATTGTTTTAAAATATCTCATAACAGAATAAAGAAAATTAGTAGAAATTACTCCATTTGAATGGCAGAACTTAAATTAATTTGGTACAGTACTGGAAGAATTGAGGCCTTATTCATTGATTTAGACTCGGTTATCATTTTTATGTAGAGGATAGTCAGGTCTATATCAAAGTGAAAATTCAGAGTTTTCTCAACTTGCAACTTACCCCAGTGAAATTAAAATCTGGATAGAATATAACTTTTAAAATTAAACTGCAACAAAACCAAAGTTCTACTAACTGACACTAAAGCTCAGCTTAAGAAAATGAGCTCCTTTGATCACTCTTGGCGATGATCTTGTCAGACCTTCTTTGACTGCAAAGAAACCTGGTGTCATTTATGATTCCTCCGTTTCTTACTCCACCCATATAACCACATTAAGAAACTTTCTTACCTCCACCTGTGTAATATTTCCCATGTTCACTCATTCCACTTCTTTTCTAATGCTGAAAGACTTATGTCTTTATCACATCCTGCATCAACGATTGTTAACTCTTTACTTGATTCAAAAGTCTAGTTTGAGAGTCCTGACACAGACTGGAAACAGCAAACACATCACACATCCTGCTACACCTTCACTGCTCCCGGTGTCTTATTGGATGAATATAAAATTCTACCATTAACATACAACACTTTAAATAGTTTTGCACTAGACTACATCAATGACATCCTCTATCACCATCTCCCGTTTGCCACCATAGTCCACTGGATTCTGGTGACCTAATTGTGCCCACATTAATACATGCTCTGTGAGTGTATAGCATCCTGACTACCTAAATTAATGAGATCAGCTGACTCAACCCATTTATTTATTTATTTTAAATCATTTGTTTAGGAAGGTTTTAAACATAACTAACATGTTTACCCTCTCTGTCTGTACAAGTGCTCAGAATTTGTGTATCAATTGTTTAAGATTTTTTTTGTAGCATTATATTTTGTAATTTAGTCTGGATTATTGTCTTACATTCTATTTGAATGCTTTATAAATCCTGTATTTATCTTTATTAAGTGGGGATATTATTAATATCCAATGTTATATGTCCTGTTCTTTTTGAATTTTGCGAAGTGTTTTGCGCATGGGAAAAGTGTTATATGAATAGTGCTATTGTTAGTATTTAAATTTTTTTTCTTTTGGTGGCCTGTCATTTATAATAAGTGACAAAAATATGAGAAGTTCTATATAAGGTAATTCATATACAGCATAGCGTAGTGTAGAATGTGTGTTGCCATTTTCTTTATATTCATGTTTTCAAAATATTAGATTGGCTAAACAAATTCATTTTAATATTGATTTAGAACAATATTGTACACATGAATTGCACATTTTAAATTTGAATGACATTCCTTATACATTTTTTACTTAGTGACATGATGTAAGCATTGTAATTATATTGTTTATTGTGTACATGAATTTAAACAAAAATAATATATTCAATTAAAACAATTTTTAATGATTTTAAATTTTGCCGACATGTTAAATGGTTCCCACAGACCCAAATACAAGGTAAAGGTTAATAGTGTACTTTACTGAAATGATTTGTTTTGTTTAGTTTGATCGATGACATGACATGATGGCAGAAACTCTCTGAACTTCTCAATGAAACATATGATTTGGTTTGAGGTACTGTTTTTCCTTCTCATTTTTATTGCCCAATTTTTGAACGGATCCATGACACAGAGTTACTTCAGGACCTTGCTGTGACTCACAGACCTTCCGAAAGTCATCTGCCAAACACCTGTCTTGAAACTGTGATGATGTCAAATCTTTCCTGAAACAATTGGCCTAAATCTGACATATGGTGCTGTGGCTCTGCAAGTGGATCCTACTCATTGCCGCCACCACCACGAACAACTACTGTTTGTTCTTAATTTGTTCAGCTACTGTCATATTTAGACATTGTCTGGCATTTACCACAGTTAAGAACTACAACTAGATTAAACATCTGCCTTAACAAATTGGGCATTCCAGATTCCAGCACAGCTCAATAATTGTCATTAGCTTGCACCAAGACAGAAACAATAATGTCTTCATTGTAGTATATTGAACAACTTTAAAATCTCTCAAGGATGCACCTTATTGTGTCATTGTAAATGACAGCAATCATGGTATAGTCATAACACTTACTTTTTTAAACAGAGCTACACATTTTTTTTCAAAGAAATTTAGTAAAACTAATGTTTAAATTAACTGGATTGTTTGGATGCATGTGCCAAGTATTGTTTACCCAGCTTCTGAATCCCTGGTAGAAGTGCAACATCCAACAAGGTATTTAGCACTGTATTTTGTCCAGTAACCTGTCACAGGATACCATTAAAGCTGCCATCACTGGATATGCAATTTTTGTTCAAGAATCTAAAACTATGATATCCAGTATATCAGCTGGAAATATTCTGTCCCATTGGATCAGAAAAAGAAAATGTTACTTTGTTGTCATTATTTGTAATTAATAAGGAATCTATTTGCATTAAACTTCAGGGCTTCAGTTTCATTTTTACCTCATTTTGCTGTTTAAATTTATCCTATGGATATGAAGGGTCATTTTTGTATGAGTCTACAATTTATTATTACACTAGAAACAAAAGGGTAATTTATATAGCTTTTGACTTTCACTTACATTGAAGACTTGGATTTAAATTTGATTTTACTCTGTACTTATTTATTAATAAGCATGATCATTTGATCCATTAATTAGTTGCTCTCTTATTTAAAAGAACATTTAGTTAAATTTTGAGAGATATGTTTTTATTTTTTTTATTTTTTAAACAGGAAAAAAATGTCCTGGAATATTGTGATATCATTTTAAGGTCATATCACCATTCTCTGCCACCAACCTAGAAAATACACAACATAAGATTTTTACCCACTCCAAAGACATACAGTATCAAAAGCCTACAATAACAAATCTGTAAGTATGTATGGGAAGCAGACAATAAAACTACAATTGAATCAATGTTTAGAAACTCATGCAAATCTCGGTTTTGTTGTTGGTATATTACATACCATCTAGTCATCATATGCATTACAGAAGATAATGCAGGCTAATCATTTACTAAATCAAAGAGAAAGAAAATGGCTAAGCATACCATCTACTGCAGCCATCCCTCCAGGCAGAATTCGCTTTATATAGATGCCATATTCTTTTCCAGAGATTTTCCGAGAGCCTCCTGTGATTTTCACACCTGGGGGGTTTTAAGAATTAAGAGTTATGCATGCTCTGAAGAAAATGAGAATCTTAGCAGACAAATAGTGAACAGCAACTTACCAAGGCCAGTCTGGCAATCAGAAAAGACCACCTGCAGAACTGACCGCTTGATTCCATTGGGGCTCATCATTGGCCTACATAAAAAACACATTTTTATTAATCTCCTTTTAACAACAACATGTTGAACTCAATGCAATAACAAAAACACACACATGCAATAAGAGATTTAAAACAAGTAAACAGAAGGGACAATTACACTCTTAGGCAAATTTTCATACAGTAAAAATTCTAAGAAGACAGGGATAAGCACTCTTATCTTCCTTCCCCCACCACATTCTTTGAATTACTCATTGTCTGGAATTGATAGTGACAAATCCATTACGTCTCATAAATCCTCCTCATAAGGTGTACCTTCAATTTTCAAACCTCCCACTGTTGTGTATTTAAATCTAATATCCATCCATCCATTTTCCAACCCACTGAATCCGAACACAGGGTTACGGGGGTCTGCTGGAGCCAATCCCAGCCAACACTGGGCACAAGGCAGGAACCAATCCTGGGCAGGGTGCCAACCCACCACAGGACACACACAAACACACCCACACACCAAGCACACACTAGGGCCAATTTAGAATCGCCAATCCACCTAACCTGCATGTCTTTGGACTGTGGGAAGAAACCGGAGTGCCCGGAGGAATCCCACGCAGACACGGGGAGAGCATGCAAACTCCACGCAGGGAGGACCCGGGAAGCGAATAAATCTAATATTCTAAATGTAATACTTTACATTTCCTTATATAAAATTGCTTTTGACAAAAACCTGCCCAAATCTGAATGTTTCCAAGACCCCCTGTAATGATTCAATGGATTCTATATTATCTGCCAATCCACTTAGCTTGGTATTACCTGCAAACTTAACCAGCTTGTTATTTACACATTCCTATCCAAATAATTTATATTTATTAAAAATAAGCAGGGCCCCAGCACCGACCCCTGAACGGCACCACTCTTAACGTTACCCAATTCTGATAGGGTTCCTCACACTTTTAACCTCTGCTTCCTGTGTCTGATCCAATTCTTCACTCATCAACACATCACACCCTGAACTCCCACTTTTTTTAGTTTGATGCCTAATCTCTCATGTGGTGCCTTATCAAATGCCTTTTGAAAGTCAAGGCAAATTATACACACACACACCACTCTAGTCATACCCTTTTGTTGCTTCCTCATAGAATACCAGCATATCAGAAAAATATGACTTCCCTCTTCTGAACCCATGCCGACTGTTCACTAAAACTCATGTTCTTGCCATGTGTTGCTCAATCTTATCCTTAATAATCTCTTCCATTAATTTGCATGTGATGCACGTTAACCCTATACTAGCCTATAGTTACCTGGGTCTGCCCGATTACACTTTTTAGATAAAGGGATAATATTTGTCATTTTCCAGTCCTTTGGAATTCCTCCAGTGTGCAGCGACTTCAGAAAAATGTGTGTCAAAAGTTTAGATTTGAATTCACCGATTTCATTAAGTACTCAAGGATAAATATTATCTGGTACTGGCAATTTTATAGATTCTAGTCTATTTAATTTGAGCAATTTTCAAATTACTCAGTACATCCTTTGAAGTCCCTGTTACTACTGGGAAGACCTTAGAAAACCCCAAGTTTAGAACTTTTGCTATTTGCCTGTCTGTATACTGTATTTTAAATTCCCCTTTACTATTCTTTTACTATTAAAATACTGAAAGAATCTCTTTGGATTATCTTTCACCTTATCTGCAATATTTCTCGCTAATTGCCTGAAGGGGATAGGAAGTAATGTGTCATTAAATTTTCTTTTTTTTCTACAAATTCATAAAGTTCAACCAGATCTGTAAAAGCATTTTTCAGATTTTGGTGTATTTAGTTTTTCTATTGAATACATTTTTTTTACCCCCGCTCCTGCCAATGATGCACCTTCCTGCCAAATTTCAGCTTTTTAGCTAAACAGGAAACAGTGTTTTTGTTAACTGAGTGAATGAGTCAGACAGTCAATTTTTCATTTTATATAGAGTGGACAGATTAATTAAAATTATTATTCTGGTATTGTTTTCTGTCCTTTGCAAGAAGTCCCAAACGTATCTGATGTACTCATTTTTTAAAAATGTTTAACAATGTTGAAAATGACATACATTTGTAGCAGAACTCAAGAAGACACCATCAGGTCAGAAGCTTAATCAATCACCCAATCTGATAGATTTCTCCTTTGGTTCAATTGGCTAAGATGATTGCTTTCCACCTACTGCAATGGACGAAGATCTAAGTTTATGTCCCAGAAGCTGAGTGGTGACAGCTTGTGTTGAAAACAGCAATCATATGAACAAAACCTAGCTACATAATTACTTAATTGAACATGCTCAAAAAAAATGTTTTCCACTCCCACATAAAACTAAAAAACAAATGTCTACAGCACCAACCCTGCCTCCAACCCTCATGCCTAGCACCTTACAAATTTCCAGAATAACTGACTGAACAAGCCAAAATTCTACTCACCTACCCATATAGGAATGGCAATTCACCAAAGTGCTCTATTTCTGATTAAGACAGAGTAAGCAAGTGAACTCCATTTGAAAAAAGCAAAACCACAATATTGGACGCAGCAAATGTGGCAAGATGACTGCCTAAAAGTGAATCATCTGAAAAACATGACATGCAGACCACAAACAAATAAACTTTTTGGTCATCTGGCCTTTACACTGCTTATATATTTCTGTCAACTGCATCACTTTATTCTCTGTTAAGGAACTGAAGCTACAGACAAAAAACAAAGCTAATAGTTGATTCTAACCCAGCATGCAGACAATGTATTAGGGATTAAAAAAAGAAAACATGTATCCATCTGGTCTAGATCTATCATTAACAGTGCAGCTGTCTTCTTAGGCCTTTTAAGTGAATGTATTCTTCGTAATTTTGTGACTGCATTTTCTTCTTGTCACTTATGGTGGAATTGCTCAGTCATAGACAACCATACCAGACACACTTGTACTTAAAATTAACAGGGTCTTAATAAAATAAAAAAACAAATTCACACAATAAGGAAAGATGTAAACTTCCTACTAGTTTTCACTTGTTTAAGCTTATTTTGATGTATAGAAAGTACCTACAGATAAGAAATGTATGAAACACTCAAAGTCTACATCACTTTTACAGTGATTCAAATACTCCAAACGCTAACCTGAATGATGCTCAAATTCACAGTTCTAAGACGACCAAAAAAAAAAAAAAAAAATTTCACATGCAAATTGTAAAGAACATTGCATAACGTATTGTTAGGCCAGTTAAGAAAAAAATAGGGACTTTATACACAATGGAATGATTTTTACAGATATATTAGAAAAAGATGGTATATGATCACCATAGATTAATTCATCTTAACATGTGTGGATATGCTAAAATTAATAAACTTGCATTTAATTAGACCACTAATATTACAACCCAAACCACATAATATAAATGCTACATGAACTAGTAAGCACTAAGATTTAGGATACATTCATTTACCCAAGGCTACTTTTAAAATTATAACTTTTCAGATCAATCTTGTCCACAAATCACTTAACCACGCACTGCGTCTTCACAGCGCTACCTGTAATCGCATGGAGAAATGAGATGTGCCATTTTATACAAATGAAAGATGTCTGTAGAAGTGAAGGGAGAGGAGAAAAGTTATGTGAAGCTCAAAGAAGACACGTTTAGTAAGCTTGCTATTGCTACGTGTTGTGGCATTGAGCATACCCAATATTCCAGTTATTCAACTAATTATCTCTTGGACTTCCAAAAAATACAGTTCACTGTAAAATTACGTTTTCTAATGACCATCAACAAAAAAGCAAGAACAGATCTACCACACAAATGTTTTAAGAACAAGGACCTCCAGTGAACTAATAATATTAGCACTTGGCCAAAAAAAAAAAAACTTCAAATATTGTATACAGAAAAGTACTTAGTTAGTTACACAGTAATTCTGATATTAAATTAACTGATGGCACTATAACTGAGGCCATTGTTTTAGAACATTTCACAGGTATAGCTGGGTAACACAGCTAGTTTTACTAATAACCAAATGTAACTAACAAAGACGTATAATTCAGAATGAAAACAAAACACCTACAAATAGACTTAGCACAAACAAACGTGAAGTCTGCTGGGCATGTAATAATGGGATCCGTTGGTAGTCTGGCCTTGAACATCTTAGAGCAGGGGTTCTCAAAGTTAGTCCTATGGGCTTCAGGTTTTTTTTTTCCCCCCCAACCAGATTCATAACTGAAAAAACGGATCTCATTTAATTAGCTGGTATTTGTTTCTTATTCTACATTCAGAAAACCACAGTAGCACGATTTGTACATTTATAAGACATTTAGAAATAGTTCTGTTTTTGCTATTGATTTAAACACTTAACTCACTTTTGTTGATTTCATTATACTTTGCCCTTTCTCCGTGCAATTTGCTCCCTTCGTTTTATCTTAATAATGACAATTAAAAACGAGAGCACTGCAGACACCCAAGCAAACATCACTGAATCATTAAAGGCTGCAACTACTTTAGCGTCAGACCCACTAATTAGTAACTAATGGATTAAACAATTAGAACACCTGGAACAGTCGAGTGAAAATCAAGATAAAAATATTGTTAAAAAGAAACAAATTCATTATTCCCATATAACTGCTTGGTGCATTTTAATATTTATTTTTTTACCAAACTTAGTTTTTTAAGTTCTAGTTCCTAATTTCTATATTGTTCCAAAAACAGAGAATCTGGGAACTAACAGTTCACTTAATAAGCCCAGGAGTCCAATTAAAAACAGAAGCTGACTGGAACAAAAACCTGCAGGCACAGGGGGTTCCCAGGACCGAGTTTGAGAACCCCTATCTTATAGACCCTAACCCTATGACATATATGCTTGGAGCATGGGCAATAAAAAAGACAAAGGAACGCCAAAAAGAACCTAGCTTGACAAAATCGGGGAAGGATTAAGAATAAAACACTATGGAAAAAATAAAGCAGCTAACTGAAAACAAGACTGAGAATGACGGTCCAATCTCTGATTGACCCTACCAGACGATGAAGAAGAAATTGGCCTAAAATCACCATTACCTTTTTTGAATGTTTTCTTCACGCAGTTAATATAATTTGATTTCTCATTGTTTACTACATTATTCCCAATTCTTTTTGTCAAGCTCCACTTAGTTTTCCAGTTACTTCACTTTTATTTCTGGCGTTTTTTGACTTTAATTCTGTATCATAAACCTCAAGGCTCTTTAAACGCCTAGCGCGTTAATATCTTATTAAATGGGCTACTGAAAACGAAGATTAGTAGAGCGAATATTTACAATGGCTGTCAGCAGGGCACCAAACGATACCGTAGAACTAAAACACATGTGAAATGACAGTGCTTGAGCAAAGTTTCCCTCAAGAAGGCAACTACTTACCCACTAAATGTTCTAGTTAGCTTAAGGCATCACGACGAGTCATCAAGGCCGTTGCAAAATGTCCCTACATGCATGCGTATCTCCAATGACACAATCTTACGCCAGTTAAATCACTAACGATAGATGCGCAGAATGCTAAAAACGTTTTCGGAAAATGTACACAAAGAATTTTGAACTCAAAAGACCGCCCACTTGACTCGAGTCACGTTACTTCGCAGGAGTCTCGCAACCCTGGAAGAAAAGGCGCATCTCCCCAAGCCCGCCTTCAGTCTCCTAGCAACATTTTTGTTTACCCACAATGCCTTTCGCCGAGCGCCTTTCAGGAGGTGCCAGACTGAACTGCTCCCTTTTGGATGATGCGTCCTTTGGTTTGCCTTCCTTTCATTAATGGATATATAATTTTATAGTGTATTTCAGTAGTGCAGTTACATTTTTTTAAACAGCGCATTCTACATACATCATTTGTTGCACTCTCAGCATAATTTTTAGACGAGGATAAGCAACATTTATTTCTGTCTTACTTCAGTTCCAGTTCAGTTTATTTTTTTTCTTTATTATTATTTTTTTGTATAACGCGCTTCACTGCGTGCAGGCGCAGAGCACTGTGACAAGTTCTCATGTAAAATTCAAGTACAGATTTAGCTAATTACTAAATGCAGAATGAGTACACATAAAGATACAGATTTGTTAAAACACAAAGAAAATATACTTCCATGTATGAGATCAGATATTCGAGTTAAGTTCAGCTTCAGAGTCTGTGGTGTTCAAAACTTTGAGAAAAGTTGTTTTTAGCATAATGTCTGTGTGTGTCTATCGAAAAGCGGGATTGTTTTTTGTGCATAAAAATTATTTTAATTGGAAAATGATGCTTTCTGGGTGACCACTTGGTGGCAAAGAAACACCCATTTAAAATCAGCAGATTTTTGCGATGAACGTCCTTAATGCTAAGACCTATGTACAATGATAACCAATGAAAACAATTGACCTGTCTTTTTCAAATAAGTAATTTAATGTTTGTCAAGTTTCAAGCTTCAGACCTATTGTATTGTATTGATCCAAAACATATCTCCATTTTCTTTGAAAACGGTTAGAACTACGCACAAAGTTAACTGCCATAGACATTGTTTAATTTAACTGGTATTTTTGCAGTCTGCTTCATTTCTGCATGGGTTCAGGCCTATTTATTTGTAAAAAAAAATTTCAGGACTACATTTTTTAAATCCAGAATTTATTTTATATATACTTCAATGCACACAAGGAGACACACGCAAGTACTTATAAAAAAAACTATAAGTGAAGATAGCAGTCAGCATGTTTGCCATACTTGACTATACAGTATGCTTGAGAAGGAAGATAAAGAAATGAGCACACACAACAATAGATCTCTTCATGTCAAAGTGTACATAGGCATTAAGCCACCCTGTACAAGTCTGTCGATTTATGCTGCTTGTTTACTTTACTTAGCTCAAATATCAAATAGTCAAGTTTTTAAATTAAATATTAAAAAAGTTGTTCACGTGATTCAGTTTCTTGTTCTTTTTACTCTACATTCATTTGTGTAAATAATACATGTTATATATATTAATATACTTGATTATTATATTATTGTACAGTACTGTCTGTTGTGTTGTATTGTAGCATCTTCTGCTGAGTGATTTCCTGCTGTTATCACTAAAGAGAAGTTTACTTAAAAGTACAGGATAGACCATTCCATAACTATGTTTAGCATGGCATCTGCATGTGTGACTGTGGAAAATGAAAACTGATTTATATGTCTTAAACTTACAATTTTCTTTGGAAAAATAGTTTTTTTTGCAAAGTGTAAAGCTCCTAAATAAATGCATTCTAGCAAATATACAAAAATGTACAAGCGGTTTCCAAGATATCTGCCTTGAATTTTGAGACCCATGTACAATGATAACATCTGAAAAAAATTCAGCTATCTTTTTCAAACCAGTCATATCATGCTTGTCTTGTACCAGGATCCAGTCCTAGTATTTTTGGTCAAGTTTTGACCATTACAGTACTTATTCTCATAGCCATCAAAAACAGTTAGACCCATGTCCAACCATAGTTGCTGCTGAAATTTTTAATTAACTGGAATGTTTACAATCTGCTCTGTTTTGTAGTGGGACCAGGCCTTATTGATTTCCAAAATTTCTGCATGAGTACTTTTTGCAGTACATAATTTATTTAAATACTACCTGTCGAAGATAAGTAATAGAATAATTTAAAATTATTTGCTATGTCTTGGGCAGCATGGTGGCACAGTTGGTAGTGCTGCTGCCTCGTATTTAGGAGACCTGGGTTCCTTCCTGGGTCCTCCCTGAATGGAGTTTGCATGTTCTCCCCATTTCTGCATGGGTTTCCTCCAGGTACTCCGGTTTCCTCCCATAGTCTAAAGACATACAGGTTAGGTGCACTTGCGATTCTAAATTGTCCCTAGTGTGTGGGGGTATGTGTGTGTGTGTGCGTGCCCTGCAGTGGTGTGGGGCCCTGCCCGGGGTTTGTTTCCTGCCTTGCACCCTGTGTTGGCTGGGTTTGGCTCCAGCAGACCCCCGTGACCCTGTAGTTAGGATATAATGGGTTGGATAATGGATGGATGGATGGATGCTATGTCTTGCTTTACATGTACCTTCAGTGAGTCTGAACCATCTTGTCTGACGATTCCTTCTCTCAGACGTGTTCCCATAAAGCCTGCTTCTCAGACTCTTTCATTATTTTCAAGACGCATTTTATGCCTCCTGTCCAGTTTTATACTTTACACTTTTGAAGGCAACTGTTTCAGCATGCAACTTTAATCCTCCTTGTGCATCTCATACTCGCAATTCCTCTTTTGTCGCAGCACAAAAGCCAGACTGACCAATCAGTTTGTTCTGAGGGACTGGACACATAGACCTTAGTGTTTTATTATGTTGTAGATACATGTACTCACCACAAGCACTCTCACACTCAAAAGAAACGTGTAAGTAACAAGCTGTGCTACCCATTTAATGTGGGTTAGAATCTAAGTAATCATTGTAGACCTCAGTGTATTCAATGTTCACATTTGCAGAGTGCCATCCAATTGACGTGTATCTTGTTCTGTATGTAGTGATTTTTTGTCACTAAAACAGATGGCATATCACAAACATTTGTAAGTAATAAAATGTACACAAACATTAGCACTGCTTTCACAAATCCCATACACACACAGATATAGACACACTCAGAGACATTTGTCCTTTCATTAAAGTGGGCTTGTTTGCCCTACCCGAGTATTAGCTTATTAATGAAGATAAAAAAAATGAACATACAAACACGCACACACAACAATAGGTCTGTAAGGTCCAAGTAGACAGAGGCATTAAGTCACCTCATACCAATCATTTTTTATTAAGATTAAAAACAACAAAATACTACACAGACAAGAACACATATCACAGATCTACCTCAATCAAAAACACTACCAGGGTACAGAATAAAACCAAATACAGTTTAGAAAGTTTAAAAAATTTAAAGAAGGATAAAGGACACTTTGCTTTCATATTTTTAATTCTGAAATAGTCAATAGATACACTTTTACAAAATGTTTAAACACAAGGTTTATTTCAGACCATTTAATTCTGTGTATATTATAATGTGCCAATATGATAACTAAGTTCATAACAAATGACATTTTTCTTTCATGAGTTGTGGGTAATGATTGAAAGAATTAGATCTCGAGTACAAGCTGCAGAAATGACCTTTCTTCACTGATCCGCTAGGCTGACACTCTGTGATAAGATGACAAGCTCAGCGATTCGAGAGAGCCTCACAATAGGCTGGTTACTTCTTCACAAAGAGAGGAGCCAGGTAAGGTGGTTTTGGCATCTCCTAAGGATGCTCCCCTGGTGGATCCCCCAGAACTGCTCTTAGCATGTCCCACTGGG
Source organism: Polypterus senegalus (assembly GCF_016835505.1). Lineage (NCBI taxonomy): Eukaryota > Metazoa > Chordata > Cladistia > Polypteriformes > Polypteridae > Polypterus > Polypterus senegalus. The sequence goes on from NC_053170.1 coordinate 86,590,145, forward strand.
CAGAAACCATGCAGCAGACCGGGATATGCTGGAGTTGATTATATTTCTTGGCTGGTCTGGGAACTCTTTGGAATTCCCCAGAAATTGCTGGAATCTGTAGCAGGGGACAGAGAAGTCGGGACGAACCTGCTTTACCTGCTGCCACTGTGAGCCTCATCAGGAAAAGCAGTTAAGATGATGAGAGGAGAGAAATTACACTTTCTAAAAGCTATTTTCAGTGGGGTTGTAGTTTAACATAGTATCTGTTTTTTGAAAACCAATATCCACATTAGTCTTCTTTTGTAATGAGCATGGGAAAGGTGCTATATAAATAAAATTTATTATTAATGTATGTTTGAAACTCTATCCAGAGGTTTTGTTTTTTTAACAATTGAACATATGCAAAATAAATGTTCAATAGTTTCAGGAATGCTTTCTTAAAAAGTACATTTATTTACACAGTGAATTTAATGCTTGCATGTGACCTCCTTAATTTTGCTAGTTATACAGTACATTTTGGTTATCATCCACATTTTTGACCAATTAGTCTGTTTCCCAAAATAAAAAAAAATCCAATATACTGTAACAGCAAGTATGTGATTATCTGGCAAAAGCTACCTATAAGTTTATTAATATATCCATGTAGTACATATATGTGAATTTCCCCTTGGGATTAATAAAGTATCTATCTATCTATCTATCTATCTATCTATCTATCTATCTATCTGTGTAATAATTAATATAATACATCAATTATCACCACTTAATGATCTTTCTCAGTAATTTAATGCAATCTGTAAATTCTTTAAATATTTCTATTGGACTATTACCACAACTTCCTAAATGAGCCCCTGTACCAATCTGTCTGTCTATGCGGCTTGGTTTCTTCATTTGACTCAATGTGTCCATTTTTAAATTAATTGTTATTGGAGCTGCTGAATTTATTCGGTTTTCTGCTCATTTTACTCAGCATTTATTTATGCACATAGTAAATATCATATATGAATTATTTGATTGTACGTTATTGTACCATCTGATGTATTGTAAAATGATTTCAGTAAAATATACAGGGAATTATGTACGGACCAAGTCCATGCAGTTTTTTCCTCCTAGAACTTTATTGCGTTGGCTTCAGAGTCGGGGATATTTTTTTCTGGAACTCAAGTGGCGCTGTTCGCTGTTGGCGTTCGGACATAAAATGTTGTCGGAACGTCTTTGCAAAAATACTACTGGCGAACGACATTGAGTGAACGTCAATTACTACATGTGCAACGTTGAGATGTACGGGTGTGGGTATGTGACCGTCTGAACCTTACCTGTCCATTGTCTAAGTCCCATCTAGTTCGAGTAAAAAAGGTGGATTTAGTAGTCATAATAAGTGGACAATTTTGACGTTGTAGCCGTAAAATGAAATAAATTCTATTTCATCGCAATTGTGCTCCTCTTGATTTTTTGTTCTATGTGAATTAAAGGAGGATTATGATTTGTTTCATGGCTTACTAATTGGGGTAATATCGATAATTTGTGGGTATTAAGGTAGCGATTAGCGAGCATTAATCTATTTTAAGCTTTAAACACAACTGAAGTGTGGTAATCAAGTTTGTTCTCCGGCGAAGTGATTGTTCGGCACAGCATGAAAATTGAATTATTTTAAACACCCACAATTATTGTTCTTTGAAGCTGTTTTTCTTTAAAAAAAAAAAGTAATCAAACGATCCGAAGTTGTTTGGTATATTTAAATTTTTTTGTGAGATGACAACAGTAAACCAATAATAAATTTAATCCTTCACATAATGCCATTAAAAGCCCACACCATTACAGGACCATTTAGAGTGTGAGCATGATTGTGGTACAGCGGTGACTGCACTGTTAACTGGGGTGGTTAAACTAATGTGAACTTCCTGTTAACACAAATCCCTCACCTCTCAAGTAGCGACATATAGCAAGCACGAATTGCATCAGTGCAACGTGTTATGGGCCATAGAAATCTGCGCTATGAAACCCCAGTGTGGCTTTTAGACAAAACGTATTACATCAGTGACAGTGACTGAAAGAATAAGCAGTGAGAATCAGCAACTAACAATACAATATGAGCAACGCTTCTGCTGGTGTAGACAGTAGCCAACTGTGGGCCCACAACATCCACAAACCTCACGTAAATTCATTACAGAAAATCACACAAGGGCAAAATGCATATCCCTACCTATGTAATCTTTTTATTTGGGTGTTCTTTGCAGCAAAATCTGAATGAGAATGAGCTGAAAAAGAGCTTTAAAACTCTATAAGAACCATTTATGTGCAACTTATATTTAGGGAGGTACAGTATAGCCAGTCAAAGTCTTGACCTCCCCATACCCCCAACACATGCAATTTCAGTTACATTTAGTCTTATGACCAAATCAGCATGCCAAGTTTCGTTTAAATCTTTGACATTGAGGTCCAAAAGTGTGATGATTTGACATGGAATTACCCTGATGAGACTTTCCTGTTAGTATGTATGTATATATACATCACATCACTTCGCATCTCTGCTGCTCGCGTTGTGAAGATGGGGGCTGAATGCACCCCAAGGAGACACGGTTGCTCCTCTGAATCCCCCTCTTAAACGCTGATACAATGGGAAACAAATACAGGTTTGTTTTTTTTTTAACCTCCTCTTTGCTTGATCAGCTGCAGCCGTGCCATGTGATCTGCATCTCACACAGTGCTTGGAACATTTAAAATAAGCCCAATTTAAATCGTTGCACAAAGTCTTGTACTTTTAGGCTTAGGAATCTATATATATATATAGAGAGAGAGAGAGTAGATATTTGTGTATATGTATATATGTACTGTATATGTGTGTGTGTATATATATATATATATATATATATATGCATGCAATAGCCCCCTTTGATGAAAAAACACTCTCCATTAGCATTATTAAAAGGTAATCAAGAACTCATCAACAAAAACACTATTTTCTGTTTAGTTAAAAAGCTGAAATTCGTCAAGATTGTACATCAAAAGCAATAGGTATCCACCAATAAAGAATATTTAGATACATCAATATTTAGGGGTAAAATCTCCCCTACAATAGAAAAACTAAAAACCCCAAAATCTCAAAAAATGTTTTGACTGATATGATTGAAATTTGATAATGTTATAGAAAAAATAATATTAGCCAACCCATGTTTTTATTTGTCAATAAATGTTTTATTTGTCAGAATGTATTAATATTATGCTAATGCTGCACTTAGAAGTGTATTTATGCAAACAAAGAACTCAGCAGAACTGTTTGACAAGGACACGCAAACAGCAGCACTAGAAAATAGAGTGGAAGGACAAGTGAAGAATGGGTGGTGTCCTGAACAGGAAAAAGGAGATGCAATCACGTTTGGCATTTGCAGTCAGGTATGAAATTGAAATGAGAAGCTCAAGGAAGATGCAAAGCTCAGTGGTTAGCAAGCGCTACAAAGCTCCAGTGAAGGTGTAGAATGCTGTGGCTGTGAGTGTTGATGTTGCTGTGCTAGAAGCAAAAAAAGAGAGAGAATTAGAGGCAGATGTGGCATCCTCGGATCCAGCTCAAGCTGGGACCAGAAGCAGTTGTGCAGTTATTTTCATCCACTACAAGCGCTAAAGAAAACAACTCCAAAAGTAAAATCATTCGACTCATTGCATAAACCACAATTCAGTGTTAGCACTTTGTTTCCCTATAGCTATGAATAAAAAAGAAAGTTCTGATTACCCATTTTAATTAAAAAAGAATACACTTGCCTGTAACATTGTGTTTTGCAGTGATAATAAACTAATGCCAGGTCACTAGGAAAAGCAGGAATTGATTTAATGTAGGAATTTTTTACTCATGTGCAAGTGTGTATAGCATGTCCAAGAGTAAGAAGCTCTACTGAACTAATAATATTATTTCTTACTTATCTGATGCTTTTATCCAAGGCAATATACAATATTTAAGATACAATTGGTTAGATTTTTTTGTTTTTCCAGTTACAACACAGGGAGGTAAAGTGACTTGCTTATAGTCACATAATGCTAGTAGAAAAGTACCTAACAATTAACTGATGGCACTATATCTGAGGCTCATTGTCTTATGAAATTTCCAAGGAGATATAGTTCTTTTTTAAGTTGGAGCACAGGCAAGTTAAGTGACATGTTACGGAACATGCAGTCAATCGAAGATGAGGTTTAACCAAGCGTTGGGATTTTAAATCCAGTGCATTAGCCAAACTGTATGAATTCTTACTCTGTAGGTTTTATACATCATGCTGATATGGAGGACTTAATTGTAAATTCTAAGTACTGTATTACATATAATTTTCTTGTAGAGTAGTTAGGTCAAGCCTAATAAGTCTTCACAACAGAGAAAGCTCATATGGGTTGTGCTCTCCATTATGCTCTGAAAACCACACAAGTGCATTTTATCAAAACCTGAAACTCTACCAATGTGTAAGTGATGGATTAGATTGCTTAGTTAGTGGGAACAGCTTTCCCATTGATCATTCAGTTTTTAGCCTTTGATGCAGAACTTTTATAATAGCTGGCCTTATCCAGACCACTTTTTCTAGTAACCACTATTATTGTTTTTCCTTTGCTTTAACAATGATTATGCATATTGCCATTAATTTTGTTTTCATGTATTTAATAAAAAATCCATCTATTTGTTTACCTATTTTGATCTTGATATTAACCATTTTAAGGATATGCATTTTTCATATAGCAGCATTTATTGTCATGCAGCAGTTTATGTAAAATCTGTTCAAAACAAACTAATCAATTTTCATTGTTTGGTTTGAAAGCAGAGAATTTAATATAACCAGATAATCAGGAAAATTTCTGTGAAAAATCTATCCTTGTCTTCCGTTGAATCAGCATTCCAACATCTAATTGTCTTTCTGTGTATATATATATATATATATATATATATATATATATATATATATACACACACACACAATCACACTCCATTTTTATGTATTTCTGCAGGGAGAGATGCCGTAGGCTTGCCAATCATGTTGTGATTTATAGAGAAAGATTTTTGATATATACATTAAAAAGTTAATACTTTACAATGTCAGTAGTTTGTATTTTGTGTGCTAAGTTATTATTTTTTGTGTGCATGCATTCTCTTACATGTAAATGACATGCATGCTAGAATTCTCCAGATACGGTTTATATTACTTAAAATATATTTGAATATACATTAATAATACAGGTAATTTGTCTTTTCTTTATCATCCCTAAGATAGTTACAGTCTCCCATGATGCTGTGGAAAAAGCTGTCCAATCTGAGCAGCTGGACTGTATATATATCCAACAGCAGATTGCCCTTTCTGTCTGCATATTGTCAGTACTGCACCAGAGGACTGACATATTTGGTGTGTTCTGGAACCTTTCGTGCCTGTAACAACCAGCTCCTCTGTCAGCGAAAAAGCCTGCAGCATGTTCTGTCTCGGGTCCAGGGAATGAAGAGGGGTCACAATCCTTTCACCAAACACCAGAAGGAAGAATGGCAGAAGAGAAATAAAACAGTGCTGACATACATTGCAGCAGCTGGAGTTGGGATGATTGGTCTGTCCTATGCAGCAGTGCCGCTTTACAGACTCTATTGTCAGGCAAGTAAAAACTTCAGCTTTTGAGAGTTGTGCACTAGTTACTGTCTTCTTCACATTCTCACACAGGGCTTCTGCATGCTCATACCATGTCTACATGGCTTTCCAAGAAAAGTAACCCTGTCTGAGAGAGAGAGTGAGTGTATGTGTGCATGTGCATACATAAATAGACCCCAAACCCTTGTTACCCTGACTATGTTAAAGAAGATTTTAAAATGTTACTAGGGGGTACCCCCCTGCTCGCCAGCCACTTCCCGTCTCTGCCAGTCGCATTATGAAGGAGACACAGTCGCTCCTCCGAAACCCCCTCTTAAAACGGTGACACAATGGGAAACAAATACAGTTTTGTTTTGTTTTTTTACCTCATCTTTGCTCAATTAGCTGCTGGCTTGCTGCTGCCGCCGTGCCACATGATCTGCATCTCGCGCGGTGCTTCAAACATTTAAAAGCCTGCAGAGCAGCTGTCCTACTCTTTGTCTTCTATTTCCGGCGCCAGGCATGGTTAAATCACTTGGCACAAAGTCCTGTCTCGCGTACGTGAGTTCTTGATATTTTTTAGTTTAGAATTTAAAAACGGAATAAGAATCTGTAAATCTAACAACATCACATTAAAGTTTGATAAATTCTGAAAAGAATGATACCAAACATATATACAGGGCGTCCTTGGGTTACGACACAGTTCCATTCCTACAACAGTGATGTAACCCGAATTTTGGTGTAAGTCAAAATACACCCTAGCCTAAGTCACTTACTTATCCTAACACATTTGCAAAATCATAATCTAGAACATAAAAACACAACTAAACCACAGAAAAAGAAAAAGGACATAAATATACTGTACTGTAGTAACAGAAAAAATTAATGAAAAAAAAAATTCCTTACCTTTATTCCTTCTGATCTCTTTACAATGTCTAATTTCACTTCCATTGTGATGGCTTTCCTCTTCTTCGAAGCACTACCATCTGAAGACTCTGACTTTCGTTTAGGAGCCATGATAAAGGCCAAAAAGTCGCCAAAAAAGGCAACACAAACGGAACACTTGTGCCACGTGCAACCAAACTAGTTTGGCAACTCCCTCAACCAAAAAACGCCGTGTACTTCCGCCGCGCACAACCAAACTAGTTCACCCATGTAGTCTGTAAGTACGATGCTAACAGCGTAAGCCGAAAAACACTCACGTCTCAATTTTTTTTAAGTTTTTATGGGAGTGAGCTTAAGTTTTAAGTTTGGTATTTTTCCGTCCAGCTGTTTTAGTTCAGGACCATCCTCGAGAAACTGTGCCACACTGACAAACACAAACCCATCATTGAGATATCAATATTTTTGGTATCAGGGGAGCCTAAAATTTCGAGATCCGTTGAAAACCAGATATCAAAATTTTTGATGAAGCTAAAGCTTTTGCTCCTCCCCCTTCTGCTTGCAGCAGTCCTCTGATGACAGCTGATGGAGAGGCAAAGCACGCGTGTAGCGGGCAATCAAGTGATAAGGACCGAACAAAAACATTAAATATACATTTAATCCTGCATATGCTGAAATGTAGATTTGATCTACCCAGTTGCAGAGCCAGTCATTTTCTCAGCAGTATTGGGTGAAGGGCAAGAAGCAAATGTGCTGGACGGTATGCCAGCCTTTTGCAGAGCACAATCACACAGCCAAACAGAAAACAGTGTGCTTTGTGCAATCCAAGAACCAAAACCTATATGTAAATGTTAATTTAGTTTTAATCCAGTTTTTTGCAAACACACATTTTGAATTTGTGTGATCTGGAGCTGCAATGGTAATGTCCATCAAATCAAATCTTCAGGGGCTCATGTTGGGGATGGAAAAAGAGGATAGATAGATTTTGTTTACTTCACAGTACATAAAGGACTAAACGTATTAATAAAATAGAAGAAATTTTAGCTATGTTTCTGGTCAGTTTCATAAGGGTTCATATAGGATATTCTAACAAATGTGACGTGCTAATTTTCATATAAAAGAAACAAAATAAAATTGCACTGTTTGTAACGCATTACATTTTATAATAAGTACCTATATAACATATTTAGTTAGGTTTTCTTGTAAGTAATGAGTAATGTAGCCGTGTTACTTTTAAAAGTAATGTTCCTGAACACTGCCTGTAACAAAGGAAAATGTATCTGTTGTTAGCCAGTAACTACATAAGCTTTTTTGTTGCAGTTTTCTTAAAATCCTTTAAGGGGCAGTCTTTGGTTATTTACTGCATTATAAACAACAGTTCTACTTCCTATCAGGTTTACAGGAAATCTTACAAAAAGCAGAGTCTTTTAAAGTAGGCAAAATATTAATGCATTTTTACATATCATATATCTGGGAAGTAGTGTATTTTGTTAAGTAGTTTAAAATTATTTTAATTAATTTGTCATAGGCCATTTCTTGTTGGTTAAACATTGATCCAGATTCTGGTATTTTGCTATAGTCTCAAGCATTCTTATTATTATTAACTTTATATTTTTAAAATATTAAGTCACCTTCTTGCTTGCTTGTTATCTGTGTATTTGGCAGGCAACATCGTTTCAGTAGGTAAATACCTACTTTAAACTTCAAACTACAAGCTTAAAGTTCTAAAATGTACTGCTAGATTGCCTTGCAGCACAGAAAAAAACAGTCTTAGTAGCCTCAGAAAGATAAATAAACTTCAGGTTTCTTATATTTGTTGCCATAAAAACTGAAGTTCATTGTAACACATATAGCTCAAGTACAAAGAAAACATATTCATATTTTCATATCTAAAAGAGAAATGGGAACAAAACTAGGTAACGTTTTAGATGATGGTTTACCCTTTCTTGAAGCACCTTTTTAAATTGAAATCCATGTGCTTAATATATTGAAATGTAACCTTTCTTCACATTGTACACCTTTCAAATAAAGGGGAGAAGGCATTCTTCAGGAATCTGCCAGTAATGTTGTTCCTTATTGTTTCTATTCATTCCTGAAAAATACCACCTGCACCAGGTTTTGGAATGCAGGTGGCATATTTTGTGTGTTTTGTTGTGCAAACATTTTTTGTTCTTAAGTTTCATCAGACCGTAAAAACCTCTACCTTAACTCTTTCAGGGCAGATGTCAAATTTTATGAGCAGGTAGGGGTTGAGAGCAGTAAGCAACTGCAAATGGTGACAAAACCCGCCATTATGTTTTCGTTTGACTGTCTTTGCTAGAAGGAAAGTGAGTTTTTTTGGTTTGACCGAGATTCACTGCGCCTGCGGAAGCAGTGAAGAGCAAACAACGAGAAAAACGGCATTGACATCTGGTGAGAGATTGAAGAGAACTACTCCAAGGACGATGTTTCGTATATTATTGCTGAATTGGACTCTGACCTGTCCCAAATGATCTGGATATCGAGATCGAAAACGAAAGTGAGGTACCGGCATCTGCTGATCAATCTTCAGCTAGTCGTGGTGCCGATGTGTGGTGTGTAGGTGTAGACCGCCACTCATAATGACATGAGGTACAAACCAGATTGCGTTGCGCTGTGACCGCGACTACTGCTACCGTCCCCACCTCCATCATGCGAAGACAGCCTGGCAGCCATCCTGCCACAAGGTCCTTGCCAGCAGTCATACCGCCCGTGAGCATCCCAGCAACTGATATTTTAGGTTGATTTATGTGTGAGACTCTGGCTTTGGGTGCTTTTCAGAAAACTGTGTTTTCTGCAAAAAATATTCAGCCCTCAAAGAGTTAATAAAACATGTGTTATTGTGTCTGTGTGCCCATCTAGTTGCAATGTCACAGTCATTCCAACAAATTGAGCATTTGTAGTAGTAAAATGCATTACATTTGTCATTCCAAAAGATGGCACATCACAAGCATTAACAATGCTTTTATGAATCCCATACCAAATGGCATTTAACAAAGACATATGCATTGCATCGCAAACATGTGGCAATGCATTTTATTACTAGAAATGTTTGTGATGCATCATAAATGGAATGCATTTTAGAACTACATGCATTACAAAAACATTCCAATAGATGGTGCACTGCAAACATTGAAGCTGAGGACTATGTTTGTTCTACATTTCAACCCATCTTAAATGGGTAGTATAGCTAGTTTTTAGTAATAGCTTTGGAATCTCCAGTATATTTATGCATTTCTCAGATATGATTCATTTGCGCTTTTTTATATATAGTCACCTTTTCCTGACAACATTCACATACGACATAAATGGGAATATTGTTATGAAATGAACTGATTTATTACATAAAGGTCTTTAGGTTTGTTAAAGTTTCCATTGGATACTTAATGACTCTCTTTCCCCTCATCTTGAGCATTTGTCCTGAGGGGACAACCAAATATACTGTATGTAAAGCTTTGTCACAGACCATTCTGTTTCTTAGTGAGGTTCTTGACTGAAATTTTAGGAACTGTTTTTTGCACCTCCTGAGCTGTGCTTTTGCTGTTCCATAGTTCAACCTTTGCAGTGGGTTGTAGTAGACAGAAGAACAGTTTTTCAGAAACAATCAATCAGTATTAAAGGCAAATCATACAGCAAATTAGTCCAATTTACAATGATAATACAGGTACTTTTTAAAAAAAATTTATGCTTATTGTGCCATTTTTAATTTTTAAACCATTAAAAAAATTTTGTTTGCTTGTACCTTTTGTATTACAGTGTAGAAATATAGGCAAGCAAAACCTGATTTAGGTTAATTGGAAGCTCTAAACTGGCCCACTGGGAGTAGGTGGGTGAAGGGGTGTGTGTTTGTGTATTTGTGTTGGCCCTGCCATGGACTGGTGCTCTTTCTAGGACTGTTCCCTGCCTTGCATCCGTTGCTGCCACACTAGCTTTCTACCTCTGAAAACCCAAACTGGATTAAGCATGTTTAAGAATGGTATGCCTTTAAGCAAGATAGAATTTGTTTTTTAAATAATTTTTGTTGGAAATGAGAAGTAGTGGCATCAGCACTAATATACAGCAAGCCACTTATGCCACATCTTTGGTCAGAAATATGCCAGATAATATTGTGTGTTTTTTTTCTATTCTTGGTCTCTTATTTCACTATTTTACATCTTCACTCATGCTTAAATTCTTCTTATGTATTAATATCATGTAGTTTGTGCATTGGGCCATTTGTAATGGGTTACCTGTGTATCACCTAAGGGTTATGAGGTTATCCAAAAAATGTTTGGATAGTACTGCCTTTAGCAAAAAAAAATATAAAACAGCAGATCACAATGTAATTTTTGACTTTTCAGGCTACGGGACTGGGAGGTACGGCTGTTGCAGGACACAGTTCAGATCAGATAGAAAACATGCAGCCAGTAAAGGACCGTGTGCTGAAAGTCACCTTTAATGCAGATGTTCATGCCAGCTTGCAGTGGAATTTTCGTCCCCAACAGACAGAAATATATGTGAGTAATAAAAGGACTCTACAATAGTTAATACAAAACACCGAATAAGGACTCTGCCATGTTTCATACCAAATAGGTAATTTTTCTCAAATGTTTAATAGTGCATTTATTCATACCTAGCAAAATACCCGCGCTTCGCAGCGGAGAAGTAGTGTGTTAAAGAAGTTATGAAAAAGAAAAGGAAACATTTTAAAAATAACGTAACATGATTGTCAATGTAATTGTTTTGTGACTGTTATGAGTGTTGCTGTCATCAAGGATTTGATTATCATTATTTGTTTCAATCAGGTTCGCATTTGGAGGATGTGTTGTGTTCAAGTTACATTCCGTGTTTGTCTAGTCTATCCCTGACAATCTCATCTTCGTTGTCAACCGTTGTAAAGATAACAGATTTCATTCTTCGAAGTGATCAGTACCCAAATCGGTACTCGTGAATCTAAGATGTTCAACAGGCATTCCAGGTATTAAGTTGTGGATTTGCCTGCGAATATTTAGCGGCAGCGTTTCTATGAACATAAAAAAGTTTCTCTCGCACTTTTACTGAGTTTGTGCCAAACACTATTCTATCCCTGACCATCTCTTCATTTGCATAAGCACAGTCCTTCACCAGCAATTTTAACTCCGTTACAAAGTGATCAAAAGTCTCGTTTATACCCTGCGTCTTCTCATTAAACTTGTATCTCACGAATATCATATTCGTTGTAGGCATGACAAACGCCAGCAGCAGCGTGTCTATGAATTTAAGTTGAACTTACGGTTTACACCGTGCTTTGTTTCCGCAGTAGTTGCACTTATGAATATGCTTGTATGCGTCATTCGCTTCATATTCTTTTGCTGCCTTCTCAATTGTGTAATGCATTTTTTGTTCAGCGCTCTTTGGAGCTCTTGCTTGTTCTCTGCATACTGCGTTCACAGTCAGTTCACGTGAGCCGCTCGGAGAACATGCATCGAAGGTTCTCAGCTGTGCTTGTGCTATCTCGTGCGATCTTGCGATGTCTATGGCTTTATTTAATGTTAGCTAAGTCCCGGCACTTAAAAGTTTCTCTTGCACCTTCGTTTGCATAAGCACAGTCCTTCACCCACGAATATTTAGCTGCAGCGTGTCTATTGGATTGCTGCTAACGGACGGCCTTATATGGGCAGGCACTCAGTTACGTGGGAGGTGTGACGATGAGGGACACAACTCCGCCTCACACGGCGACCGAGCTGCAGGCTATGGCCGTATATATGTACGTAAGTAGGTTCCAGTTATGACCATTACGCGTAGAATTCCGAAATGAAACCTGCCTAACTTTTGTAAGCAAGCTGTAAGGATTTAGTATTTCCTCCTCAAGAGTAGTAAGAATCCTTTTGAGAATAAGGGAGTTTTTATTTCTGTCAGTCATAACTCACAAGTGGAACAGGGTACTAAAAACCTTCATGCTATCAAACAGGGTTCTACAGTTTAAATATCTCAGTCTTTAATGGGTTCCACAGCATATGCAACTGTGACCCCTTTTCATTTTTCACTCTATATCCTTTGTAATTTTGTCTTTATATTATTGTAGTGTATTATTTTGAGCCTTACTAAAACGTCCTTTTGTAGGTAGTTCCAGGAGAGACTGCCTTAGCTTTTTATAAGGCAAAAAATCCAACCAACAAGCCTATAATTGGGATTTCTACCTACAACATTGTTCCCTTTGAAGCTGGCCAGTATTTCAACAAAATCCAGGTATGTATTACACTTGCCACTTGAGAACTGCAGCTGAGTCAATGACCTAACTTTTTTTTTTTTTAACTTTATTGAATTTATTAAAATCAAATAACATTCCATACAAATAAGTCAAGTTTTACCAAAAAAAAGATACAAAACAAATCAACCCCCACCCCTGAGAAAGAGAGCTAGGCCAGCAGAGTAAAACTTAAAGCTAGTAAAAATAAGTAAATAGATACAGTACAATCCCTCTTAACTGGCCTTGCATTAACCGGCAGACGGATTAACCGGCCTGTTAAAATAAAATAAGATTTAAAAAAAAAATTAATCCTAAATCCTTCTTTCTATGTATGCACTTCCTTCTTTCCTGGAAGGAGTGACAGATAGTGGGCACTGTCGTCCTCTTGAACCCTCGGACAATACGTCAGACACCAGGTAAAAGTCCAATAGTTGACTTTATTAATAATATACAGTGCACAAAGCACCCTCCTCTCCACAATACTCATACAAATACCAATAATTATAAATCAATACAATCCTCCACTCCCAGACGTGTTGCCACCCTTCCACCCAGCTCAGCTCCACGCCCTGGTGTTCCTCAAGAGTCTTTTATAGTCCCTGACCCAGAAGTATTTCTCATCCTTCAGTCCATGTGACTCCTTATCACTTCCGGGTCAGATAAAAATCCTCTTCTTCATCCTGGAAGTATGTCACTTCCGATGTCACTTTGCCTATGACGTACTTCCGGGTTATAGGGCACATGTGACTCTCTGGGCGTCCCTGCATAGTCCTCTGTTGGCACCTGTGGTATCCAGCAGGTCTGCAGAGGAAAACACCATTGTCCATGATTTCCTACTGGTATCCGGGGCACCTCCATGCTGCAGGGAGAGCTCCATCTGGCGGCCTTGGGGGTATTGGCCGGGATGACAAGCTGGCCATAGACCACAAAGGTGAGAAGTATTTTAAAACCAGCAAAAAACAAAACAGTGTTCAAATTAAAGCGCAGATCCTCTTAAGTACAAATTTGATTTTTTTCCAATTTCAAATAGTATATAACATCATTTACACACAGACTTAACAGGGGAGAGTTAGGATTCTTCCAGTTGAGCAAGATAAGTCTACGTGCCAATAGTGAAGTAAAGACGATCACAGTTTGTCCTTCTCCACTTTAAGCCCATCTGGGAGTCCACCAAACACAGCTGTTAGTAGATTAGGAGGGATTTTGATACCAAGGCTGTCTGAGAGGCATTTAAAGATTTTTGTCCAGAATGATGTTAATTTGGCGCAGGCCCAAAACATGTGACCCAGTGAGGCCGGAACTTGATTGCAGCGTTCACAGGTTGAATCTTGCCCTGGAAACATTTTGGACAGTTTTAAACGAGAGAGATGCGCTCGATATATAATTTTGAGTTGAATAATTCTATGCTTGGAGCATATGGAGCTCAAGTGACTTCTCTGCATTGCTATTTTCCACTCCTTTTCTGAGATGCTGAGTGAGAGATCTTTTTTCCAGTGTCCTCTTGGATCTTTGAAAGGGAGGACCTGTAAAATGGTTTTATATATTACAGAAATACTATCTGAGTCCTCAGGACTGATCAATATTGTTTCCGGCATGGTGGTAGGTGGGAGGTGAGGAAAATTGGGCAGGTTTTGTTTAACAAAGTTTATCATTTGAAGGTAGTGAAAGAAATGTGTTGCTTGAAAGTTAAATTTGGAGTGTAATTCTTTGTAGGATGCAAAGACATTGTCTATGTACAGATCTCTAAGTGATTTAATCCCGAATGTTTTCCAGACATTAAAAACTCAAACTCATTTTTTTGCTAGTCCTCTGGTTTGGTTGATGAGAAAGGAATCTGTACTCATTGGTGAAGAAAACAGTTTAAGCTAATATTTATTACATCATTCTACCCCTTCATTTAGGAACAATAAAATGAGAGTCAATCAGTTTAAACATCTCGGAAGTATAATTTCTCACTTTTGCTTGCCCTTATACGGTAAATATTCTTACAACAAATAGATGTTTCTCCTCAATACATTGCACTTTATCTTTAAAATAGTCAAATGCAACACATTTCCTTTTAAGTTAAGACCTCTGTCAAATTTGCAAGCTGCAGTAGTGCTCACAGTTTAGAGGGAGGTTGGTTAGGGTGGTAGACACAGCAGGTATCACGCATATCTTCATATAGTAAACCAGACTATTAAGTTTAGGTTTCCACTTTACATAAAATGTCATAGCTATTGCTTTTTAGTCTTCAAAGGATAGGTTTAGAATTGCATTTTCAGTTTGCAACTAGAGCCCTCATGTTTTGACACCTAAAGGTATTTCGCAAATGTATATGAGGGGAGACGCATGTTGATACGAATATCTGCATTTCAGAGCTGACAGAAGGAAGTCTGGCCTATTTTTCTTCATTTGTTTTGTGTAGTGTTAAACTAATCATTTCCTGACCACCACCTCAGTATATCACCTAAAGGTGTTATATAAGAGCAGTAAGATCTTAACATTAAAGCTGCCAAGTCATAAAGTAAAATATCAAATAAAGAAAAAATATGAGCCATGCACCTTAAAACAACAATCATTTTTTTAGCACAGTTTATAAAGGACATAGTCCCTTTGCAGTTTAAAATTTAGGAGTAGAATGTGCATTAAATGGAAGAATCTCCATGGACACCTAGAAATCAACTTAGTATTGTTTGTTTTGTAAAGCAGTCAGTGTTGTATTTTCAACCCAGTGTTAAAGGAAACTTCCTATGATAGACAGAAATAAATGCTTTTAAGGGTTCTAAATATAATACATAAATAAAATTAAGCTGTCAACTGATCACCACCTGGTGGTGAGTTGGCTTCGATGGTGGGGGAAGATGCCGGTCAGACCTGGTAGGCCCAAACGTGTTGTGAGGGTCTGCTGGGAACGGCTGGCAGAGTCCCCTGTCAGAAGTAGCTTCAACTCCCACCTCCAGCAGAACTTCAACCACGTCCCGAGGGAGGTGGGGACATTGAGTCCGAATGGGCCATATTCTGTGCCTCTATTGTTGAGGCGGCTGACCGGAGCTGTGGCCGCAAGGTGGTCGGTGCCTGTCGTGGCGGCAATCCCCGAAACCGTTGGTGGACACCGGCAGTGAGGGATGCCGTCAAGCTGAAGAAGGAGTCCTATAGGACTTTTTTGTCCTGTGGGTCTCTGGAGGCAGCTGATAGGTACCGGCAGGCCAAGCGAACGCGGCTTCGGTTGTTGCTGAGGCAAAAACTCGGGCATGGGAGGAGTTTGGAGAGGCCATGGAGAACGACTTTCGGACGGCTTCGAGGAGATTCTGGTCCACCGTCCGGCGTCTCAGGAGGGGGAAGCAGTGCAGTGTCAACACCGTATATGGTGGGGATGGTGTGCTGCTGACCTCGACTCGGGACGTTGTGGGTCGGTGGGAGGAGTACTTCGAAGACCTCCTCAATCCCACTAACATGCCTTCCAATGAGGAAGCAGAGCCTGGGGACTCTGAGGTGGACTCCGCCTTGGCTGCCCTTTGTCACCGATTCTGTTCATAACTTTTATGGACAGAATTTCTAGGCGCAGCCAGGATGTTGAAGGGGTCCGGTTTGGTGGACTCAGGATTGGGTCACTGCTTTTTGCAGATGATGTTGTCCTGTTTGCTTCATCAGGCCGTGATCTTCAGCTTCTCTGGATCGGTTCGCAGCTGAGTGTGAAGCGGCTGGGATGAGAATCAGCACCTCCAAATCCGAGAGCATGGTCCTCAGCCGGAAAAGGGTGGAGTGCCCTCTCAGGGTTGGGGGACAGATCTTGCCCCAAGTGAAGGAGTTCAAGTATCTCGGGGTCTTGTTCACGAGTGAGGGAAGAATGGAGCGTGAGATCGACGGGCGGATCGGTGCGGCATCCGCAGTGATGCGGGCTCTGCATCGGTCTGTCGTGGTGAAAAAGGAGCTGAGCCGTAAGGCAAAGCTCTCAATTTACCAGTCGATCTACGCTCCTACCCTCACCTATGGTCATGAGCTATGGGTAGTGACCGAAAGAACGAGATCGCGAATACAAGCGGCTGAAATGTGTTTCCTCCGCAGGGTGTCTGGGCTTTCCCTTAAAGATAGGGTGAGAAGCTCAGTCATCCAGGAGGGGCTCAGAGTAGAGCCGCTGCTCCTCCGCATCGAGAGGAGTCAGATGAGGTGGCTCGGGCATCTGATCAGGATGCCTCCTGGACGCCTCCCTGGTGAGGTGTTCCGGGCACGTCCAACCGGGAGGAGGCCCCGGGGAAGACCCAGGGCACGCTAGAGGGACTATGTCTCCCGGTTGGCCTGGGAACGCCTTGGGATTCTCCCGGAAGAGCTGGAAGAAGTGGCCCGGGAGAGGGAAGTCTGGGCCTCTCTGCTTAAGCTGCTACCCCCGCGACCCGACCTCGGATAAGCGGAAAAGGATGGATGGATGGATGGATGGATGAATAAAATTAAGAACATGACACCTATGGTTTATTTATATCTTATTTTTTACAGTTTTTAAAAATGATAAAACAAGAAGTAGATTAAACTAAATCAAATCCAATCCATGTGTAGTGTTAAAAATAAAGAAGCCATTGTTAACTGCAGAAATGACAAGAAACATAAAACAATCATAAGCAATATCCGGAAAAGTAATTCTTTTTGTAAATATTGTTTATCTTGACTTTCACAGTAGCATTTAAACACAATTTTAGAATAAGATATACCTTACAGAAACTCTCTAAAAACCACCAATACTTTGTTTTGCTTTAGATAAACCTATAACTGTACTTCAATTTTGTAAAGAGAGAATTAAATATTTTAATTCAAGTCTTCCTTACAACTTGTATTATTTGAAAACAAACAACAGGTAGAAAGGGAAAAGCTACAATAGGATTGATAGCTGATAGTTTAAGAAAATAATTTTCTGAAACAGAAAAGCACATATTTTATTAAAAAATAAAACAATAATAAATGCTGAAGTGAACAGTACATTCTAAACATAGCAGTTATAAACAACAAAATCGATTTTCCAAGCTCTGAAAGTTAAGTAAATAGCTGTCTGCTTACTGGTGCATCCTCCTTAAACATTTTGATGTTGAAAAACTTGTCACTCTTTACTGTTGTTCAGAAAGTCTGGTAGTGAATAGTATGGACGATGTTTTGGTCTTTCTCATGAGAATTTATTTGGCAAAAGCCACGTGTTTGGCTTCAGCCATGGTCACAGACATAAAAGATTAGAGGAAAGCATTGGCACCTTCTTTCCTCACTTGAACGGACAAGTGCTGCAGAATTATGCAGGTGTGGTAAATTTTTGTATTTTTTTTCTAAAGCAGTACATTATTTATGAATTTATTTTTTTAGTAATTTTGAGTTTATCCTACCTTTCAGGAGTTACTTGATACAGAATTTGATATAAAGTATTCGATAGTATTGCTTATTATTAAAGGAAAAAAATGTAATGTTTTCATATTTTTGAAGTCCCATTTAACATTCGACATCACGACACAAGCAATCCTTCCTCAATTCAGTATAGACACTGTAATCCACAGCCAGCCACATTGTCAGTCTTTTCTTCTGACGTTTAGCTGTTTATATATTCTTCTCTTGTAAGAACTCCACAAGGTGAAAAATTTTTATTTATGAAAGATGCTTCGTATTGCAGTTGCCATCTCACTGGAGACAAGGTTAAAAAGGAAATAAAGAAAGGCCAAGTCCATTTTCAGCACTGAATGTTGGGAAATGTTTGTGCCTTATACGAAATTACCTGATTTGATTTTTCTTCTCAACTTATACTTTCAGTCAATTCTTTTTCTATAAGGTATTCATTTTTTATATTCTGGTATGATTCTAGGACATTTTTCCATCTACCTTATTATATTTTCAGTAGAAAGTATTTGCACAATTGTTTGTTATTCATTACACCTTTTACAGATGACTGAAAATGGTGGCTGTGAAGATTTGCTATTTGCTTTTTCTTTGTAATGTATGAAAAGTATTAGACTAACCATTTTAGGTTTAAATGAATACTACACTCAAAAATATATTTTTATATGTTACTTACCTCATGTATTTAGTAGTGAATGGTGAGAAAAAAAAAACTTAATCTCATGTTTACATGCAGAACAGAAAAAAAAATGTTTATGTAATAATAGAACCCAATGGTGACCAATGCTGTACTATAACAAATTATGTGAAAAACATCCATTGAAAAATAGAAAAAAAATATCTTGCATTACTCATGTTGCATAATCTAATTGTCAGTTATCCAAATGTGAAATGAAGGCAGGGCTCTTGACCAGTGAATGAGGAGGAGAGGTGGATCTTCAATTTAATAGTGCTATATTATAGAAATTTGTTTCTTGTTTATGATGTGCACTGACCTTTCTGAAAGTATCTGTTTAGCAATATTTTAGAAAAATAAATATGTGCTTTGCACATAAGTGGATTATGCAACACAAAAAACAAGAGTTTTTTGTTTTTTTTTAATTATTTGTCATGTTGTTTGCTGTTGTTCAGCACTTGTCACCGTTGGGTTCTGTTATATGAGAAACATTCTTTCTTTAAATTCTACGCAGTCCCTAATAAAGGGACAGAAGCAAAAAAAAAAGAAAGACTTATTTCAAATGCTCAAAAATAATTTGTGAGCAGACAAAACTCTCTTTACCGGTGTGCACGGGAAACTATCTCGTGCATAATAAAAGCTATCTCATGAGCCCGCAAAACTTTCTTTACTGGTGTGCACGTAAATCTAACTACAGAGCATGGAATATTCTATCGTTAGCAAGAGATATATGGAGATTTTTTTGTTTTCTTCTTCATCTTGTGCTCTGTTCCTTTCAGTATGAAAGCATGATATTTAGAATTTGTTTAGCCATTACTACAAACTACATAGGGTAAATAACATATGAAAAAAAATATTTTTGGGTAGAGTATTCCTTTAAAGAAAAAAGACAATGACGATAACATTTTATTTTTTTTTTACCATTGCATTGTTTCAGTCCTGATAAGCTTGGACTAACATGCTTGATCAGAATAAATAAATTACTCTCTCCTTCCACCTTGCAGTGTTTCTGTTTTGAAGAACAGAGACTCAACCCCAGTGAAGAGGTGGACATGCCTGTCTTCTTCTATATTGACCCTGAGTTTGACACTGATCCTCGAATGGCAAATGTGGACACCATCACACTTTCCTATACATTTTTTGAAGCTAAAGATGGACATAAGCTTTCTCTACCTGGATACAGTTAACTAGTCAGAAAGGTAAACAGATAATGACCTGTAATTTAATCTCTTGAAAAGAAAAACTTTTTTTTTGCTTTTTAAGTAAAGTCAAAACTGTTCTTTGAATTTAATGGAAACATTTTAGAAGAAAATAAACGGAAGTCAGAAGATAAAAATGTATTTTCAATTGAATTGTCTGAGTTGTAAGAAGCAGTACTCTTTCTCTGGTATTTGGGGATTTATTTTGCAATATATCTTTGGTAAGTACCCTCCTTCCCAAAACTGAACCACTAAACAATTTTACCTTTGCAGTGATGTCAGAGTCTTACGCATTGGGTACCACTCTTCAAGTGCATGTTCCACCCAAATCCTAAGTGAAAAGAAGTTAAGCTGTGCAAGGTGCACATGTATATATTTTATGACATTTTTCTTCACATTTACATACACATAATATAACATACATGTCATAACATTCTGGTTTGTTTCAGGACAGAATTGTTAAATACTTTGTAAGTTA
Organism: Polypterus senegalus; assembly: GCF_016835505.1. Lineage (NCBI taxonomy): Eukaryota > Metazoa > Chordata > Cladistia > Polypteriformes > Polypteridae > Polypterus > Polypterus senegalus. The sequence continues at coordinate 86,610,513 of NC_053170.1, forward strand.
GGTTTAGTAGTCTTTATTATCCAAGAGGGAAATGTGTTGGAGCAATTTAAAATGTTTTAGTTATTTCATCAGAGAGTCACATAGTTTATTAAATATTTTTCAATGAGTGAAAGTCAGAAATACCAGCAATAATAAAATGTAATTATATGTATTAGTAGGCTACATTAAATAAAATCTTTTTAATAGTACTTTACAATGTCATCTACCATATATACTCGCGGATAAGTCGGGACTTGATTTTATTGTGTAATTTCTGGTATTTTATAATGTCAGTCATATAAGTCGAATGCGGAAAACTCACGCTATTGGTCCAAGAGATTATGATATGCTAACTCCCACCTGAGAGAGTAACCATGGAGCACACTGCCTTTTTTTTTCTATGTATTGTGCCTACGTGACCACACGGTGATACCCGAACTATTCCGAAGCAACGTTTGCACTGATTTGTGTTTTTGTATCTCACATCCTCATACACCTTTATCTTAAGAGCATCCCTTATCTACGGATGTAGATCTTTTGTATGTCACTGGAGAGTGGCATTAGTCGAACATCCCTTCGGCGGATATTAGCTACTCACAAATGGCACCCTTACAAACTCCAGCTACTGCAGCATCTCAACGAGGATGACCCAGATCGGCGCACTGAATTTGCAGAATGGGCAAAACAAAAATTGGAACAGGACCCTCAGTTTACACAGAAGATTTTGTTCAGTGATGAGGCAAACTTTTATGTGAATGGTGAAGTTAACAAACAAAACCACCGATATTGGTCTGACACTAACCCACATTGGATAGATCCCTCCAAGACTGTTGGAACAAAACAATTGATGGTATGGTGTGGTATATGGGGTACAAAGATAGTGGGGCCATTCTTCATCAATGGAAACCTCAAGGCCACTGGATATGCGAAATTGCTACATGATGATGTGTTTCCCTCTTTATGCACTGAAGCTGGCACGTTCCCTGAGTTTTTCCAGCAAGATGGTGCACGACCACATTATGGGTGTCAGGTCCGAGCATTCCTAGATGAACAGTTTCCTGGAAAGTGGATTGGTCGTCGTGGGCCAGTTGAATGGCCCCCAAAGTCTCCCGATCTGACCCCCTTAGACTTTTATCTTTGGGGTCATCTGAAGGCAATTGTCTATGCTGTGAAGATACGAGATGTGCAGCACCTGAAACTACGGATACTGGAAGCCTGTGCTAGCATTTCTCCTGCGGTGTTGCTATCAGTGTGTGAAGAGTGGGAGAAGAGGGTTGCATTGACAATCCAACACAATGGGCAGCACATTGAACACATTTTATAAGTGGTCAGAAACTTGTAAATAACTCATGAAAGAATCAAGTTACGTTAAAACCAAGGACACCATTGTTTTTCTTGTGAAATTCCCAATAAATTTGATGTGTCACATGACCCTCTTCTTATTGAAAAAATAAAAGTTGGATCCAAAATGGCCGAGTTCAAAATGGCCACCATGGTCACCACCCATCTTGAAAAGTTTGCCCCCTCACATATACTAATGTGCCACAAACAGGAAGTTAATATCACCAACCATTCCCATTTTATTAAGGTGTATCCATATAAATGGCCCACCCTGACTTCTCAAAGCAGCTAAGAACATAACAAGATAAAAAGGTAAGGATGTTAAGATATTTAAATACTTCAACCTTGGAATTTCCACATTAAGAAATATCACTTTGGTGACACAATGGTTAGTACTGCTGCCTCACACCTTGATGTTTTTTAAATCCTAGTCTGCACATTCTCCCCATTTCCCGGGGCATTCTGGTGTTATTTCTACACTTCTAGAACCCCTGTGGCATTGTCATCATCTATAACAAATCTTCACCAATTAGACGTTTTGCATGGTATTATTAGTCATTTTGTGAGTGGTACACAGCCAACCTATCATTATTTGTTTTTTTTCAATTTGCAAGGGAAACTCCCAGTTCTAATATTGACAAAATCTATATGGATCAATTGAGTCATCTTCCACCATAAGCTGTTGCGATTATATTAGATAAAAGGTTACCTGTTTTTGTTTTTCTGTGTATAAATGACGTAATTTATTATTTTACAATTAATATTTGTTGAAAAATGTGTTTTGTATCTAAATGTCTTATTTCTTGTCTTAAAAAGAGAGTTTATTTTATTCTTGCAGTTGAATGCAAACACTTGGATACCCCTAGTTAAATTGTATGATTCAAGGAATCTCTTAAGTGTGACCAGCAGTAGTATTTTTGAGCAAACCTTAAACTGAAAAAAGCCATGGAGGCCATGCTATATAAAAAGAATTTATAATAACAGAAGGGTACACAATATTTAGAGATAAAGGTACAACAATGTTAATAAACTTAATGCCCTCCTGGCCTAACTAAATAAAGGTCCATCCATACCCATCAGGTTGGGAACTTGTGATGCCCTCTTGTATCTCCTGCTCACCTCTTCAATGGATCTTCCTGTTGCCATTTCTACCCTTATATATACTATACCACCTGACTCAAAGTATATCTGGAGGTTTTTTAATTTTATTTTGTAAAATATTTATGGAAGAAGCCCAGTTGCTAAGTCCAATATTGTCCTATAAGAGTTCCAAGTGCCTTTTTAAGTGCCCTGGATTAGTAATCAACCTATTTGGAAGTAATGAAATATATTGCAGATCATCAGCATAAAGGTAATACATCATTTAAAAGTAAGAACATTATAATTACAAATTTAACAATTGAGGATGGTAGTATGATGGTGTGAGAACCTGAACAACTTTCCAGTATTTAAAGAATCATGAATTCTGCACTTATCTAGAACATTATTAAGAAGAATTGCAGGTTATTTGACTGTGGAGGGACCTAAAATGAACAGCTGATACTCACAAACCTACCAGTGTGTCTGCAAAAAAGAATTTTAAAATATCACAATATATTTTCATATATACTGAAAGGTTTTTATCGGGTACACATATCTAATAGTCTGTTTCATACTCCATTTGTGTTCATAATAGTTTAAATTCTTCAAAATCGTCAGAAGTGCAATGCAAACATGCCAGCCTATGTCTATTTTTTTTTTTTTTTGTGGTTTGAGAAACAAGTCATGCAGCAACTTCACACGTCTTTTTTATACCTGCTACAAGAAGCTTTATATTTCTGAGACCACCATGACTAACAAGCGAGCTTGTCAGTGTTTTTTTTTTGTCTCACCAATGTGGGACACAGCAATGTACGGCTTCTTGTTTACCCTTTAGAATAGCTAGTGGCCGGGTAAGGTGACCTGCGGTTTAGTGCAGTTACCAGGGCACGCTGCCACCTCAGTAAAAACACATTGCCAGTAAATATTGGGTCAAGAGCAGCTCCCTCACTGCACTGGGAAAGTCAGAGAGGAGCTTTTTGTTCTACTTAAATATTTAGTGAGAGTTTTTAAATATTGTGCAGGTCTTGTTTAGCAGCAACATTTGTCTGACAGACAGCATTATGGCAGCTTCTTGGTTCATTAAGGATTTAATTTGCCTTTTTGTCAAAGTGAAAACAGGTCCCTGCAATAATTATTAATATTACACTTAATATATGTGCAATTAATATTACACATATGTAATTAATGTAAATTAATTACACATATAAAGCACAAAATGATTGATTGCATAAGTATAAGTATTCATTACTATTTAGCAGGTGCACCATTGGTGGTCATGACAGCCTTGATTCTGGTTGCACAGGCTTGTTTCTGTGAGCTTTGCATATCAGGACACTGCAGTTTTTTTTCCAATTTTTCTATGCAAAAATATTGTGTAAAGTTGTGTGGAATTCTGTAACAAATGGCCACAAATTCAAACTACAAATTCTCAATTAGATTGAGATCTGGTCACTGAGGCAGCTATTCTGTGGGCCTCATTTATAAAACTTTACGTAGATTCGAGTGTGAAAATATGTGCATGCCAAAAAAAGAAAAAAAATCTAATTTATAAAATCTTGCATGTGCACATTTACCATTTATAAATCACAGTCACCTTGTAAATATAAATAATAACGTGAGTGCGCCTCAAATGCCATCTTGAATCATCCATATAATGCGTATGCTAACCAACCTCATACATATGCCATCACAATCCTTCAGATCTTCAGCAGGCTCCCACCTTGTGTGTCAAGACTTTCCCACCTGCATTCAAGAGTATCTGACTTCTCCACAACTGAGAAATCACGCATGGCATTTGTAGTGCCTCTCCTCTGCACTCTGGGGATCCAGAAAAAGCATAAGGCACCATTGTCTAAGCAGGTACAGTAGCTGCTATCACCTGCACATATGATATGATTGCTGTTTCAATAAATGGAACAGCCAATATGAACGACCTGAGGGTTCAGCCAGTTACCTTACCAACAAGCCACTCAACATGTACAGCACCTTCACATCTGTCAAAGCTACTTTGCCTCAAAATAAATGAATCATTGGTTGATCCAGGCCACTTAGACATGTTTGTCAGTCATATCTTGAATGACTTGTGTATTAATGGAATGTAACTGCTTATGGTTAACAAAGCAGGGTCATTCCATTAGTTGCCCTTATTAAAATACGAGTGCAGTAAGTACTCTGATTATGTTAGGAGAACCAGACACTGCTGCAGTACTCCTTTGTATGTTAGCAAAAGCATGTTTTTTTTATGTATGTAGACTCATACCATACAAAAACTGGATGTTATGCCTCACGAGTCTGTTAATGGCTTCCAGCATGCCATGCATGAAGAAGTGAAGCTTGGCTGAGATATTTCTGATCTGATGGACAGTTCCTTGTCTGTTTTCGCCCCTGTGATCTAAAGTTATATAACAATGCAATATGAAAATCTTGCAAGGGGATGAATACCTTTTATTATACATTGTGGTCACCAGGGGTCGCTGCACATCCCCTGACACAAAGGCTCGAGCACAAATACTAAGCACAATGCGCTTTTATTGGTGGGAAAGTCTACCCTCAATAAGTGTTTCCCACAGCATAGTCACAGCAATACACAGCACTCCACTCTGCTACTCTCTTCAACTTTATCGTCTCTGTCTCCTACTTTCTTTCTGCCTCTACTCCTCCCAATTCAGGCTCCTTGAGTTGAGGCAGGCAGCTTCTTTAATGTGAAGCCTGGGAGTATTTCTGGTGTCCAATATTCGTGGCCCAGAAGCACTTCTGGATTGGGCTAGAGCCTGACAAAATAGGGCTCACAGGTACTCTCTGCATCCCCATGTGCTGCCCATGGCACTCAGCAGGGCTGAGCCAAAGAACTAGAGTTCCTATGATGCCCTGTGGGAATCCGGGGGGCTGCCATCTAGAGATCCAGAGAAGACAATGACCCGTACATGTTGTCTCCCCCTGTCCTTTGAAACTGAGGTCGTCCCAGCTGGGAAAGGACCCTAGCCATCCCTCACAACATATATGCAGTATAATAAAAAAAAGAAGTCACACTGTAATAGAGACATAACTTAATAATGTTTGCATACAAACTAAATATTTACACATTAAATGAGTGTCAGTCAAAGGGAAAAAAGTAATGTCTACAATGTCATATCTTAAATAGAAGGTAACAAATTAAGTATGAGGAACATCTGGTTATTTAAGTAAATATCACTTTCATGTTCTGAATTTACATAATACTTGTAATCTAAGTAAGTTTTGCTTGCCTTGTCTTTGTCAAAAAGAAACCAAAACAAAAGAGCAATCACTTAACAACTGAGAAATAAATAACTTAAATTTCCATACAGTTTTGTTGGTTGAAAATTGTATTTGTAAAAGCCAGAGTAAGGAGGGTAATGTGCATGGCATAAATGTAATGTTTATTCAAGCTGACCTCCCTAAGAAATGGAGGCACCTAAATAGTGTAGTTCTCAGAGTGACCTAGCCAGCTCTGCTTCAGCTAATGGTAGGGCAATACACCTAGGAAACTGAACAACCAGATACATTCATTGACTTGTAATCGTGTACTTCTCTCTTGTCTTTCTTTCCCCCTGTGTAAACAATAAGTCTACATTTCAATGTTAAGGACAAGTTGAGTGAGGAAGCATGGTCGTTAATTTGTTTCATGCTCAGCAGATGTTGCTACTGTTCTTTTTCCTCATATCTTTCTTTTTCCTCCACCAGTGGATCAAGACTGTTACTTTAAAAGGAGTCCATCAAGAACACGGGACAAGGTTGGAAACTTGTTATGAGTAAATTTCACACAAACATTATGACGTTTTTCTTTACACAGTGAACTATAGACACATGGAGTAAGTTACCAAGTAGTGTGGTAGACAGAAGGACTTTAGAGACTTTCAAAACTGAACTTTATGTCATTTTGGAAGAATTAAGATGACAGAACTGGCAAGACCTGTTGGGCTGAATGTCCTGTTCTTGTCTAGATTGTTCTAATGGTCTCAGCCAGTTTTCTGTAAGAAACGCACAAGCCTAACTCACTTTGCTAAAGTTTGCGCTACCTAAAATGTGTTGATTGAACAGCATGTATCCAGTCATAAGCTTCAAATCTATCCTTAGTAGATTGCAAGTAGTTGCATGACAACTGGACAGACCTTATCGTTTTATATGTATAATGTCACGCACGTGTGAATAGGAGGCAGCTGAAGGGCTTGGAGAAAAATGGTAACACATCTGCCCAGGGGGTGGCAGGGTGCACTAACACTCTAAGTTCCCTGCAGATCTTTCCTGGGAAATCCCACCAGGAGCCACTGCCTCAACTCGGGACATGCCACTTCCGGTCCCAGCCCCGAGGACGACATCACTTCTGGTCCTGGCCCCGAGGACAACATCACTTCCCCAGACTTCCTATAAACCCGCACTCCCTTCCTCTGGAATTCAGTTCTGTTTTGGACTCTGTCTTGTAAACTTTACTTGCTACCAACCTTTTTACTTTTTGCAGCCTGGAACACATACAGGTAGCTGCCCCAAACCTTTATTCAAACACTTCAAACAAACATGTCTCTTTCAGAAGTAAAACAAGCTCTGTATGGAGTTAGTTCTCGATTAAAGAATAGACATCATAGGGAAGCACAATAGGAGCAGGACCCCAACCAACAAGAGCAGAGGATGACCGGGGGAGGAGAAAGAGAAAACAAAGCAATCAGTCCAAAACCGACCGACAGGTGCTGTTCAGGCTTTTAAGTATTCGGAGTACCGTGCGGAAAGCATCGCGCAACAGAGCAGCCGAAAGTAAAGGAGCAATGTGAAGGTAGTCTGTTAGCGTTTTTTGGAGGGGTTTTTTCAGAGGTGTCCATGTCTTATAGGGGTGTGTTCAGCCCCCTGCTCACTATGTATTCTAGGGGGCTTCACCATCTGCTTGCTTCACTTGCCAACCCCCTGGCCTGCGCTATGTGCCAGCCACTTCACATCTCTGCCACTCACGTATGTGGATTTCACTTTCACTAAACAACAAATCTTTTAATTCTCGTGGACACGCCTCTTCATTGGGGAGAAACACTACTTTTCCCTGATGGCAACACAAATTAGATGATCTACAAGTCACCGACTTAAAGTTTGAAGCCAAACAATATCTACTTACTTCTATCATATCACCTATGTCCATATATTCGATCTCTTTTCGCTGTTCCGTTATTTCACCGAGTAATAATTTCCATGTGTTAGCGCTAAGGCAATCTTTACTATCAGTTTTTTCAGACTTCAGACTTTTAGTACTTTCATAATCTCTGACCTGCTCTGCATGTGTATTGTGCCAACATTTTTGAACCTCTTTACAACGTTCTACTTCTACTCTTCGTCTTTTATTTCTGACCCCGCTTGGAGCTGAGAGCGCAGAAACTGTGTCTGACAGTAGCATTCACACGAATGAGAAGTGAGTGGACTGTGGGCATTGTCGTATATATACTGTTCAGACACATCAGGAAACCAGATAAAAGTCAAGTGATCAAGAAAGTTATGGGTGATGCTTCAAGAAGTTGTCTATCACGTACTCAGTAAGACTTGACCGATGTCACACACACAGGAACTCAAGAAGTACTGAAAAGTATGTAAGGACTAAGAATGCAGTAGAAATGAGACTTTTATTTTGGGGTATGTAGGCTGGTTAATGTTCTCTGCTAAAACACCTCATGTCTTTTAGCCAATCAAGCTAGTGAACCAATCGGAGTAAGCATTAATTCAGCATTGTTATGTAAATTCAGTTATCTATAAATATAGCTCTCTGTCTTTACTTTGTGGGAATTACATCACTGACTGCTGTGATGGAGTATATCCTTCTTCATGAAGAGAAATTAAAAACACAATTTACAAGCTTCCTCCTGTCTGGTGTCTGACTCAAAAAGCTCCTGGTTGAGGATAAGTTTTCCTTCTTTAATATATTTTTCAATTAAATTTCTACCACAGATTCCACATTAAGACACATATTTTCATTAAATTTTCTTACTTTTCTGTTTCAGTTAATCAAGGTTTTGCCTTGTTGACACTCCAAGTATTCGATTTTGTCCTGCCGCCTATTTAGCCCCACTACAACAGATAAACACCTAATTCTGGTTAAAATTAGACAACAAAATCCTGATCATACAGGGCTGCAATAGCTACACTCATTTTTCCTAATTTAATGTCAACCTTGTTTCACAAGAATGGTCAGGAGACATAAAAATGGTTTGGGGCAGACACCTGTGTATTATGCCCTGGCTGCAAAAGGGTTAAATTTGGTCACATTGTGTGTGGTTCAAAGTCTGAAAAAGCAGAACTGAAAACATGTGGCAAAGATGGAGGCTTTAAAGGTCTGGACCAGAAGTGACGTCCTCGTTGGTGTCGGAAATGATAGTGACGTCATCACGGGTGCTGGAAAACTGTGGGATTTCCTGTGAATGGTCTGCAGAGGATAGAGAGAAAAAGTCACCTCGCCACCCCCTGGTCAGGCATGGAATTGTCACTATTCGGACCCTTTAGCTGCCTCCCATGCACTTGTGTGTGACACTTGTTAAATTAACTATTCTTTTAATCTGATACCTCATTCTAGCTCTCCGTCTACAGTCTCAGAAATTAATAATAATATGATTTAACAGTAAATTTGGACATGAACTTTATTTTTCTTTAAAATTAGAAATGTGCTTATTGATGTCATGACATTTGGTGCACAAGTCTCTTACTTTTTTGCCTTTTTCCTTTACTTGCTTTTCAACAGGTTGAACTTCTTTGGTGTTTTTATGAACTAAAAATCAATTTATCACAAGTTGTGTATAACAAAGAAGGCTATAGTTAATCCACTAAATGTATACAGTTTTTGTGTGTATGTGTCTGTGTGAGCTTTCATCATTAATTAAATACATTTAATAAAATGCAGTTCTAAAAAGTTAAAAAAGGGAGAGACAGTTTGTATTGTATTGTGTACATGTGACGGTACTGACACAATAAACCTGTAAATGGGAAGTTTATCTAATTAAATTACACAATTTGTATGCCAATGGGATGGCTATCTATTTACAACACTAGTTAGAACAAAGTACAGTAGAATAAAAAAAAGTCCATTACTGTATTATTACTCACCCCAAGTGAATTAGATCCTGCTGTGGATTTGACGATGGGGTAATGTGGGCTTCTTCAAAGGTTTCAGCATTCAGACCATGTGACTGATCAACATTTAATTCATCAGCCACAGGAGCAGAACTGTGCCACAATGCACCAGCCACATCATATTCACTGCACATATGCTGCAATAAGAACAGTAAGTTTTGTAGAAAATTTTTTGATATAGGACTCAGTAACATCACATGCATGTTATTACTGTATGTTAATGGAATTCGTATGAGTTAGTGTGCCCCACCCAGGATTAGTTTCCATCTTGCACCTCATACTGTAGGTGTCATCAGCGCAGGCTAAATTACAAAGCTAAAAAAAAATAGATGTTGTTTTTAAATATAGTAGTTGACAATACTACAATTTACTTAAATTGCTGGAGAACATCTGCAGGTTGTAACCTATTAGTTGTTCCTTGAAGAAGGCCCATTTGTAATATTCTGAAAATTAATTTTTTTAGTTTTTGCTAATCTATACTTTATTTTTAAAGAAAAAAAAATGTTTTTGCCATTTTTGTTCATTCACTGCATTTTAACTAATTAAATTTGAAGAATAACTGGAAAAAATGAGGTGTTCTAAAACGTTTGACCGGTAGTTTATAGAAAGCACTTAACTTTAGAACGCAATTTCATGTAGAAAATGCATATGTACCATGTTTGTAAAGAAATTAAATTTGACTTGAAAAATACCAAACTTATTCTTTAATCTGTGCATCATTGTGTTGCCTTTAGTAAAATTCACTTTAAAAATATAAAACTATGATGCCCAAAATAAAAGTGTCTTGTCTTCCAGGACAAACAGGAACTTAAGGAGTAAAATCAGTTGTTTTGCTCTTTGCCTCCTACATTAACTCAATAGGTTTCCAGAGGTCTGCTTCTTTACCAAATAACATTTCTGAATAGAGCCTAATGTTAGATATAACCTTAATCTAAAAGTGAGGTCACTTATGCTGACCCATTTAAGAAGGTTGACCGCCTGTGTTTTAGTAGCACAGCATGAGAATGCAGGCCTTGTAATTAAAGTGATTCTCCCTTCAACTATTACTGTGTGACTTAGGCTGAATCTTCTGTTTTTACTCTTGTACTCTCCAGCTTTCCTCTTCTTATTGGTTGTTTCGTTCTGTTAGCTGTGTTGCCCCAACTCACTGCACCGCCCCGTGATGACACCTCTTAAACATCTTGTCTGAAGACCCCAATCTCATCATGAGACCACATCTCAAAGAGGTCAATTTCTTCTTGTTAGTTAGCTAGCCTCTCAACCTGTTTCCACCAGTTACATCTTAAAATAGCTTAGCAAAGGAAGTGTAATCTTTATTGTGTATTTTGCAAAGATGCATAGCATATGATCAGAGGATGCATCTAGCAGCACTTTAAGCACTTTGCTGCTTTGAAGACTGAAAGTGTTTATGAGGGATTCAAGAACCTTTAAGCATTTTTGCTGTGTTTGTATTTTTTTAAATACATGAGAGAATATCTGAATGTCTTTTTTAGTTTTCTCGTTTAACCACCCATCCCCAGCCCCCCTTTGTTCCTGTTCAGTGCAGAACATTGCTTCTTCAAACGCATAGTTGCCATATTCAAATTTTGGCCAGGATGCTTCTTTGTGTGGTATGCATATTACAAATGTGCTGGCACCTGGGGGACATGGGGTGGGAGTGCATTACGCCATAGACTGGTTGGTTTTGGTGGACCTTTTGCAATCTAGATAGGTTGAAATGGTCAGAACCATGCAGACGTCACACACCAAGGAGCCTGCATAAAGTGCAGTAAGATTGCCTTTAGTTTAACAAGTGAAATCATTAGACATAGTCAATTCAAACATGCACTCCGAAGGAGGTAATGGGGGACGGCACTGAAGGACAACATGGCACAGTCATGCCTACAGCCATGCTGACATGGGGCTAATATAGAATTGCTAATTAAACTCACATGACCTTCGTAACATACACCATCACAAGACACTTTACAAAGAAAACTAATACATTTGTAGTAACAAGAACAAACTCAGGATTATTCAATACAAGATAAACACACTTTAAAGAGTCTAAATTAAACTATTTCAGAATAATTCTGTCAAAATGTAATACTTTATCCTATGCTGTTTAGTAAATGGCTTTAACTTGATGCCTGACATTACTTCCACCTGACTGGGTTTCTGCATTTTGAGTGGGCCGAAAAGTATGTTTATAGACATAACATTAGGGCAGCATGATGCTGCTGGTTAGTAACTCTAGCCTGGCTTTGTATGAGGGATAAGAGTGGGGACAAATAGTTACTTAACACTTTCTAAAAAATATTCTCACCAGGTTTGATGGTCAGGAGGGGGGCACAGAAAAGAAGATCTCCAAAGCTCCCTGTTTCACTGAATGGAATAGAGTCATTCATTAGAGACTCTGCTGCTAAGACTCTTTGTTGTTCTTTGACTTTGTGACTGGTGTTATAATTTCAAGCTTGTTTGGAGTTGTTTATTTTATTGCTACTCTTAATTTGTATACATTTGTGTATATTTTGAACCATATTGTTGTTGGCCATGGCTCCTGGTTTTAGTAATTAAGATGCCAGCATACACTCTTTGACGTCCAGGTTTCTGGATTATCATGTGACTTCTTGTGGTCTACTTAGCTACAGTGCCTATAAAATATATTCAAACAGATCTGTTTGCAATGCAATGTGGTCTAAATTAATTACAAACTACAATTACAAACTAAGGGGCTCTGCCCCCTGCTCGCTTCGCTTGCCAACCCTCATGCGGGACATACACGCTCATTATTTCCTGGATCTGCCACTTGTGACTTGCTGTGCTTTTGGATAAACACGAATATCAACTGTGACTTTTACATGTCCGTCTTTCAAAACTATTATCGTTGACAATTCATCACATGTTGGTTTATTATATATGTGAGTGTGATCTTTCGGATTCATATAGAAATCCAAGAAAACTTCTTTGTCCATGTTTTTCAGATTAATTTTGTAATATAATGTAAATAAAGTGCGATACTTTTGGACGTATGGATTTGTATCCATTATTGGCTGTAGAATTTCTAATGCGTCCTATCGTTTAAGTCTTTTGATTTTATGTTGTATCGCTTCTCCGAGATCATAAATATAAACCTGACTGGAATTGAGATTTCTTTGAAATTAAACTTGTAGTAGTTTTAATTGTTGCGGGACCACAGATTCTCATAGCGTGTGGTCCTGAATCATGTAAATCTATGTTTTGAGCATTGAATGATGTGAATGCGAACAGATTATTGCAGATTCGGATAATTTGCCTGTAGTGTTTGTGGATTTCACTTTCACCAAATGACAAATTCTTATTTCTCGCAGATGCACCTCTTCATTGAGAAGATGCATTACTTTTCCCCGATGGCAACACGAATTACATGATCTAATAGTCTCCAACTTAAACTTTAAAGCCAAATAATATCTACATACTTCTGTCATATCACCTATGACCATAAATTCAATCTCTTTTCGCTGTTCCATTATTTCACCAAGTAATAATTTCCATTTGTTTGCGCAAAAGCGATCTTAACTATCAGTTTTTTGATACTTTCGAATTTTAGTACTTTCATAATCTCTAACCTGCTCGGCATGTGTATCGCGCCAACGTTTTTGAGCTGCTTTATTACCTCCTACTTTGTCTTCTACTCTTTCTTTTCTTCTTCTACTGTGTGTCTTTTATTTCCTCCCCCACTTGGACCTATTAGGTTTTCAATTCATTCCTTTGCACAAAGTCTTGCCTCGCAGGACTTGAAATTATCTCTCTGAAAATGTCTCGTCTTGTCCCAAGATTTTTTTTTATATAATATATAGATATAAAACATAAAGCAATAGATTTCAGTATTCACTCCCCTTTAATGATACCTATAAGGCCAGGCTTATACTTCACACGACTCGACGCATGCTGCAGCTCACGAGCCTGTTATGCAAGCGTTGTACTATTTATACTTGCGCGCGTACTTTACGTAAATCTGGAGGAATCCACCAGGTGGCAGTGCAAGGTATCACAGTGAGAACAGGTTTGGCTTTGTTGTGTTGTGAATTACTGTACTTAGAACACCCATTAAATTCCGATGACACCTTACCGCAATATCTTTGAAAAGCATGTTTAATGATTAAATCCATCAATCCAGGGATTTGTCTATTCCAGCAAGCATTGGGCATGAGGCTGAAACAATCCCTGGATGGGCATCAGTTCATCGCAAAGTGAATACAAGCACTCACATACACACTGGCATCATTTTAGTGTCACCAAATCTGCATATCTTTGGAAGGAAATTGGAGCACACTGTGGAAACCCCAGGCAGGGAATACACATAACTTTTTTATTTTCATTTTCAACAGTAGTGGCAAAATTTGAGACGAAGTTGTCCTTTCTCGTTCTGCCTTTCGCAGGATATTTTTCGTAATCAGCCTTTTCTTTCTCTCTTTTGAAGGTATAGTTTGTATAGTACGCACCATACATTGGATGCAGGGAAGCTATGATTCGATCTTCCAAGAAACTATATAAGTCAGCTAGACCTGGTTTTCTTCTTTCTTTACTTTCCATCTCTGTTGCTTTATTTTGCCAGAGCTCTCGTAGTTCTTGGGGAAGCTTCGATGACATAATGCGGATATTTAAATTGTTTTCGAATTCGTGTCCGTCTTTTAAGCCCGACATAACACTTTTACAATTACCAATGAAGAGCGTGTATGTCTTTAAACTATCAATATCTCCTGATTTCAAGTGTGGCCACTTCCTTACTTTTTTCATGTAAGCATCTCCTATATGAGCGTGATTTCCGTAAAATTTTTCAAACGTTCTTCTGGTATTTCTATATCCTTCTTCTGGCGGTAAGTATAAGTTATTTAGAGTTATATTTTCAGGTTCGCCTTTGGTGAATTGTATCAAATACTCTAGTTTGCTACCAGGATCACTCACTTCTTGGTCAATGATTCGATCAAATGCTCTTATAAAGTTTATATAAGTCAATGGATCGCCTTCAAACACTGGGATCTTTTTATGGGGTACATTAGGAGCTTGTGTCTTATACTGTTCTTTCAGTTGATCGTAGCGCTTATCGTAAAGCGATTGTTGAAGAGGTTTATTTTTACTTTCATTCGCATTTGTAAAGTTATAACTGTTCGCATCCGACGACTTTTCAAATTTCACATCTGGTTTCTGACTCAGTCTATTTGGACTGCGATTGCGCCCTTTAAGTGCTTTTAATTTCGCTTCGGATTCTGCAATAGCTGCCTCTAAAGCCAATTGATCTCTTTTAGCTTTTAGCTGAGCTTCTTCAGCTTCTCTTTTAGCTTTCAATTGAGCTTCTTCAGCTTTTCTCTTTATTTTTAACTGCATTTCTTCCAAATCTAGAGCCTGTTGCTTTCTTTGGTTTTCTGCTTTAGCTAACAGCACAGCGTGTGCTGCCTCTTGAGATCTGATGGCGCTCATAGAAGTCCCGGTTGAACTTGTACTACGTTTAGATTTTGCGGAGATTTGGGAGGTTTTGGCTGAATTTACAGCCGAACTTATATGACTTTTACTTTGAATGGAAACCTGTGAGACACTATCTTCTGGAGAGACGTCAGGAAAGTCATTCGTCGTTCTGTAATCCTTGAATTGATTAGCCGAAAAGTCAGGCTGCTGGTTGAGGCTTATATTTTGACGTACTTCAAAAACCCATTCTATCGTATTTTCTGAAAATGTGCGAAAAGTTTCCATTTTAGCATCAAAGTCCTTTTGTAGCATTTTCCGTGTATCTTCGTTAGTCTGGAAGGATAAGAGTTTGATATTTAACCTTTTATATTCCATTCTCAGGTTAAAGAACGAGTTCTCGATGATCGATTTTATAGATTCGCAATTAAGTTCATTTCTTTTTAATTCCTTCAGAGCCTTCATCGTATTAGATAATTGTTTGTATTTGCAGTCTATTTCAGATTGAAGTTTAGATGTTAATGAATAGGACGGCTTTATGTCATCATCAAGATGATCTTCCATTGAAACATCCTGATCGTTGTGACTTCCACTCACACCACTGTTACTTTCAATAGGGGTTCGAAATGTTCTCTGGCTCCCGAACTCAGATGCCATGGCGTTCAAGGGCATTGAAAATACAGGCTTGCTTTCTTTTATAATCCAAGGCAATTTTAAACTTTCAGTCCTAGGCAGGTTCAGATCTTAAGCAGATTTCTAAACTTCAGGCAGGTTTTTTAACTTTAATGCTTGTGTTTATACATTACAGTTTAAGCTATAAAGTTTCTTAAGTTTAGTATTCGTGTTTTTATAGTAGAAACTAAGTTAAGCTTCTTAAGGTTTGTTTTAAGTTTGGTAAAGTAATGAAGGCTCTTATTAAGTAAAGTTAAGTAATTGATTTCTGCCCTAGCATAAACAATTAGGGGCCGGATGTGTAAGAGCCATTTTCCTAGTTCTATAAAATGTATGAATATTTACTAGATGATAATGCATAAAATATGGGAGGTTCCTTAAAACCCCCGTGAATAGAATTGAGTTGGTATTTTCCTGTCATTTCTTAACAGTTTTTGAGTAAACGATGTTCTTTAGTAAGTGTTTTGCCTTGCCTTGCCTTGTGTAAGGTATAGAGGCATACGGTTTTTTAACCGTGTCCTTGAAAGAATTCCTTTTATGCTCGAGTTCGTGCCTATGCACGGTACTGAGCTTGGCGCATATCTCCACTGCATAGTACGGCACAGCACGGTTCAGTACAGCATACCTTGGTTCGGCTCAGTTCGGCTCGGTTTGCGTTTCGACTGCAGTTTAGTACCGCTTTAGAGTGGGCGGGATTATTCACGTGTCGTTATAGTTGCGCCGCCTCTACTGCCGCGACACCGTGGAACTTTTACAACAACACGCAGACAACGACAATCAATCAATCAATCAACATTTATTTATATAGCACATATTCATACAAAAAAAATGTAGCTCAAAGTGCTTTACAAAATGAATAGAAAAATAGAAGACACAATAAAAAATAAACATAAGTCAACATTAATTAACATAGAATAAGAGTAAGGTCCGATGGCCAGGGTGGACAGAAAAACAAAAAACTCCAAAAGCTGGAGAAAAAAATAAAATCTGTAGGGGTTCCAGACCAAGAGACCGCCCAGTCCCCTCTGGGCATTCTACCTAACATAAATCATCATATTTTCATGGAAGGACCTGATGATGATGGTCACGTAGACTTCTGGCTTTCAGTCCATCATTGTTGGAGCATCATGATGCTTTGAGTAGGTGGTGGTGGCGCAGGCGCCACCACAAAGAAACCGGAAAAGAAACAGAAGAGAGAGTAGGGGTCAGTACGGATTTTAGAGCCACCATGAATAGTTATTATGAAGAATTGAACATACAGAGTATCAGGATTATGTTAAAGTGAAGTTATAAAAAGGCCATGTTAAAGTAATGTGTTTTCAGCAGTGTTTTAAATTGCTCCACTGTATTTGCCTGGCGAATTCCTATCGCGCGCAAGGGTAAGCATCTAAAAAAAGCACATCACTAGCTAACTTTTATCACTGTTGCAAAGCATAAAATGAACTTAACTGCCAGTGTAACATTAAAATGCTGATTCTGTATATTACAGCTCTTCCACATTTTGCAAAAAAGTCGCCGCAACAGACCATCTGTTTGGACATTTAACCGTGCTTCAGAGTGGTGGGATGTGATTGTTCCCGGTTTTACAAACACTCAGTGGCTGGAGAACTTTCGAATGTCTGAAGAAACATTCATCCACTTATGCAACAAACTGCGTCCAGCGATGGAAAGACGGGACACAAACTTCTGCGCGTGTGTACCTTTAAAGAAAAGAATAGCCAGTGACGCAGCAATGACGATTTTCTCCGGCCAATCAGTGTCCAGCAGAGTTTACACGTCACGTTTTGGTAACGGTTCGGCGCGCTTGGAACCTCGGCTGAGGTGGTACTAAAAAAAGGACCAGGTACCAGGTACTGTTCCCAGTGGAAAACCCCCCAAAAGTGAGCTGAACTGAACCGTGTCGTGCCGTACTATGCAGTGGAAAAGCGCCATCAAAAGCGCCATAAGTGCCAACGGCCTAAGGGTCTTTTGAGTGTAGAGTAACTCGTAAATTAAAAGATCTAAGTTTTGAACCGTATGTTTAAAGCATACAGAAGAAGAAATAAATAAGTACAGAAGTAACCAAAGCTTCATAAGAAAAACTAAGTTTATAGAAGATACATTTTTCCCTTTTTTTGCCTTTATTCTTTGTGTGTAACTATTTTTCTTTTTATTCTTGTATGGATTATTTGCCTTTAACTTTCACTAAATATTTTTAAAACGAACTTTTGGACTGAGAGATTTCTTTGACACGCGTCTTACCCGTGCCTGACTTCACCTTACGCAAAGCGGCTACACTAAAGTTAAAGTAGACATTCAGAGAGTGAAGTATAAACGAGCCCTTAGCCATCAGTGGTGCAGCCAATTAGTTTTAGAAATCACCTAATTAGTTCAATGCAGATCACCTGTATAGGGTTCAATTTGTTATGCCATAAATGAGATGTTAAGAGCCAACTTGTGGTGAGTCTGTATTGTGGCCTGAAAATATGCAATGATGTCAAAAAACATTTGAAGCATCCCCTTAGAAAGTTGATGCACAAGTCAGGGGATGTATACAAGATCTATCCAAGTCATTGAATCTTCCCTGGAATACAGTTGAATCAAGCTCTAAGGAGTATGGCGCAGTTGTAAGTCTGCCTAAAGCAGGTTGTCCACAGAAACTGAGTGATTGATCAAAGAGAAGATGAGTGTGGGAGGCCATTAAGAGACCTATGATAACTCAGAAGTGGTTGTAAGCTACAGTGAAAAACTGGCAAAACCGTGCAAACAAAACAACCGTTGGATGTTTCATCAGTCGCAGCTTTATGAGAGAGTGGCAAAGAGAAAGCCACTGTTATAAGACAATGTGCCAAGAGTTTGGCAGAGGAAATGTGGGAGACTCTGAAGTCAGCTGGAAGAAGGTTCTATGGTCTGATGAGACCAAAATTGAGCTTTTGACTATTGAACTAAATGGCAAACATTATCAAAAACTCGGTGAAGCGTGGTGGTGACAGCGTCATGGTATGGGGATGCTTCTCTGCATCAAACCTTAGAAGGCTTGGAAGGATAGAAGGTAAAATTAATGTAGCAAATATAGGAAAATACATGAGTTGTCCACAAGAAATCTGCAGTTTGGGAGCTTTCCAAAAAGACAATGACCCCAAGCATAAAGCCAAAGCTACATAGCAATGGCTTAAAAATGATGATAATGTCCTGAAGTGACAGAGTCAGAGTCCAGATCTCCATCCAGCTGTCAAAAAAGGGGGAGCTTGCAGTAATTTGGAAATGTGAAACTACTGTCTCACAGTCGGGTAATTAAATACACCCTGCAATTTCTAGTCATGTAAAATTACATGTTGACAATGTAGCGGTGCCACATAGTTAGTGTTTAAATGTCAGTTCTGTGTGTGTCTCGTTTCATTGTCCCATTGACTGTGTGTATGTGTATCAGTTAATGTTGTCCCCGTAAAGGAGGACGGATGATGGGAGGAGTTCACAACCGCTAATCTGGAAAGCACCTGTGTGTCAAATCAATCAATTACTGCCGTCACTGACTATTTAAGGAGAAAAGAAGGAGACGAAGGGAGGAACTAGCACGAGAGAGAGAAAGAGGAGAACCAATTTCGCATTCACAACTACAACCTACCTGCCGATTCATTTTCATTGCGCTTTGATCCAGTTTGTTTTTCATTCATCCGGACTGCCTTTCAACCTGCATGCTGCTGAAGACCCCGGGGTCGAATCATCATTCGCCACACGCCGAGGAATCACGGTGAGGTTGTTCCAAACACCGGGAAATACAAACACTACAATTGCCGCTAATCAGTACCCGTATTCAGGACATTTATTCACGTATCGGACTCAAGTTCACAATCATTCTGTTTGCTAGTCATTTGTCGTTTGTGTGGTGTGTGTTATATGTTACGTGGACAAGGGAGGGGATATATATATATATTTTCGGTGGTGCTTTGGGATTGTTGGGGTGGAGGAATATTCGGGTGTGCATTTGTCTTGTGGCGTGTCTTGTCTCGTTTAATACATTTATTCCTGTTTAATTTTACATTCTGCCTATTGTGTCTTTGCATTTCAAACCGTCGATTGTGGGGAAAGTTTATCTGTGTAAGAGTACGGCTTGACAGGAAAGGTTTCTCATCAAATTATCCAGGCCACAGGTCTTGGAGGTGTAGCTGCCGGCTGGGAACAAGGGGTCGGCCGTTACATAAGTGGTGCCCTCTCTGAGGAATCTTTATTTAATTCAATCACTGTCTGCCTTTAAACTTTCCCAAATTAACATGTCTTTAGGGCGTGCCGAGCAGGACGACACCATTGCTTCGCCTCGTGTGATGATGGAGTAGCCGGGGCGCGCACGTCACGGTCAGAGCGTGTTCAGCGGTGCGAGAGGTGGTGGATTCTTTGCAGTCGCTGTACCTTGAAGATCACCATGGACCTGAAGAGGAAGGCCTAGAAAATGTCTCGCCTCTGTGGGAGGATCTGGCGCAACAAATGACCCGGCTGGAGGAGAAGATCCGCGAGGTTGCGAAAGTACGCTCGAGCGTGAAGCAGCCTTGCGGGCTCGCATCAGCAGCTCCCAGGAGGAAATGAAAGAATACATCAACGAGCAAGTTCAACTCCTGGGACGGGAAATTGTGTTGTGCCTCCAGAGGCGGGATCGACGCTGGCAAGATTCTCTTCAGGGGGAAGTCCAAAGGTGTCTCCAGAAGATAAGACCGTCGCCCCGTCATTCAACGCCGTACGTATCTCGGGAGGGCGCATACCTCAATTAGCCATTTGTTCCTGGGGTGCGCCTGTCTTTTCCCAAGTTAGGGGCTCCATATAATGTCGATGATGTCCTGAACTTTGTGGAGGATGGGGAGGCGTACCTGGCCGTTAACCCTCTAACCCGGAAGAGCTAATTGGGGTGATAGGGACATCCCTCTCGGGACGGTGCGGAGCTGGTGGCTGACGGCCAAGAAGAATATTTTCGACTGGGGATCCTTTCGTCGATCTTTCCTCGCGGCTTTTCTTCCGGAAGACTACGAGACCGAACTGGAGGACAAGCTGCGGTCCATGGTGCAACTACCTTCACAAACCATCCGGGACTTAGCC
Organism: Polypterus senegalus; assembly: GCF_016835505.1. Taxonomy (NCBI): domain Eukaryota; kingdom Metazoa; phylum Chordata; class Cladistia; order Polypteriformes; family Polypteridae; genus Polypterus; species Polypterus senegalus. Next base: position 86,631,183 of record NC_053170.1, read on the forward strand.
TATGAATACCGGGCTTTGTGTTTGAAGTGGCGGCGGCTATGGCTGAAGAAGAGGTGGTCCGCCGTCCTTAATGCCTGTAACCGCGGTTAGCTGGGAGTCTCAGGGGTGGTGGGATCGGTGGAGGACTTGGTGAGGGTAGGCTCCCAAGTGGAGCGGGACTGGGAAACTCAAAGGCGTACTGGCACAAAGTTCAGGCCAGTACACGAGAAACCCAGCCCCTAAAACCACAAGCGAGCCCAAACCCTTGCGGTCGGAAGCCGATCTCGCCATTATGCAAGCGAGCACGTCCCTTCTGATCGTCCCAGTGAGGCTGCGGGGTGGCAGATGGATGCGGTGGTGGATACGGGAGCCATCATACTCTAATCCGCTCAAGCATGTGGGAGAAGATTAGCCGACCGACAGACAAATTAACATCTGCCCGTCCGTCCGATTTGTATTGGCGGATGGGAGTGAACACAAGGCCCTGGGCAGAGTCCCCTTGAGGTACAGTGTACTCGCCACCACCTGGGATATGGATACATATGTCCTGGAGGACCAGCACCTGTCAGTTCCGTTACTCCTTGGGCTGGATTCTTAACCACCATGAGGATGACCATCCATCTCAGTCCCAGGGGTATACGGTACGGGGAAGGGATATGCGAATTCATTTACAAATCCAAAAAGATCTGGGCTCTGAATTTATCGGGTTTTACGCAGAGAGGCGGCGCAAGCACCTCGGCGGCAGCCCCAGTGGAGGGACAACCTGAAGAGGTGAGGCCGGTGCTGAAGAAGTGGGCGAGGTGTGGGCGGAGAAGTTAGGAGTTGCCCGTGGGGTGACCCACATGGTCCACACCTTGGACGAAGTCCCTATAAGGCACCGAGCTTACGAGTTTCTCCACTGAAGAGGCGTCATTAAAGAACACCTCGATCGGATGCTCGCCGAGGGAATAATAGAACCATCTTCCTCCTCCTGGCGCCCCTGTGGTCCTCGTGAAGAAGCGGATAATTCCTATCGTTTCTGTGTGGACTACAGGGGGGTTAACGAGAAGACGAGCCTGGACGCATATCCCATGCCCCTGGTTCATGAAATCCTGGAGTCACTGCATGGAGCTGCAGTGTTTAGCACCTTAGATCTCCGCAGTGGCTATTGGCAGGTGCCGATGGGCGAGGGAGTAAGAAGAAGACGGCAGTCATCACCCCTGAAGGCCTGTTCCAGTTCAATGTCATGCCTTTTGGGCTTAAAATGCTGGGGCCACTTTCCAGCGGCTCATGGAGCAGGTTCTGAGGGGTTGATAGGCAAGATCTGCTTGTGTATATCGACGACGTCATTGTTTACTCCCCTTCTATAAATCAACATCTCCGGATTTAGACACCATCTTCCAGCGGTTTCATCAAGCGCACCTTACGCTGAACACGAAGAAGTGTACCTTCATTCAACCCCACATACGCTTCCTCGGGCACATTCTTTCATCGGAGGGGGTCGCTGTAGACCCGAAGACCTTGGCCATCCGGGAGTACCCACGCCCACAGATTTGAAGTCGTTGCAACGTTTTCTTGGGTTAGTGGGGTGGTACCATAAGTTTATTCCCAGGATGGCAGATATAGCGGCTCCCCTGAACCAGCTTAGAAAAAAAGATGTCCCGTGGGAGTGGACCACAGAATGCCAGGACGCGGTCGAGCGACTAAAGAGCCACCTTCAAGAGCCGCCCATTCTGGCCCAACCAGATCCACAGCTCACCTTCCAGGTACAAACAGATGTCAGCAACCTGGGGCTCGGCGCCGTCCTCACTCAGAGAATTAACCAGGCTGAACATGTCATCGCGTATGCCTCACGAGTTTTGCGGCGCTGAGCTGAACTACTCGACAGCTGAGAAGGAGTGCTTGGCTGTCGTGTGGGCTGTGGAGAAATGGAGACATTATCTGGAGGGGGTTGAATTCGAAGTGTACACCGACCATCACGCTCTGACCTGGGTGTTCAATCACCCGAAGACCTCCTCCCGTCTGACCAGGTGGGTCCTCCGCCTCCAGAATTTTACGTTCAGGGTGACTTATCGGAAGGGCTGTGGTAACATCGTGCCGGATGCGCTGTCTAGGGTATCGGAGCCATCGGGGATGGTGTGTTTGGCAGAGGCGAAAAAGATGATCCTCCCTCTGCCAAGGAGCCTTGAAGACCTGGCCCAAGCACAAGCTACCAGTCCATTCTGCCAGAACATCAGGGAAGGGCTGGAGCAACAGCGACTGACCGGGTACACTTTGTGGACCTCCAGGGGTCTTGTACAGGACTATTCCATCCACCCTTGGGGTCTGCAACATCAACTTGTGGTCCCGGAAGAGCTCGTCCCCGACTTTCTGAAGCACTACCATGACAGTCCTTTAGGTGGTCACCTTGGAAGGACAAAAACTTTATTAAAGATTCTGGGGGTGCGTGGTGGCCGTCTGTCCGGAAAGACGTGTGCCACCACGTGAAGACGTGTGTGACCTGCCAACAACTGAAAAACCCACCTGGTAAACCGGCGGGATTACTACAATCGACAATCGCAGATGGACCAGGAGAGACTTTGGGAGTCGACCTAATGGGGCCATTTCCTATCACCAGCTCGAGGAAGACCGTCCTGATGGTAGTAGTAGACTATTTTTTGAAGTGGGTGGAGCTGTTTGCGTTAGCCGATGCAAGGGCTAACAAAATATGCTCCATCCTGAAGAACGAAATCTTCACCCGCTGGGGTGCCAAGAAACATCATCTCGGATCGGGTCCGCAGTTCACAAGCTCCATATTGGATGAACTTTATGCAGCCTGGGAGTGAAGAAAAACCTCACCACCGCTTACCATCCCCAGGCCAACATGGCGGAGCGAATGAACGGACCCTGAAGAACATGATCGCCTCCTATGTGGGTGAACGCCATCAGGACTGGGATAAATGGCTCCCCGAGCTCCGGTTTGCCCTGAACACCGCGGTGCATGAAGCCACAGGTGAGACGCCTGCTTTGGTTGCGCTGGGCAGACAGCTTAAGGGCCCACTCGACCGACTCCTTCCCAGCACCCCTAGTCCAGAAACCACCGGTTACAATAATTTGATTAAGGTAGAGGGTTTACGGCGGAGAATCCAAGGGAGGTTGGTGAGTTCGACATCCAGACACGCCAAGCTATATAATGCCCGGCGGAGGGAAGCGCACTTCCAGCCGGGTGATTTGGTCTGGATTAGAGCTCACCATCTCTCAGATGCCAGCAGAAAATTCTCCGCCAAGCTAGCACCTAAATGGTTAGGTCCAGCTAAAATCATTCATCAAACAGGTCCAGTCAATTTCCAGATCCAAAGGGGTATCGGCACTGCCTCCAAGTTAGACACCATCCATGTGGCCAACCTCAAGCCGTACTTCGGCCCTCCCTTGTCCAAGGTTGGGGGGGGGGGAATGTAGCGGTGCCACATAGTTAGTGTTTAAATGTCAGTTCTGTGTGTGTCTCGTTTCATTGTCCCATTGACTGTGTGTATGTGTATCAGTTAATGTTGTCCCCGTAAAGGAGGACGGATGATGGGAGGAGTTCACAACCGCTAATCTGGAAAGCACCTGTGTGTCAAATCAATCAATTACTGCCGTCACTGACTATTTAAGGAGAAAAGAAGGAGACGAAGGGAGGAACTAGCACGAGAGAGAGAAAGAGGAGAACCAATTTCGCATTCACAACTACAACCTGCCTGCCGATTCATTTTCATTGCGCTTTGATCCAGTTTGTTTTTCATTCATCCGGACTGCCTTTCAACCTGCATGCTGCTGAAGACCCCGGGGTCGAATCATCATTCGCCACACGCCGAGGAATCACGGTGAGGTTGTTCCAAATGCCGGGAAATACAAACACTACAATTGCCGCTAATCAGTACCCGTATTCAGGACATTTAGTCACGTATCGGACTCAAGTTCACAATCATTCTGTTTGCTAGTCATTTGTTGTTTGTGTGGTATGTGTTATATGTTACGTGGACAAGGGAGGGGATATATATATATATTCTCGGTGGTGCTTTGGGATTGTTGGGGTGGAGGAATATTCGGGTGTGCATTTGTCTTGTGGCGTGTCTTGTCTCATTTAATACATTTATTCCTGTTTAATTTTACATTCTGCCTATTGTGTCTTTGCATTTCAAACCGTCGATTATGGGGAAAGTTTATCTGTGTAGGAGTACGGCTTGACAGGAAAGGTATCTCAGTAAATTATCCAGGCCACAGGTCTTGGAGGTGTAGCTGCCGGCTGGGAACAAGGGGTCGGCCGTTACAACCTAAAATGAAATTCTGAGCAAGAAGGGTAGCTATTGGAGGTCCCATGAAAGCAAAATCCATTTCATCAAGTGAGCAAAGAGTCAATGAACTCCCCAGTTAATAGTTGTTTTTTTTTGTCTGGCAACCCATTTCAATGCATAGAAAGAGGGTTTGCCAAGAAAAGTGCTGTGATTCTTTGGGAAAGTGACAAGTCTAAAACTGACAGATAACTGGGGTAAGTGTCACAGACTAAATCAGTTAGATATTCCAATTCCAAGTACAGTCATGTGCCAATTTACGGTCAACCCAGTTGAGGCCATTCATACTTATGGCCAAAGTTCTCTCTTAATTTTTTTTTTTTTTTTGAACAGACGAGCCAGTGTAAATAATAAATGAGTTTTTTTTTTCTTTTTTGACACTACATGAGCTTCCTTCCATGACATATTGATCGATTGCCACAAAGAAACAACAAATGATTGACGAGTAATACCTGTGATGTAAGGAACACTGCAAAGCACTAACACATGATCGACGAGCATGGGGTGTTCTCCTTCTATTATCATTTGATCACTGTGATGCGCCGTCACATGAACAACAAGCGGTTCCCTGGTAGATTGTCTGGAGCACATCTGCTTGTCACTTCCGAACTACTGCACGGCAGGGTGATTGAGCGGCAGTTCAAAAGTGCTGCACGTGTGACCTTCCACTTCCTCCTTTCTTCTTTCCGCATCAGGTAATATAAGACCATATGCCCGTTGCTTTAAAGTGTCTCATTCACTTTATTTACTCCCGCAAGCTAAATTCATGCTGAGGAAGCAAAAAAACAAAAAGAAATAAAATATAGCATAAAACAAGGCTCATGCACAAATTTCTGGGGTGCTTCTATTGAATCTTTTTCTCCCTAGTAAGCCAAATACGTGCCTGCTGAAAATCTTAACACAAAACAAATTGGCAAACAGACATTGAAAATGTTTAAGTTCTGTAAAAATAATAAACAGGTGAAAAGTTACATAATGTTTTACAAAGGCTGCTAACTTCAACCAATACACATTATCAGACTATATGAGCAAACTGCAATACCTGAGTGAGCAAAAAAAGAAAGACATTGTAACATACAATGAGACTCTTTTTTTGCTCTTTTTTTTTGCACAATTCCCTGGGATGCTTCTATTCAAACTTTTTCTCTAAAAGAGAGGAGACACAATGCAGTGATAAATAAATATATTAATTTTTAAATAAAAAAATAAATCGACCTCCACAAAGCCCATGCTACCTCTAGCAACCCAAATAAGCACCTGCTGAAATAAGAACATGTGTACACACAAATGCACCTCAACCGAGATCCTGCAACACATGCTTTCCTGGTGATTGGTTCCTGCCTAACAATATGTACACATTATATAAAAGTGGTGTAACAATTTTGAGGAAATACAAAAAAAAAATTTGGACGTGAGCGTCGGTAGGCTTTGCGCCCAAGGAACCAAGTTACCCGAACTATTCTCTAACATTTCTCTTAATTATTTACCGCTCTGATGCTGATCTTTCTGATCATAAAATAGGTCATTATGATAGGAATTGACAAGAAGACTTCATAATTAACTGCACAATTGCAGTATTTAAGGGCTCCTTTAGAGTGCCTCTTTTTTGCACGATTTGGCTCAAAAACTAATCAGCACATCTTAATTTGGCTTCATTTTCGAGTTTGATATTTTTCCGTCCAACTGTTTTAGCTCTAGGCTGTACTTAAGAAACTGACATACAGATAGACACATACCCATCATCGAGATATTGATGACTTTGGTATCGGGGACCCTAAAATGTTGAGATATGTTAAAAACCAGAGATTCAAATTTTTGATGAATGTAAAGCTTTCACTTCTCTCCCATAGACGATAGGTTATGGTGGGTGAGGGCGCAAAGCAAAAACTAACCCCAAAGTACAAATATAACACTGAAAACCAGATTAACCCTGTTACACACAGTACACAGCCGTCTAGACACCAATATCGGTTTTGTGGTTCTCCGTAAAGCCACTTAAAGTCCGCTGCGTACCGGTGACCCACCTCAGACCCACAGAGTCACAGCTGCAATGACCGGTATACTTTTGTGACTGACATACAGTACAGCCAATGTGACATGGCTGTATTTGTTAAAAATAAAGGTACGGAAAATGAGGGATTAAAAGGCAGACTGTGCTGTCTTCTTCTCAGGCTTCTGCTTATACAGATTGTGAATATCAGAAAGAAAGCATATAATTTAAAATGTTTTTTCATTTCTAAAATATTAGCATCATTTCATTAGCTAACGTTTTTCTTTTTTTATCATTGGTAAATAAACATGAGAGATTACTCTGTGTAATTTGGGTAGATCTATTACAGTGAAAGAATTTAACACTCTTAAAAGGGCATGCTGGGGTTCAACGGGATTAACTTTATGCAGATGTTGCATATTATTTATAATATCATTTATTTTATGTTTAACAAAATATAGCAAAAGCCTCACAAGTTTCACTATGGAATGGGGCATTCAATTGATTGAGCTGGGTTTAGAAGACGATCAACAGCTGAGAATAAAACTCTTGGATTACCAGCTTTACCATTTATCATTTTAGAGAAATAGGACTGCCACTCAAGGCGTACTGCATTCTTATATTCACTTAGTTGTAGTTATCAGTAAATCTACATTAAATAATATGCAAAAATGGTACAGTATACTGACATCTATGACCTGCCTCAGATGGAATCAGTACTTAGGTTCTTAAGATCTGTGCTGACCAACTTTGTAGTGTCCTCTGCCACCTGTTCACTCTGTCCCTAAGGCTTCAGAAAGTGCCACTGCTGTGGAAAACATCCAGCATTGTTCCTGTTCCAAACAAGGTCGTCGCCTGTTCACCTAATTATTACAGACCAGTAGCAGTTATGTCTCACATCAAGAAGACCTTTGGAATATATGAGTCGTCCTATGGTAAACCACCTGGGCCCTCTGCAGTTTGCCAAAAGATTGTAGTGGAAAATGGAATTATATTTCTGCTCCTCAAGGCTTATTCTCACCTGGGCAAAGCTGGCAGCTTTGTGGTGATTATGAGGATTATGCTTTTGAATTTCTCCATTTCCTTCAATACTATCCAGCCGTCCGCTTTTGAAATCACATAATCCAACATTTGTCCTCCCTTATGCGTGGACTGGCAGACATGCTGACTGAGATCAAAGGAGTCCAGTAAGTTCAGGAATTCTCTTGCTTTTGGGTCACACTGGTTGTCCACGTGAAAATTAAAGTCACTTACAAATAGGAACCTCTCGTAGTTAGTTATTTTTATAGATACCAAGACTGAGAGTTCATCCAAAAAGACTTATTGTATTTTGGAGGTCTATACAGTCAATACGCTCCTTGAATAACCACAGCAAGATACTGAAAAGAGGTGAAAGTGCCAAAACCAGCATCTTAATCATCTTGAGTAAATACTTGCTAAACCACCCTTTTTGCCTTCACAAACTGAATAAACAAAACTGTAATTCAGAGGTGTTGCTTCAATTAACACCATCAGAACTGAGCCACATTCCACATAGTGAGAGAAAATCCATTGTCCTGTTACTGATAAGATTGTTAATGTAAAAAGACTTCCTGGTTAACACTGTAATATTTAGTGAAGCCACATTTAAGGTCTTAGAAGAGCAGAGCTGAATCGGAGTGTCGTGTCAGCGTGAAATGGTAATTAAATTACTTGTGTTTATGCTGCTTTGTGGGGATTTTTTATTTAATCTATAATCGCTTGTTATAGTTCTAATGCAGTGCACATCCATAGGTGAAATGCAATCAAGTTATTTGCATTTATACCTCATTGTCTGAGTTTGTTAATTAGACTATGGTTATTTATGGTGCTAAAACAGTAAACATCTAAAGGAGAACTCACTACAGAATTATCACACCCTAACACGGCGTTATAAAACAATAAGACTAAAATTACATAGTGAAGAAAGACAGATTACCTTCGAGATATTGTTGGAAAGGACCCAGGTGCCAAATCTGCTTGGATACAGACCATCTCATCTGTAGAAATGCGGTCTCTCCCAGAAATAGTCCCAGTTGTCCGCAAAACTGATGTTTTATCTCTTGCAGAAGCCTCTCAACCAGTTGTTCAAAGCCAACAGTCGACTGTAGGATTCATCTGAAATTCTAGCCAAAGGCAAAGGACCTGAAATGATGATTCTCAAGGCTGTGGTCCCCTCTTTTATGGCTTGAATTAGTGTTGCGAAGTCCATCTTTAGTACCTCTGACTGTTGATATTGAATGTGGTTTACACTTCTTTGGAGTACAATGGTCCCAACAGCCCTGTCCTTCTACTTCTCAGTGACTGTCTGAGCACTTTTTGTAATATCTCATACACATGCACCAGAAAACCAAGAAACATAAGTTTTATGTTTAGGGCATAAAATACAGAAGTGGCACACAATTGAATCCCCAATAACAAGTACATTACCAAAGTCTGCCAACATGGTGGAGAAGTGGAGAGGGTCAAAACGGTTGTGGATGAAGACACATGCCTGAGATGACTGGAGGTGATCTAGCCTTGAGCCCCCGCCTGCATTGCTGAAACAACCAGATTCCATTGTTGTCATCATCGTCATCTTGAGCAGGAGCCAGGGTTAAACACACTTGGCCCAGTTAGCAAGCTTCAGGTCACAGGGTTGATATTGCCGAGTCAAGTACCGTCAAGCTCATCTGCTGAGGAGTTCTCTTGTAGCAGGTGAGTTTTGTGTTCCCTGAGGTATGTCTGTCTAGCAAGGAGCTTCTGAATCTGAACTCAAGGTCCTGGAGTTCATTGACAACACACTGCAGCACACAGTCGGCCATCTTCCACCTCCACTTCATGTTCTAGGTGAGAAAAAGAGGTTAATTTTATTTTTTGATAGATTTTCCCTCCTACTGCCACCTTCTTTCAATGACCAATCTCCTCAAACCTTCCCTACTAACATCAACAACTCCTACCAAATCAAAGGTCAGTGACAAGTCCACCTCTGACCATTAGTGTGGACTGTCCATAACTGAAGGCCAAGTAAGGAGACAACAGAGGAAGGTACACACAGGATAATCCGTGGGACCAGAGGTAGCCAGTCCTCGAGTTCTTAAGGCCTGTGCTGTCCAACTTTGTGGTGTGCTCTGTCACCTGTTCAGTCTGTCTCTTAAGGCTTCAGAAAGTGGCACTGCTATGGAAAACATACTGCATTGTTCCTGTTTTAGAGAACACAGATTCCTCTTCACCTAATTACTACAGACCATTAACGCTTACATCTTACATGATGACCTTTTAGAGGCTGGTCCTGAACTATATGAGTCCAATTGTGGTAGACCACCTGGAGCCACTGCAGTTTGCCTATCAGACAAAAATTGGAATGGAGGATGCAATTATCTGCCTGCTCCACAATGATGTCTCCAGTGCCTTCAATACCATCCAGTCATCCCTGTTAAGGTGTAAACTCAGAGATGAGAGACTTAATTATGTGTCTCTGATGTGGATGTGAACAACATTGGAGCACCATAAGGAACAGTCCTGACTCCTTTTCTCTTTACTCTATACGTCACAGACTGTAAATATAACAAGTCATGGCACTTGCAGAAATTCTCAGATGATTCTGTACTGTTGGGGAGTATCAATAAGGGGAACAACAAAGAGGAGAAGAGACAGTTGGAGAAGTTTATTTCTTGCTACAAAGAGTATTTACTGCATCTTAACATGAGCAAAACCAAGGAACTAGTTACTGACTTTTGTCGCACCAAGGAGCCTGTACAGTCATAAGAAATAGTTTGGGAATCTCTCTTAATTCTTTGGATTTTTGTTTATCATTGGCTGAGCTTTTAAAGTAGCAACTTCCTTTTAATATATGACTTGCCTTATGGAGACAGTAGTATTTCAGCAGTGACATTAAGTTTATTGGATTAACAGAAAATATGCAATATGCATCATAACAAAATTAGACAGGGCATAAATTTGGGCACTCCAACGGAGATATTACTTCAGTACTTAGTTGAGCCTCATTTTGCAAATATAACAACCTCTAGATGACTCTTATAGCCTTTGATGAGTGTCTGGATTCTGGATGGAGGTATTTTTCACCATTCTTCAATACAAAATCTCTCCAGTTCAGTTAAATTTGATGGCTGCCGAGCATGGACAGCCTGCTTCAAATCATCCCATAGATTTTCGATGATATTCGTCAGGGGACTGTGAAGGCCATTCCAGAACATTGTACTTCTCCCTCCTCATGAATGCGTTTGTAGATTTCAAACTGTGTTTTGGGTCATTGTCTTGTTGGAATATGCATCTCCTGCGTAACTTCAACTTTGTGACTGATGCTTGAACATTATCCTAAAGAATTTGTTGATATCGGGTTGAATTCATCCAACCCCTCGACTTTAACAAGGACCCCAGTCCCTGAACTAGCCACACAGCCCCACAGCATGATGGAACCTCCACCAAATTTGACAGTAGGTCGCAGGTGTTTTTCTTGGAATGCGGTGTTCTTCTTCCGCCATGCAAAGCACTTTTTGTTATGACCAAATAACTCAATTTTTGTCTCATCAGTCTAAAGCACTTTGTTCCAAAATGAATCTGGCTTGTCTAAATGAGCATCTGCGTACATCAGGCGACTCTGTTTGTGGCGTGAGTGCAGAAAGGGCTTCTTTCTCATCACCCTGCCATACAGATGTTCTTTGTGCAAATTGTGATGAGTTGTAGAACGATGTACAGATACACCATCTGCAGTGAGATGTTCTTGCAGGTCTTTGGAGGTGATCTGTGGGTTGTCTGTATCCATTCTCACAATCCTGCGCATATGCTGCTCCTGTATTTTTCTTGGCCTACCAGACCTGCAGGGTTTAACAGCAACTGTGCCTGTGGCCTTCTATTTCCTGATTACATTCCTTACAGTTGAAACTGACAGTTTAAACCTCTGAGAGAGCTTTTTGTAGCCTTCCCCTAAACCATTAGACTGAACAATCTTTGTTTTCAGATCTTTTTAGAGTTGCTTTGAGGATCCCATGCTGTCACTCTTTAGAGGAGAGTCAAAGGGAAGCACAACTTGTAATTGGCCACCTTAAATACGTTTTCTCATGATTGGACACCCCTGTCTATGAAGTTCAAGGCTTAACGAGATAATCCAACCAATTTGGTGTTACAAGTAATCAGCATTGAGCAGTGACAGGCATTCAAGTCAGCAAAATGACAAGGGGACCCACATTTTTGCACAGCCAGTTTTTAACATTTGATTTAATTTCATACAAATAAATACTGCTTCACTAAAACTCTTTGTTCAGAAAACATCCCAGTACCCAGATGTTCCTTGGAAATGAAAGACATACCACTGTTATCTTTTTTGTTGAAAGGTGAGTCAATTATTATGCAGGCTGAGAGGGGTTCCCAGACTTTTTCATATGACTACAGGTGCCGGTCTTAAAATTAGAATATCATGACAAAGTTGATTTATTTCAGTAATTCCATTCAAAAAGTGAAACTTGTATATTAGAATCATTCATTACACACAGACTGATGTAGTTCAAATGTTTATTTCTTTTAATTTTGATGATTATAACTGACAACTAATGAAAGTCCCAAATTCAGTATCTCGGAAAATTAGAATATTGTGAAAAGGTTCAATATTGAAGACACCTGGTGCCACACACTAATCAGCTAATTAACTCAAAACACCTGCAAAAGCCTTTAAATGGTTTCTCAGTCTAGTTCTAAGGCAACACAATCATGGGGAAGACTGCTGACTTGACAGTTGTTCAAAAGACGACCATTGACACCTTGCACAAGGAGGGCAAGACAGAAAAGGTCATTGCTAAAGAGGCTGGCTGTTCACAGAGCTCTGTGTCCAAGCACATTAATAGAGAGGCGAAGGGAAGGACAAGATGTGGTAGAAAAAAGTGTACAAGCAATAGGGATAACCGCACCCTGGAGAGGATTGTGAAATAAAACTGTGGGGGAGATTCACAAAGAGTGGACTGCAGCTGGAGTCAGTGCTTCAAGAACCACCACACACAGACGTGCAAGACATGGGTTTTAGCTGTCACATTCCTTGTGTCAAACCACTCTTGAACAAGAGACAGCGTCAGAAGCATCTCGCCTGGGCTAAAGACAAAAAGGACTGGACTGCTGCTGAGTGGTCCAAAGTTATGTTCTCTGATGAAAGTAAATTTTGCATTTCCTTTGGAAATCAAGGTCCCAGAGTCTGGAGGAAGAGAGGAGAGGCACAGAATCTACGTTGCTTGAGGTCCAGTGTAAAGTTTCCACAGTCAGTGATGGTTTGGGGTGCCATGTCATCTGCTGGTGTTGGTCCATTGTGTTTTCTGAGGTCCAAGGTCAACGCAGCCGTCTACCAGGAAGTTTTAGAGCACTTCATGCCAGCAGGACCTGGCACCTGCACACAGTGCCAAAGCTACCTGTACCTGGTTTAAGGACCATGGTATCCCTGTTCTTGATTGGCCAGCAAACTCGCCTGAGCTTAACCCCATAGGTTCTTGATTGGCCAGCAAACTCGCCTGAGCTTAACCCCATAGAAAATCTATGGGGTATTGTGAAGAGGAAGATGCAATACACCAGACCCAACAATTCAGACGAGCTGAAGGCCACTATCAGAGGAACATGGGCTCTCATAACACCTAAGCAGTGCCACAGACTGATCGACTCCATGCCACGCCACATTGCTACAGTAATCCAGGCCAAAGGAGCCCCAACTAAATATTGAGTGCTGTACATGCTCATACTTTTCATGTTCATACCTTTCAGTTGGCCAACATTTCTAAAAATCCTTTTTTTGCATTGGTCTTAATTGATATTCTAATTTTCCGAGATACTGAATTTGGGACTCTCATTAGTTAAAATCATCAAAATTAAAAGAAATAAACATTTGAAATACATCAGTCTGTGTGTAATGAATGAATCTAATATATAAGTTTCACTTTTTGAATGGAATTACTGAAATAAATCAACTTTGTCATGATATTCTAATTTTAAGACCGGCACCTGTATGTTCAGTCTCTATTCAGGGAGTGGATGTAGAGATGGTGTACTCCTATATGTACTTGACAGATTGGACTGATCTATCTATCTATCTATCTATCTATCTATCTATCTATCTATCTATCTATCTATCTATCTATCTATCTTTTGTGACAAACGACCGGGGACCTTGTCCCAAGGACTGGGGGAGGACCGTGGCCACAGCCAGGGGGTGCCTGGATGGTTCCAGAGCCATGGACTGCTGCACTTCTGCCACACCAGGAAGTGCTGCCAAAACAGGAATCAGGTGCACCCAGAGTGCTTCCAGGTGCCCATGCAGCATTTCCACCACACCAGGAAGTGCTGCAGGAAGGCCATCAGGGAGCACCTGGAGCACATCCTGGTGCAGTATAAAAGGAGCTGCTTCACTGCATTCAGGGAGCCAGAGTCGGGTAGAAGAGGACAGAGCTTCTGAGGATTGGAGTAGAGGTGGCAATAGAGAGAGAAGAAGAAAAAGGACTGAGTTTATTGTGGTGGTTGGTGCAATATGTGTGTACAGAAGAAAGAAAATAAAAAGCATGAGTTTTATCAGAGTGCCTCTTGTGTCTGTCTGTGTCAGGTTGAGAAAGAAGGCCAGTAATAGAATAAGCAGGTCAGGGAAATGGATGATGGTTTATTTTTTTAATTTAAATTATCAGGAGAGCTGAGATGGCTCTAAAACATTTAATTCTATCGTTAACAGTGTAGCATTATCAAATGGAGTGTTTCTGTTTGTATGGCCTGCTCACACACACACACACACACACACACACCAAAACATCCCTCTACTGTGATAATGAACATCTTTCAGTTAGCCTGATCTACATGTCACCAGGGATATGAGCGGAAATCCAGAGGCAAAAACCCAGCAGAGAGAATGTTTGTACCACACAGATGATGTACGGGGCTGGGATTTGGATGCAGGACTCTGGAGCTGTGAGGTTGGGATGTTAACTACGGTGCAGTCTGCTTATTGCTGTAGCATTACTTGTGAAAATTAAACAAGTAAATAATATTTCCCACAGTCTACACTGATTTATTGATTATTCTTTTGTTTAACTACACTAATATCCCAAGTTGAACGTGTGTCAATGATTTGTCTACTGTTTTTTTACAGCTGTTATGTTTTTACTTTATCAGATTTCTTGTAATGATGCTCAATGAACTGAACTCAAAATGGCCGAACAGGAAGGGATGAGTCCAGGAGGGTGGAAAGCAGAAGTGACATCATTGGTGGAACAGCTGTCAATCTTCCATTCTGCAGAGGGAGCAAGAGAGAAGGCATCAGAACACAGCGCCATCCCCTGGATCAGCAGGTAATTACCATTACCAGAGCTGTCTCACATGCACATGTAGGTGACAACAGATTAAAAATAACATAAATCAATTTACTAGCCATAGCAGCTTGCCTTGCTGTCCATTGAAAAAAGGCTGGAACATCAGACGGGTGCACAACACTTAAGAGAAGCATGAGATCATGTATAAATACATTCAACATGGCTGCCTCCACTCAAGCATGAACATTCGGTGCAGCATAGAAGGTTAAACATCTGTTAACACGGGTTATAGCACTGGTACACTGGTGGCGCTTGCTTCTTTGGAATGTAACCCAAAGATTGGTCTAGATTGTCCTAAAACAGGGGTTGCTTACTCCAGTCGTGGAGGACCACCATGGCTGCAGGTTTTCATTCTAACCCTTTTCTTAATTAGTGACCTGTTTTTGCTGCTAATTAACTTCTTTTGAATTTATTTTAATTGACTTCCTCTTAAAGACTCAGCCCCCTTAATTGTTTCTTTTTCCTTAATTAGCTGCCAAACAATAAGGAGAAACAAAACAACTGGGGCCTCATGTATAAACGGTGCGTACGCACAGAAATGTTGCGTAAGAACTTTTCCACGTTCAAATCGCGATGTATAAAACCTACACTTGGCGTAAAGCCACGCACTTTTCCACGGTACCTCATGCCTTGTCGTACGCAAGTTCTCTGCTCGGTTTTGCAGACTGGCGGCACCCAGCATCAAAGCAGTGCTACTGTTCTTGTGTGATTACTCCTTATTTTCATGACGCAGCTTTATAAATACACCGAAACTAACAGCATATTGTTTATTAGTGCAACGCATCTGATTGTAATTAACTTGTAACAATATAATGGTCCAGGGAACAGCCATAGTATTCCAAATACCATAACTGATTTAGCATTGTTACTCTCACTGCACCTTCTTCTTCTTCTTTCAGCTGCTCCCGTTAGGAGTTGCCACAGCGGATCATCTTTTTCCATATTACTCTCACTGCATGACTCGGAGTATTTATATCACTGTATCTGAGTGTGAACCACAGCAGCAACTGATCGGAAAGAGAATTATCGGTATATAGCTTCAAGGACACGCTGTCTCAGCCACTGCAAAACGTTTTAAAGCCTTTCCTGTATGAACCTCGCGGGTCAGAAACAGTTTCATCCCAAGAACTTCAAATGCACTCAATCAATTGCTCCTTGTAGAACGGTTAATACTTATAAGTACAATCACCCCACTGTAAACTTGCACTATAGTTATAATTATAATGTATTTTCATATGATGACGATATCATTTTTAAGGTGAAATGCAGCAAAATATGTTTATTACATTATACAGATAAAACTTTGTTTAAATAATCTATATTCTTCACTGGGAGTGTTTTTAAGGATAGAATAATTAAACATGTACTACGAAGATATTTCAATGTTCTTTAAACGTTTTGAAGAATCGGCGCTAAGCTTACAGGTGGCTCAACTTCTATTACAGAGTTGACTGCATGGCGATCGGTTACTTGGGGAAAGAAAAGCACTGACTGCAGTGACGGCTACGCCAATATATATTGAATATAAAACAGAAAGAGAAAATAACAACACAGCAAAAAACACAGCGACAAATTTCGGCAAAAGTTAAATGCTTGTGTCATGAGCACGAGGCGGCTATGCAGTGTCTGCAATGGACGTGGCCATCCACCGTGCATAAGCTACCTTACTGACGGGCGGGCGAAGGAGCCACCGATTCTTTCTCTGCCCAGTGTCACCACAAGCCAAGAGCCGCCCCTGAGTACTGCTGCAATAAATTATTTCATCGAAGTGAAACACATGTTTAATAACGTGCTTTAACTCCTATCATCATGAAAATGACATCACGTATACATCTCAGTATTTTAGTTATTCAGAGAGCTGTAATATCATGAATGTAATGGATTCTGTGTCCTGTCGGAGGAAGAGAGCCGGTTTAAGAAGCAAGTAGTGATTCACACACATAGAGCACATAGAAGATCAAATACAAAACAAAGCATTTACGTGCTACTTTAATTACGATGTGATTTGAGAAACTGGTTAATTAAACGATTTTAAGATTAAGTTTATGATATTCTACTTTAATGACAAAATAAACTACGTGATTAAAGTGGAAATGTCGAGATTGAAGTTGACATTTCGTGCTTTTTCCCCACCGTGTGGCTTTTTTCTCTGTACCCTAATAAGCTTTCATATGACACTCAGACAGTGGGCTTACAACTCGGCTTCTCACGGCTACTTTGAATGTGACTTCTTTTTTATTTCCGGCACTGTGCGATTTTGTGAATGTGAGCTTTCAAGTTTCTCCAACACGCTATGTCACTCGATCAACTTCCTTTTGTTGATTATACCACGGTTTATTTGAACAAATAGTATGTTTTTCCTTTGCCTCCACTTGGTATTCGCTGAAATTCTTATATTTTCCCCCGTGCTTTTCCCATTGTCTTTTCACAGAAGGCTGAGCTTAAGGGCGATTTATATTGATTTGCATATTCAAAGAGGCGTAATTCTGGGAGGAGTTGGGGCGTTACATAAAGCGCGTGCACGAGCGTTAGTTTTCACGCTGATCGGGATTTATGTAGCGGAAGAACGTGGAAGTTGGAGTACGCACAGATTCCTGCATCTGGATTTTTCTGTGCGTAAGCTTTTGTGCTTACGCCATGTTATAGTGCGAGTTCTACGCACGGCATGAGGCCCCTGGTGTCCATCATACTGCATCTGAAAATAAAGAAAGGTGAAGGTCTCAGGAATGTTGACCTGCTCGGGTCCCCAAAACATATGAACAGAGCTCTTAGAAAAGAGAAACTCAACCATTTCGGAAATGTCTGCTAATGCACCACGAGAGCAGCAACAAGCCATGGAATTAAAGAACGAGTTTAACTAACAACAAGAATTGGCGCCTCATTAAGCAGCTGGTTGCAGTAAAACTGGTTGGAGTTTCAGGCCCTGACTTAGTTGGTCTTCTGTTAGCTCCCTCACTTCACATTTCACTTCTGTTTGGGTGCCATTTAAGGAAAGAAGTGAAGCAATTCGGAGGAACGATGAAAAAATTCAGGGAAACAAATCTAAAAAGAGAAGTCAATTAAAATGAATTCACAAGAAGTTAATTAGCAGCACAAACAGGGCACTCATTAAAAAAGGGTTAGAATGAAAACCTGCAGGTATGGTGGTCCTCCAGGACCCCTAGCCTAGAACATCCATGGAGATGTCACCTTGTTTGTGATGGGACCACCACCACATCAACTTGCTAGCCAAATGATGCAAATTGTAACTGAAGTGGAGATGCAGTCTACAACAAACATTTGTAACAAATATTGTACTATACTTTTGTTTGTTAACAATTAAAAATTTTGGAAAATTCCATTTAAATTATAATAGCAAACAAACTTGGCAATATGATCTCAAAACACCTACTTACCAGAGGAGAAATGCATCAGATTAATTTTAGTAGCGTTTGGGACAACAGCTAAAGCAGAGACTCAAATTCAGAATACTGCCACAGTTGCAATGTCACCACATTAAAGAAATATCTAAAAGTTTTTCTTTTTTAAAGATCAGCATGACCTGTCAGACCATTTAGAAGGTGACAAAAAGCAACAGCTTTGCTTGCAGCTATCTATGTGTATTAGGCTGATGTGAGCAGTAACAGAGTACAGTAGTGGTCTCAGCACAGGGTTATGCTACATTTTAATGGACTTTGGGCCCAGACCACAAAAGCCTTACTGCAGTAAAATACATCAGGGTTTAAGATTAACATCACAGTTTGCAAATGTCTTCACTCATTTTTTTTTTGCCAGTAACTTTTTTGATTAATTGGAAATTCAACCAGATGATAAAATGTAAACTGAAATCTGTCTATAAGTAGAAATGAAACATTTTCCAAGCATCGTTAGGCAGAATACATGATCATGGCACAATTCGGCTGGCACTTATTTTGGCTTCAGATTAATTTGGTTTTCGTCTTATTCATATTATTGGAGAAGCAACAGAAAACATGTAAACTCTACATGGGCAACATCCAGGCACGGTATTTGATCCCAAGTGTCTGGAGCCATAAGAAAGCTGTGCTACCCACTGCACCACCATGCCACCCTAGATTGGAGCATTTACAATGTTAAAATAAATATCCTTCCAAAATGGATAGACAGATAGATAGATGTATAAGACACTATATAATAGATAGATAGATAGATAGATAGATAGATAGATAGATAGATAGATAGATAGATAGATAGATAGATGCATGTGTAAGGCACTATATAATCGATAGATAGATAAATAGATAGATAGTGTTGCACTTGGGAGGCAGTTTATTGGCTCAAATAACTCTTTCTCCTCTCTCCCTTTAGAACAGCCAACAATCTTTCAGCCTAAAGCCACTTCTGGTCCACAGAAGACAGCCAACATCACCTCTTCTTCCGGTACTCAAGATCCCACCTTCTTCCTCCTGGTTCCCAGAATACCATTCTCCCATGACATCACTTCCTGTCTACCAAATATATATGGCAGCTATTTTGTTTTCTCTTCAGTTCTGTTTTGAGTTCAGGTCTGTAAAGACTTAACTCTATACCAACCTTGTTTTAAGAATACCCAACCTCCTTGGCCCCTCCCATAGGTGGTGAGCCCATGGGAAGGGGGACCCACGTTACCTCTTCGTGTTGTGCCCAGCCGAGCCCCATGGGTGCAGGCACGGCTACCAGGCGCTCGCCATCGAGCCCCACCTCCAGGCCTGGCTCCAGAGGGTGGCCCCGGTGACCCGCGTCCGGGCAAGGGGAAACGTCGTCCAAGGGTTTTGTTCTTCATCGGAGGTTTGTTGAACCGCTCTTTGTCTCATCCCTCACCTAGGACCATTTTGCCTTGGGTGGCCCTACCAGGGGCATAAAGCCCCGGACAACATAGCTCCTAGGATCACCCCTCCACACGATAAGGTGACGGTTCAAGGAGGGGAGATTCAGTTTAACTCATCCATTTTTTTCAAAATATCTGGATCAGGAAGTCCATATCACAACTTATCAGGTGGAACGTATGCCTCATGTTTGTGCATTTCCAAGGTGCTTCAACAGTCAGAAGGTCCATTCTCAAACTGCCATTGAAAAACTCAGAAATACAGTTTTGTGGGTTAATGGTGAGGATCATTAATTCTTGATCCTGTTTGAATGTGTTCCTCAGCTGAAGTGATTTATTTAACAATGTTTTAGCAAATATTTTGGTATTTGAGACATTGTGAGCGTATGACTCGATATTTGACATATGAATTATACATTTTTTCATGGACATTTTGATATCGTTGGGTGTTTGTTTAGCGTTTCTCCCCATAGACCCCATTGCGTCAGCAACTTTGTTATATCTTTTCATCATTAAAACGTGACATTAAGAGATTTTGGATCAGTGAGTCTGGGTTATGACTTATGTAAAGTGTCCGATCATCAGCTTTGAATCCACAGCCAGTAGCCCCAGTTCAGCTGCAATGGTGAAAATAATTTGAGATAAAGGGAGTACCATCTCCTAGAGGGAAAAACGCAAAGGTCTTTGTTTTAGTGTACATTGCCTGAACTGTTTTTGTTCCAAAGTTATAGAAAGCCCAGGCCTATCTTGGCATAAGTGTACTCAAGGAAACACCAAAAAAACAAAATGAAAGGCTTTGTAAAATTTTAGTGACAACTCAGAGAAGAGCAATTGCAAAATCTCAAAAACAGAACTTAACACGAAATGTATTGAGTTATTTTTCCTGGCAATCTCTTGATCACATTTTCACTAACAGGTTTATGAACAAACTCCAAGTATAAAAGAGGTGTTAACAGAAATTGCTGGTTAATTCTGAGCAGAGAACTTGTCAGTGGATTCCTGGAAATTCAAGTGCCATTCCCCTGGAGTCCCCACAGTGGAAGATGAGCTCAGTTAATGGCAGAGAATGGCAGGATGGGCACTGTGGCCACCAGTTGGTTGTCTTCTTAAGGTACCCGTTGCCATCCAGAAGTCTTAGAACTCAAACTTTCTGTCTTTGGCTTGGTGTTATCTCAGGCTGCTAAAGGGTTTGCTTTTATGGTCGCTTTAACATTCCTGAACATCACCTAATCAGCAGCACTGAGTGGTCGCTCATACCTCTAATTGCCTTTCTAGTTTTTCACACAAGGCTCTTGGCATGTTTTGTTGCTGAATAAATAATGACAAAGTAAAATGTGTCATGTCTTGTTTGCTATCTGTGGTTTTTTTTTTTTTAACACTATAGTCCATGGTGAGAACAAGATGATTGGGTGTACTTCCTTTTTACACTTAACTCTATTTTCGCTCCATCTGCCAGTAAGTATAAATAAAACTTAATAATTTAATAAGTGTGAAATTTCTGACTGATTAACACCTAATCTAAGGTTGGTCTACCTCATGGTTGTGATGCCACCAGGGCTGCCTGTAGCTTCTGGCAAATCTGCAGATGTATATGTGAAATCAGAAATCAAATGGATGAATACGTTCCACTACATTACAGCTGAAAACACCCAAAATAAATGTAATACCATGGTAAATACAATTATTTTTAAATACTATAACATTCTTATAAACACTTAATCCAATTGAGATTTGGGAGAGCTTGGGCCTGTTCTGGCTGCATCAGATACTAGGCAGGAACCAACCCTGAACATGGTGCCAGACATACATTGTCAAACTTTAATACTGGACCAAGTAAGAGCTGTCCGTGGAAATAGCTATTGAAGGAGGAAGAGGACGAGGAGAAGGAGGTGGAGCAGCAGCAGCACAGAAGAAGAAGTAGCAGCAGTAGAAGAAGAAGATGAATAAGAAGAAGGAGCAGCAGAAGTAGAAAAAGGAAGAAAAAAAAAGTAGAAGAAGAGGAAGGAGCAGAAGAAGAAGAAGAAGAATATGAAGAAGAAGGAGCAGCAGCAGAAGAACAGGAAGGAGCAGTATAAGAAAAAGATGATGCAGAAGAAGCAGCAGCAGAAGTAGAAGAGGAAGGAGCAGAAGCAGAAGAAGAAGAAGCAGAAGTAGGAAAAAAAGAAGATGAAGAAGAAGCAGCAGCAAAAGAAGAAGAACAAGTCAGCTTAACCTGCATGTCTTTGGGATGTGAGAGGAAACCCCACTAATGCTGAGCAAACAGCAAACTATATCAAAATGTCCATGAAATAATCTAAATTTACTCACATTCCATAATCCATGTGTCAGATGTCTTTTTGCACTCTCACAATGTATTTTGGCTAAAACGTTATTTGATAAATCACTTCAAGAAAGTCCTCTTGTGAGGGAACATGCCCAAATGAGAACAATCTGGTCAGGAGCCATGCCTAATAATGGCCCATTCACTGTATACCATGGCACTTCATCTCATATCAACATTGCAGAGAGGAAAGAGAAGTGACTGAAGACATTATCAGGTGGAACGTATGCCTCATATTTGTACATCTCCAAGGTGCTTCAACAATCAGAAGGTCTATTCAACAGTGTAGTTTCACAAACTACCATTGAAAAACCCAGAAATACAGTTTTGTGGCTTAATGACCAAGGGGTGATGGCAGGTGAGGATCATTAATTCAAAAGCTCGATCCTGTTTGAATGTGTTCCACAGCTGAAGTGATTTATTTAGCAATGTTTTAGCAATAATTTCTATATTTGAGATATTGTGAGCATATGACTTGATGTTTGACATATGGATTATGCAAGATGAGTAAACTGACACTTTTTCATGGACATTTTGCTGTTTGCTTTTTGTTCAGTGTTTGTCCTTATAGAACCTGTTGCGTCTTTTCACTAGCAAAATACCTGCGCTTCGCAGCGGCAAAGTACTGCCTTAAAATTTTTATTAAGAAGAAAATTAAACCTTTTTAAACTGAGAGAAAATATACCAATAATTATTTGTTAAGGATCTCTTTGTATACCACATTGTGAGTTTGACCCTCCGGTTGTAATATGACCAAGCTGTGCACTGAACTTACTCTTGGGCATGCAACGTACAGTTGGCCATGTGAACAGTAATCTTGTCTCAAATCTCACAGCTTGGATTGCTGCTGTCATAATCGGTTTGAGTTTCATGGTCTGTTTCAGTTACGACAGTATTTGCAGGATTTGTGTTGAAGAGACATTCGCCATCTGTCAAGTGTTGTAAGTATACAACCAGTTTCATCGATAACTTCACATCCAGCTTTTGAGAGTTTAAACATTCATAAACATCAAAGTGTCCACTACTGAAATCGTCACCTGTGAATCTAAGATGTTTAAGAGGCATTGGCGGTTGTCAAAAGGTGTAAAATATTTGGCTATTTTGGTACACTTGAAAGCGTCAACCGAACAATTCAGCGGCAGCCATCAACTCACATGCAGAACCATAAGTGAAGGGCTTAAGCATTTCACTCTTCTAGTGCTCCTGTGTAGTCTAATTATCTCCTGTACCGTCATCAGTCCACACCTTGAACCTGTCCCAGTCATTCAATACATAAGACACAATGTTCCTCCGGATATCAAGAGTGAGCCTGATATGGCCGTGCAATATGTAACAAAGAGAATGGAAAAGGCAGGTGCCATCTCCGGGCATGGAAACCACTCGGTAAGTGACAATTCTTTGATCGATGGTGTGGCATCGCCCAGGAGGACCGGAGGAGGGCTTGTGCCTCCTCCAGACCGCGAGGGATGTCCGCCCTGGTTATGTTGGGGGCCTCGGATAAAGGGCTTGGAAGCCTAGCCCTGTAGGGACCCGTGGCCACCGCCAGGCAACGCCCCGGTGCCTGGATATCCCTGGAGCCCAGCACTTCCGCCACACCAGGAAGTGCTGGGGGGAAGATGACAGGGGACACCCGGACGGCTTCCAGGTGCTCAGCCGGCACTTCCTCCACACTGGGGCGTGGCTACAGAGGAATGCCGGGAAGCAGCTGGAGCCCATCCGGGTTCCTATTTAAGGGGCTGCCTCCCTTCAGTCGATGGTGGATGTCGGGTGGAAGTGGACAAAGCTGGAGAGAGGACTGGAGGCGGCCTGGAGAAAGGCATTGGAACTGTGAGGCCTGGACTTTGGGGAATCGGTGCAAGAGGCACTGGGGTTTGTGGTGCACGTAATTGAACTGTGTAAATAGTGTAAATAAACAGTGTGTGGTGAACTGAAGATGTCCATCTGTGTGTGTCCGGGTCAGCATCCACAATGGTGATTACCTTGATAGACATGTTAATAGGGGTATGGCTGGAACGATAAAGGAAATGGGTACCTGAACAATGTAAAGGAAGTCTAAAATACCAACACTATAACTATAATCGTAATAAATGAACAATAAAACAGCGGAGAAGCCGTGGATTAAATAAAAAGACTGCAGTTATCAGCAGGGAGACGTGAATCCCGTGGCGAAGCAAGGAAGGGAATGTAGAGACCGGAGCGACAGACGGCCCTATATAGGCAGGCAGCCAACAACGGCACCTCACACGGTGACCGAGCTGCAAGCTATGGACGTATATATGTACGTAAGTAGGATTCAGTTAGCGTTGGGAACCCGCATACCAAATTTCTTGAAGATAGATCCATAAGTAACAAATACCGTTGGAAAGTTCAATATGGCGGCCAACAGTGGCGTCATACCACCAAAATAAGTATGTACATTGGTTTCGGTTAGTGCAGGGAAGCCGCCTACCAAATTTCGTGAAGATGGGGCCATAAATAAGAAAGTTCAACATAGCGGACGTTGTCGAACGTTATGACTGTTAATGAAAAAATGAAACCTGCTTAACTTTTGTAAGTAAGCTGTAAGGAATGAGCCTGCCAAATTTCAGCCTCCTACCCACACAGGAAGTTGGAGAATTAGTGACGTTGGAAAGTTCAATATGGAGGTCAACAGTGGCGTCATACCACCGAAATAAGTACGTACATCGGTTTCGGTTAGCGCAGGAAAGCCGCCTACCAAATTTCGTGAAGATGGGGCCATGGCGGACGTTGTCGACCGTTATGACCGTTACGTGTAGAATTTCAAAATGAAACCTGGTTAACTGTTGTAAGTAAGCTGTAAGGAATGAGCCTGCCAAATTTCAGCCTTCTACCTACATGGGAAGTTGGAGAATTAGTGATGAGTGAGTGAGTGAGTGAGTGAGTGAGTGAGTGAGTGAGTGAGTGAGTGAGTCAGTCAGTCAGTCAGTCAGTCAGTCAGTCAGTCAGTGATGGCTTTGCCTTTTATTAGTATAGATCATTAAAATGTAAGATTAAAATTTTTGTTTGCAAATTAATACAAACAACATAAGGTAAGGTCCTGATAAAAGCTTGATTTTTTGGGATGGAGTATTCCATTAAAATGTCTCTGATAACCACAAACAGGAGCCTTGATGGAGTCCAACACCCAAAGTAAATTAATTCGACTTAAATGGCACGTATTTGGACAGAGCTCTCACTGTGTGGAGTTCTGCCCAATAATTTTGTGTTATTTGAGATGAAGTGCATTTACCAATTTGGGAAATAGCACACGAAAGTGACCTCACTACCCCATATTCCTGCAGCACCTCCCACAACACAAGCCAAGGGACACAGTCATGTAGTTTTTGTCATTTTGGCTCTGTACGCCACCACAATGCCTTTGAAACAAAGCAATCATTATGTGATTGAAGTGTAGACTTTCAGCTTTAATTTAAGGGGTTTACCAAAAATAAATAAAATGACCGCCATTTCTCTGCATAACCTCCCCCATTTGCAGGTGCTCAAATGCATATGGACATTTGACTGACAAGCTGTTTCATAGCCAGGTGGGAGCAGTTCCCTAATTATTTTATTAACTAGTAAGCAGGTAAAATATCTGGAAATGATTCCAAGTGTGGAATTTGCTTTTGGAAGCTGTCAATGTGAATTCTCAATATGCAGTCCAGAGAGCTGTCCTTGCAATTGAAAACAGTCCATCATTAGGCTGAGGAAACAAAACAAACCTTTTAAATGGACAGCAGAAACACCAGGAGTGGTCAACTCAAGCATTTGGTACATTCTTTAAAATGGAGGAACACACTGGGGAACTCGGCAAAACCAGAAGGCCTGGACAATCGTGCTGAGTGATTGCTGAATTATGTCCTTGGTGAAGAGGAACCCATCACGACATGTAGCCAAACCAAGAACACTCTCCGGGAGGTCGGCCTATAATTGCCAGAGTCTACAATCAAGGGAAGACTTCATGAAAATAAAGACAGAGGGCTTACCACAAGGTGCAAACCACAGGTAAACCTCGAGCATAGGAAGGACAGATTAGACTTTTCTAGAAAACATTTTTAAATGCCTGTCCGGTTCTGGAACAGTTTTCTTTGGACAAAGGAAGCTAAGATCAATATGTACCAGAATGTTGGAAAGAGGAGAGTATTGAGAAAAGAAGGAACAGCTCATCATCTTTAGCATACCACATCATCTGTAAAACACAGTGGATGGCCAGGGCATGCGTGACAGCCAATTTAAGTCAGTCACTGGAGTTTATTGATGATATATGACGTCTGGCAGAAGTTGCAGGATGATTTCTACAGTGTACAGGGCTGTACTGTTCACTCTGATTCAGCCAAATGCTGCAAAACTGATAGGATGGATAGTACAGAAGGACAATGGGCAAAAACATACTGTGAGAGTAAACCAAGCGCAAAGTTGTGGAAAATTCTTCTAAGGCCAAGTCAATCAAATTTCCCTCTGAGATAGGTCCACCTAACCCTAACCAATGACAGGATGAGAATCTTGACAATCTGAAAGGTCTAGAGATTGCGGTCGTCACAACTCCACATGGAGCCAGTCGAGGTGGTCTGAGCACTTATAAGGTTCTCCAGTCGTAGTTTAATCAGGTGCCGCTCACTGAGGTGACAGTTTCAGCAGAACACACTCTAAAATAAAAAGGGTGGTCTGCCTTGCCCAGGTTCACTCACTACCTTAGTTCTCACCAGAACATACAAGAATAATGGATTTATTTGAGTCTTCTCGCAAAACTTCTCCAGAAAGAGCAGTTCAAAATGAGATTCTTTATTTATTTCATACCAAACATTGCCGATTTATTTAGCTAAAAAAGAAAATGATTTATACATGCGCTAGGCCGTCTAATGGGTATTATCTCTCTATTATAAAAGAAAATCTTGAGACAAGACGAGAATATTGCCAAGAGATTTTTTCAAGTTGTTAGAAAGGGGTCCTGCCCTCCTCTCAACCATTCCTGGTTAACGTCCCACATCCACGGCCCTCTCACCTCTCATTCGTGTGAATGCTTTTGTCAGACACAGTTCCTGATCTCTCAGCTCTTATAAATTTTTACGTTTTCCTCACTTTATATTCCCAATAAAAGAAGACTTATTATTTCCAAATCTTATTGAAGAATTTCATCATGAAGGGTTGTCAACAGAAGAAATGATGAAGTCAAACGAATTAACGCGAAAAATGTCGATCGGTTACACAGCAAATTGGTTAAATACGTAACAATAGACTATGCTGAAACAGTTGGTGGTGATCGTGCAGAAGATGAAAACATTAACTTACAATATCATGAAGAATATCTACAACCATTAACACTGTCCGGTCTTCCACCGGCCGAATTAGTGTTGAAAGAAGGATGTGTCGTAATCCATCCATTTTCTAACCCGCTGAATCCGAACACAGGGTCACGGGGGTCTGCTGGAGCCAATCCCAGCCAACACAGGGCACAAGACAGGACTTCAGTCTTCCACCGGCCTAATTATTTTTTAAAGAAGAATGCATCGTAATGTTATTGCAGAATTTATGTATGAGCGATGGGCTATGCGTTAGGGCAAAATTAGTTGTATTGAAAATTGGTCGAACAATTCTAACATGTAAAATTTTAACAGGTGACAAGAAAGGTAATGTAGGACTTATCTTCTGCGGTTAACATTAGACACCAAAGGAGATCTTGATATGTCATTCGTATTAGAATGTTAACAGTTTCCTGTTTGAATAGCTTTTGCTATGACAATTAACAAATCACAGAGACAAACATTCGAAAAGGCCAGTTTATTTATTAGAGAGAAAGAAACGATATTCACTCACGGGCAGTTATAAGTTGCATTGTCACGATGTAAGTCCAAACACAGAATCAAAATTCAATGCGATATTGAAGAAAATATTGTTTTTTGAAGTATTTTGAAGAAAATATTGTTTTTACTGAAGTTTTACAGTAAAAGTGTAAGTTTAAAAGTATTTGCGTTCTAATTTCAAAGCCAAACAGAACGAAATTGTATAACGCAATGAACACTTCTAACGCAACATGAAACATAATTTTCTTTCAGTTTATTAAGTTTTACTTTTTTTATTATGGTTAATTACTCGCTGTAATATAAAATAGTTAGATCTATTATGCATAAGTAACAATTCCCATGAAAATAATAATCTGCTAAAAGTTTACATCCATTTCCCCATACGTAATTGGCAGAACTGTGAAATGGCTAGCGTGTAGCGCCCATACGGGGAATGGCAAGCGAAGCGAACAAAAAATATTTCCATTAGGAATTAGCTATTACTGAAGCTATACACAGCTCCACACCTCTGTGTGCCGACTTTTTCAGAGTCTTCTAAGTTAATGTCATTCTCCATTAATTTGTTTCCACTTGACTCCTTTTGTCCAGTCAACATAGGAGGCAAATTTACAGTTCAACCCAAGAGAGATGTGCAACAGTCAAGATCAGGTCAGACTGGATATTTTCATTTTTCTCTCAGCATGATACTGCCACACCTGCACTTTCCTCAAGACCCTGAATTGGAATAAGTGGGATTGAGAATGTTGTTGTTTATTATTCAAAGCTCCATATGTATGAGGCACGTAGCAAATTTTATATCAGTCCTTTTATAATGAGCCAAGGCTTCAAAGCCACCCCATTTTTGTATCCCTGCAAGACAACATAGGCTGGTATAAAAGCTACACAAGGCTTTGTTGTTCTCTATAGAGTTTTATGATGCAGCCTGGATGTTTGAAATCCCTTGCCTTTATGACAGAAATACTATATGACATGTAATCTCAGATCAGCCCTGTTTCTCTTAAGTAATCTGCAAATTTCATTCAAGATGTCTCTTGTTCTAATATGAAACTGAAAGATCGACTTTGAAAGGTCACAGTTTAAAAGAAAATACTAATAATTTGTTACACTCTTCTGTGTACAACAGGAGCAGTGGGCCAAAGCCACATATGAATGTCCAGTAGGGTGTATAAGTGACCCAGATCTAGAAAATGGGGAGACTGGCACTTCCTCTGGTCTTGGCTGTCATTTCTTCATAAACGGTCTCCTTTGTTTGCTTCTTGGAACACAGGTTCTTGATCTGAAAAACAAGAGCGAGACATCAAAAACAGTGATTTGGCTTTAAACCCGTGTATTTTCCAGCTGAACGGAAATTTCCTTTTGTTCTTTAGTACTAGGTTGTTGTACCGTGTTAGCCATTATGAATGTAGAGAAAAGCCAAGCAAAATGACACCTTTTATTGGCTAACTAAAAAGATTACAATATGCAAGCTTTCGAGGCAACTCAGGCCCCTTTTTGCCTGAAGAAGGGGCCTGAGTTGCCTCGAAAGCTTGCATATTGTAATCTTTTTAGTTAGCCAATAAAAGGTGTCTCTTTTGTTCTTTAAAATTCCTGCCTTCATGGACTTGAGAAACCAATGAAAGACCAATCCCCGTAAAGAACAATAGTTTTGCATCTAAATTTCAAAGACCTCTGTTGCTGCCCAAGTGAAATTATTCACCCGTGCATCCAACTTTTTGCAAGCCGATTCACACGTGCGTAGAGTTGTCGGCAGACAAAGCTCATTCTAGCAAAAATGTAAGCGAGCAGAAATCAACCCTGATCAAGATACCAGTCCGTCACTGGGCACAGTCACACTCCTACACCTTGTGATATAGTGGGTCCGTGGCTCTAAATGGATGACTAGTTTTAAATAAATAATCGGCACACTTTGAGGCTTTGAGGAGGGGGTGTGGTAGAATGGCATTACTGGTTCCCGGGCACAATGCGGGCGTGGAAGTTTCCACACTGAAGTACACAGGTGTGGGATCGCCCGTGTCCGTAATTGATGCCGGGAGCTGTTAATCACCACACCTGTGCCACGTCCCCGTTATAAAAAGGAGAAGCGCGAGTGCAGAGAGGAGAAAAATAAAGAAAAGAGAAAAAGAACACAGAATGGAGGTCAGAGAGAAGAGGAAGGCTGGAAGTCATAAAAGCCAGAGTGAGAGCGAGCGAGCGAGAGTAGGCTCACTGGAATCATGCAGGCAGCTGGGAGGAGAGCCCCTCAGGATGAGTGGTGGCAGTAGGAGGCAGTCGCTCCAGCTGAACAATCTCAGGAGCTGGAGTGTCCCAGAAGGTGGTTAGCTCTCCGTGTAAGGCCATGGAAGACAACAGGAGTCAGGGAGACTCGGGAGAATGAGCTCCAGTGTAAGCGCCCTGGTCGCTGGGGAACCCGAGTCTCGGTCCGGCGGGAGCTGTACGTAAGTCAGGGGACACAAGGCTACCAGACAAGACTTGGACACTGTTACACCATCCTCTTGCTCCCAGTGTGATTTGTCCTCATTGCACAGCTCATCCAGTTAAATTACCAACGGTGTTGGGTTCGAGAGGCTCCCAGAAGTAAGGTGGGAGTATGGAGCAGGACCCGTTCATCACACACCCTCACCCAGATACACCTGGAGTTGACAATGTAAAGTATCTCTCTATCTATCTATCTATCTATCTACTGACACAGAGAGACCACGAGCAAATCACTTCACCTGGCTCTGCTTCAACTGGGAAAACAAAAGAAATGAAACCAATTGTATTGCAAATGTGTAAGTTGCCTTTGATGAAGTTATCAGGCTAATATACAAAATTATCTGACACAGATATTCAGACCTTATAATCATACTTCATTGAAGCACTTTTGGCAGCCATTCCGGCCTGGCGTCTTCTTTTGGTCTGACGTGACAAGCTTTGCACACCTGAATTTGGGGATTTTCTGCCATTCTTCTCAGCAGATCCTGTGATTTTCAATAAATTTGCAAAAATTGCTGAAACATTGTTTTCACTTTGTCATTCAGAGGTATTGAGTGTTGTTTGGTATGGAAGATTATTTTTGCCACGATTAAATGCAATAAAACGTGTTAGCTACATTAAAATGCAATAAATATGCAGAGGGACATTTGATTTTGGCTTGGTTTTATCGTGTAAAAATTAAAAACAAATCAAGCAAATGATTGATTGTTTTTCACTAGGGTGCACAATTTTTGCTTCACTTTACAATACAGTATTTTAAAATTGCATTTTAGTTCATGTTCATAAGTTGCATTACATAACTAAAGGAAAGGCAGGCATATTGCATATTGCTTAGCAGCATTCCGACACGAGGCCACACTTTCATAGTGCCAGAAACTAAAAAGTAATCAGTTGACCAATCAGCATCAAAAGGTGGGGCACCAGTTGAGGTAAGAGGCGTTCCACTTCTAAACAGTTCTGTTTTCTGGCAGACATGTGCAAAGAATGGAGGAGGAACACTTAGCCAAATGGGTAGTGTAGCAGAAAGGGGAAGAGATGAATGGATTTCATTAAAGAAGACAGACGAGAGAGATAGGCCTGCAGCTAACATCAAGCAGAGAGGCTTGGAGAGCAGCAATAATTTGAGCCGACCCCTAACAGGAAAGGCAGGATGAAAAAGAAGAAGGGCTCAGTCAGCGTAAGGAAGTGGTCTGTGCTAGCAGACAATTACCGAAAAGAGCTGCTTTAGTACCAACCGCCACAGAATCCAATAAAAAGGTAAACCTGCCACAGCCATGCTGTCACCATCTTAGAATAGCAGAGCAAACAGTCTTTTTAAGGGTTGCAGACTAACTAAAAGAGCAACAGAAAATACATACGTACCATGCAGCAATACATTGCATTTTAGTTGTTATTAGGGTTGCCAGATTAGAAAATTAGAAATACGGGACAATCTTAAAATCTCTCTCCATATTACTATATATATAAATTTATATATGCCCCCTATATACCCAGACCAATATATTATACAAAAGTAGAGACATAAGTTAAAAACATAAAGCAAGGATTTTAATGGGTTATGAGCAGGGCCGGATTAAGACGAAATTGGGCCTGATGCTGCAGCACAAAAAATGTCTCGGCATTGGTGCACTCGACACTCACCGTACATGTGCACTCAGACCGACCAAGGAGCCTTAATTGCTTGCGATGCAACCAGCCAGCCTTTATTGAACTTTATTGAACAATAACGACATAGTATCGTAACAACTCGAGATTAACATCAAACTATGTAACATTGACATTCAATAGCAATTGTCTGAAAAGTGCACTTAATGCAGAAAACCTAACAATGAAATACACAAAATTTCGCAATTCTCTTACAAAACAGAGTAAGAAAAAATTAATTTGCAGCCACATTGGGTCAAAGTGACTCATTTCAGGCTCTTGAGGGTAAAAATTTGTCCACGATTTAAATTTCATAATAGAGCAGAATCCTGTCGAGGATTTAAAAAATTCTAAACATCTATGCCGGGCCCGCGGACCGGATTTTAGTTTTACCTTTACAGATAACCGTTTAAATAGCCATCGATTTTTACTGCACAACTAACTTTCAAGGTGAAAAATATATTACGTGGCACTTAATGGACAATAATAAAGTGGCAAGAACCCCAACGATATTGCAAAAAATGCAACTAAATTACTTAGTAAACTTTTTAATATAAAATTGATAGCATTAACTTGAAATCTTTGGTTAACAATAAACACAACAACGTTATAGTTACGTCACAGCGCAAAGAACAATAGTAACTGTGTAATAAGTAACACTGTTTCTAGGTGTCCAAAAGTCGGACTCCAAATTTCATTCTAAGAATTATTTTGAGGTTAATATAGCAACGGAAATCTGTTCAACTTCCGGAACATTCTCGTCTGTTTTCATCTGGGCCCAAAAAGCGCAACTAAATTACTAAGTAAACTGTTTAACGTAAAACTGATAACATTAACTTGAAATCTTCGGCTAACAATAAACACAACGACGTTATAGTTATGTCACAGCGCAAAGAACAATAGTAACTGTATAATAAGTAACACTGTGTCTAGGTGTCCAAAAGTCGAACTCCAAATTTCATTCTAAGAATTATTTTGAGGTTAATATAGCAAAGGAAAACTGTTCAACTTCTGGAAAATTCTCGTCTGTTTTCATCTGGGCCTATTTCAGGAATGGGCCTAATGCTGCAGCATCAATAGCACCCATCTTAATCCGGCCGTGGTTATGAGGAAAGCAAAAGTAAAATCATTTGAAAATTATTTACTGAAAGTGCAATTACATACACCACAGTTTGCTTCAGAACAGCTTCTGCCTTGTTTGATAAATGTCCATTCGCTGGAATATTCATCACGAAATTTACGTTTAGGCATCTTGGGGTGTAGTGGGATAAGTTTTTAAGTTAGAAAAAACGTGGGCCGTGACGGGTAGTAACAATGCACTTTGTTGATCCTGTATGCTGTAATGCTGATCCAGAACTGCACAGCAGTGCGGCTGGAGAGCAAAACAGTAAGAGTGTCGCTGTCCTCAGCCAACCATAAGTTGCAAACAGGCAGCAAACACTAGTTTCCTCGTTACATTTTGGTTATTTCATCAAGAGAATCTGAAAAAAAAAGTATAATTACAAATAAAGTTACAACTAAGTACCGTAAGAAGGTAGTAAAAATATATTTTCATTACAAAATTTGAAAATGAACTAAATACGGGACATTTGGATATACCTGAAAGTTCATTATGGGACAGGGGACAAAATTATCAAATAAGGGACGTCTGGCAGCCCTAGGTGTTTTTTTACTGGATTTTGCTGCTTTGGTTCTCCTTGATAAATAGTAAGTCTGCTCCTGTGTTTTCGCCAACAGAAATGTAACTTTCTAAATTTGTTAAAGCCCCATGCGTCTTTCAATATTTTTAGTTATACCAATGAACTAAAATGGAATGCGCTGTAAAACAAATTAGAGGCGGTCATTTCCTACATAGAAGGTGTCACAGCGGTACAGTAAACAGTAAGTAAGACCAGTCAGGAAGTAAGCAGTAAGGAGACCTGGGTTTGCGTCCCAGATCCTTCCTGCATGGAGTTTGCATGTTCTCTCCGTGTCTGCCTGGGTTTCCTCCCACAGTCCAGAGATATGCAGGTTGGGTAAATTAGCATTCCTAAATTGGCCCGTGTGTGTATTTGGAGTGTGTGGACTGGCACCCTATACAGGGTTTGTTCCCTGCCTTGTACCCTGCACTAGCTGGGAGAGGCTCCAGCAGACCCCTGCGACAAGTGGGTTGGAAAATGAGCAACTGACTGATTTCCTATATGGAGCGGCCTTTTAAATCTGGTTGATGTCTGCTTTTGAGCCAATCTGTCGGTTAGAAACTCTTGTTTTTAAACCTCCTTTCTTGCAGCTCACAGTCCCCAATCTCTTTAAAATGCTGCAACACAAAGAAGTGAATTGACTTGTTTGTTATTTATTGAAAAGTGGTGCACTATAAGGGTGGCATGGTGGTGCAGTAAGTAGCGCCGCTGCTGCCTCGCAGTTTGGAGACCCGGGTTCACTTCCTGGGTCCTCCCTGCGTGGAGTTTGCAAGTTCTCCCCGTGTCTGCGTGGATTTCCTCCGGATACTCCGGTTTCCTCCCACAGTCCAAAGACATACAGGTTAGGTGCATTGGCGATTCTAAATTGTCCCTAGTGTATGTGTGTGCCCTGCGGTGGGCTGGCATCCTGCCTTGTGCCCTGTGTTGGCTCCAGCAGACCCCCGTGATCCTGTAGTTAGGATATAGCGGGTTGGATAATGGATGGATGGATAGTGTACCATACACACCCACTAACACCTGATTCGAAATGCACCCTCTTTAAATCAGAGGTTTAAACTCAGTTGCTAAAGAGCTGCAGGGTTTTCATCCCATCAAAATCCTTAATTAGATTAAATGTTAGTTCAGTCACTCAATATGATTTAGAAAACTTAATTGTCTTTTTAACTTTCAAAGTGTGTTTTTTTATGTTTTTATTTTCAAATTAAGGATGCAGCCAATAATAATAGAATCAAAAGGCAATTTGTTCCCATTTGCACCAGAATATATTTCAAGTGAGAAAAAGAGAGACTAGTAAGGTCCCATTTACAAAAGATTCTACTGTTTTTCTCCCAATAAAGTATCAGTGCATTATTGCAAAGGTCACCTGTGACAGAATAAAATCAACAGCAAGTGTCCCGCGCGTGTGCCTGGGAGGCAGTTTACATGCAGTAGCGCAGCTCGAGTTCGTGCTGCTCGGGACGGGCAGGGCGGTGCTTCAATTTTCCACCCTCCAACATATCTGAATATTTAAATAGAAAATTAAAATTTTGCACACATTTATTCATATATAGAGAAACAGCAATAATTTTTCACATAGAATTATTTATAAGCATCAACTAGACACGAATATGGTATAGACGCACTGATAAGCCGTGTTCTGATTAGTAGTTTAATATAATTACGCTCCGAAAACCAGAACCAGCGTAGTGTACAAGTGATAGATAGGTGCAAGAACGCATTTGGAATTGGTAATGAAACAAAATTATAAATTGTAAATTAGTTATTTATCTTGCTAGAAATTATTATTGGTGTAATGATTATGTTTATTTTTGTTATTTCCTCATAAATTTCAACTGCTGTGTCTGATGCCATCACAGAAGGACAGCCTGAAAATTATTTTTGAAGCATTTGTGGATAAAAATCAGAGAATTTTACTTTTTTCATTCATGAGTGATGTTTTTCCAAACCCTGCTGCTTACACACGAATTGTACTGTGCCTTTTGGCCAATAATGCCACCCCGAAAAATGTGCCACCCGTGGTGAACCGCCCCCAAGCTACGCCTCTGCTTACGGGCTCTGGTGATGGTAATTACCTGCCGTGCCAGGGGTTGGCGCTGTGTTCTCAGGCCTTCTCTTTTCCTCTCTCTGCAGAATGGAAGACAGAAGGCCGTTCCATCACTGACTTTACTTCTGTTATCTGCCCTCTTGGACCCGCTCCTTTCTGCCTGGAACCAATATGACCAGATTTTCGGCCGTTTGGAGTTCAGTTCAGTTCTGAGCTCCCATCTGCAAGGATGTTATTCGCAAGCTGCTGCGTGTTTTTCCTTACTTTATTTCAATCATACTAGGTCGTCAGGGTGATGCCCCAACACTTTAACATTGTCTTTTCTCCTCTTTACACAAGCCATTTGAATAAATTATTAACTAGCATCTGATTTACAGATTGGCTGGAACAAAAAACAACAGCCAACATGGCCTATTGGGGAATTTAATTGACACTCCAGCCTTCTGTTGTTTCCACCTTGCACCTGAAACAATCCGGCCACATAATGACGTCTGTTTAGATATTCCATTTAAAAAGGCCACTCACTAATTTACCCATCAATCAAACCATCTCTGGCAACATTAGTTGCAGTCCAGTCCATTGCACCGCACAGTCCTTCACTCCCACACAGTCACTGTCACCAGGCTAGTGCAGAGGCACCATTTAGTCTGACATGATTGTGTTTGAGCAGTCAGAGGAAAACTGAAGTACCCAAAGAAAAACTCTCCTCGGGGACCTTCCACCAGAGATGGGTCCTACATGTGCAAGTGTTGTGTGAACTTCAAGTCCTAATGTTCAAGTTTCAGGTCAAGTCTTGAGTTATAAACATTACATTCAAGCAAAGTCAAGTCAAGTCAATGGATTTAATCAAGCAAGTCGAGTCAAATCTTAGCTGATAGGACAGAAGTAAATAAAGTTCTTCACCACTAACTGCAAATAGTCAAATGATGATAATGTCTGATGTTATCATATAAGCTGTGAACAGACTTTCTCAGAAAAAATAATTCCTAGTAAGAAGTATTAGCAACTTTACTTTGAACTAATTTGTATATTACTATCAACTTAACACAGTTTACTCCTAAACTCAATTTTTATAGAATTACAATTTTGAAAGGCTATGTCACCTGAGAGTAATATAACTACATAACCAACTCTCATATTCAAGTTACTTCTTTGTGTAATTCTGTATATTTATAACTTAAGGAAATAGTTCAACAATACTTCATTTACAAAACTGTGCACCGACAAACTTTAACCCTTAAACTGTGCCACACACGTGCGCATGGGAGGCAGTTAAAGGGCTTGAGTGAAGGCAGTTCTGAGGCATGCCGGGATGTGGCAGATTGCACTGATTCTTTTTCTCCCTTTCCTGTAGACCCTTCCCGGGAGATTCCACCTGGCTCTATTGACGTCACTTCCGGGACCGAGCCAATGGAAGTAGACCTTACCGGCTCCGGCCCCTGTAATGTCACGTCCGGGCTCGAACCAATGATTGAAGAACATGGGCCCAATCCTTATGACCTCACTTCCTGTCTTCCCCTTTAAAAGCCTACCCTTTTTCCCTTTTCCCCTAGTCTTGTTCTGGACTCAGTTCTATGCACATCAGTGCTGTGTATTTGATAAAAAACGACTTTGCAGCCAGGATACCATATTATACGGGTGGCTGCCCCAAACCTTTATCTGTTTATGTCTCATTTTTGTGACAACTGCCACATACTTGGGGGTTAATGCACCCCCTGGACTCCAAATACTTTTTAGCTGCACTTTTTTAAGGAAACATCACAATTCACAAATAGAAAGTCAAATTTTAATGGAGCACGTATTTTTTTCATGCAAAGAGCATCACAATAACTGCAACACGGATCACTTTACACACTGCCAATGAACTGTAAAAAACTATAAAAAACTATTATTATATGTACATCGTGCAACTGATGCCATTGATGAAATTCAGTAAATTACTGAGCCAACTGCGCTTAAACTGGCTGCACGTAAACACACAGAGGCCAACACTGATGCTGGCAGGCCAGTCTAATGCAAGGGATGAATCCCAGGGACAGTGATGCTGATTTGTTAGCAGGCTGGCAGTGGTCATGAGCGGGCTGCTCAACAAATGCACGAAACTGACTGATCAGCTCCAGCATGCTGGCAAATTGCACTGGGAACTGACTATAGCTAGTTCTGGTGGTTTAAGGAGTAAAGGAGTAAAGGAGTGTGGTATAGCGGGTCGGCCGATAAACAGCTGGTCCATTTTTTAAATAAATCTATACATATAAAAGGCAAAGCACTCACTGACTCATCACTAATTCTCCCACTCTCCATATAGGTTGGAAGCTGAAATTTCTCGTGCTCATTTCTTACAGTGTGCTTACAAAAGTTAGGTATGTTTCATGTCCTACTGCAACACCTAAGGGGGGAAATGGGTGTACCCCCTAAATTGTATTTATAGATAGGGGAAACCCCTCCTCACTATTTCTGCGACTTCCAATATACATAGGAAGCCCAAATTTCCCATGCTCCTCCTTTACACAGTACTTACAAACATTAAGTATATTTCATTTCGCGCCGTGCCCCGTAACAAACTATCTTCTTTTTGTCAGTTCTCACCATTATGCCGTAAGGAACTTTTGGAATTGACCTCTCCTTTTTATCAGTTTCATTCCTTATTTCCATTAACAGATGATTTATTTCATGGCAGAGATGCACAAGGGCCACCCCAGTCCCCTTTCCTTTTTCCACACGGCCACTGTCCACGTACCTACCACGTGGTTGGCTCCTTGCCTGTATACATTAACGACATCCCGCGCTCATGTGCCTCCTCACTCACTTCCTTATTTTCCTCAGCTGTTCATCGTGCTCACTGCTCCCTTCTTCTTTACTCCACTGCTTCAAGCCTTTTATTGTTCACCTTGCTTCACGTCTTCCTGATGGTGACTTCTGCCTTTTCGTTATAATCATCAAATTCACTCTCTATACTAAAATAAACCTACGATAATTACATTGACAATCATGTTATGTTATTTTTAAAATGTTTCCTTTTCTTTTTCATAACTTCTTTAACACACTACTTCTCCACTGTGAAGTGCAAGTATTTTGCTAGTAAATAAATAAATAACCGGCTTGATCTCCGTGGGTGTGCGTGCTCACACAGGTGCAGGAGGTTGTTGTGGTGGTTGAGATGGCGCACGCTTACACGTGAGGGTGTGTTCTGTCTTAATTGCTTCATTGGCTCTCCGCAGTTCGGAACTGTGGTGTTGTGCATATAAGGGATGGTCAGCACAAGAAAAAGAAGGAGGAAAAAATGAAAGCGGAAGAGGAAAACAGACTAGTGAGAAAGAGAGAGGAAGAGAGAGCCAGAGAAAGCAAGCAAGGCACAGCGCCCATTCAGCAAGGAGGAAAGGACACTTCTACTGAGTGCTTACCTGAGAGTAGGAGCGGCCCGACATGCAGTGTCTCCGTTCCAGCTCCTTTAGGCAGTACATTATTGTCTTTCACAAATAGGGGAGAGCAAGACTGTGATGGAAGGTAATTGTAACATGGGCAGCAATTGTCATCCTCATAAACTGAGATCATCTGGTGGCGATCGGCAGATCTGACATGCTCCATGACTGGAAGTCACATAATGTGACATTAACTTTAACCATCTAATCAGTTATGAAATTCAAGTTGTTTGTGGCTCAGGCTGCATAACACAAGTAGCTGTTACACAAGGCACGCTAGCAAGGAGAATTTTATGAAGGTGACCAGAAAAGAAGACACATTCAAAAGCTGAAATACAAGTCTAAACTGGGATATCAATTTGCTACATAACCAAAGATAAAACGAGAGAGAAAAATTATAGTCAAAAACTAACCACTAGTGTAAGCTAGAAACAAATGAAGACGAAGAGTTTTGAAATTGTCAAAAGGACATTCAAAAAAGGCTTTATATCCTCAAATTTGGATGAGAAATTCTCTGAAAGACAACCTTTTGACCCGTCACATTGTTACTGGGAGGTCACGGCCTCTGAGGATACGCCCCTAACAACAGGGTTTGCTGTCTTAACAACAGGAGTCACAAAACAGCGACACCTCTAAATAACCGAAATGGCAGCGAGAAATGGCACAATGAATTGCAGAATCAGATTGCTGGCACTGAAAAAAACCCCAAAACAAGAATAAGAACACCCAATTTGTGCAAATTAAAAAAATTAACATTTTTTTTTTAATATAAATTCCTAATGGTACCATACTGTGATATCTCAGCCCTTCTCGAAAAGTCTGACAGCTACAAGCAACTTGGCCATAACACATCAAGACTCTACGGTGTCCCTAAGCGTGGCACCACTGGTAGCGCCCATTCCCTTACACATCAAATGCAATATACTACACTATACTGTATTTTACTATACTACTGTACACTTCATCTTTCTTAAGAAATAAATCTACTGACTCAAAGCACATTTTATAATGTGGCTGTATTTTTAGACTCTTTCTTTCAGCCCACCAGCAAAGGTCAGGTGTCCAGTACACAATTTTCTGCCAAGCTTTCAAGCTATCAAATGGTTTATCCAAGCAGCAGAAAATCACTTGAAAGTCGCTACTTGCAAAGTATGAGATACATTCTGACACACTGTGAATTGAATTGGGGGTCCTGATAGTTTTGTGATGTGGTAAAAAAAAAACGAGCCAATTCAGGGTTTCATCTCCAATTGACTATTCAGGAGGCAACTCCCTGTTTATGCTGTGGGCTATAAACGTCTTTGGATTCCCAGGAAGGAGGACAGAATGGTCGAGTTGTGGCAAGAAAGCCATCCACCGTATGCTGCTTCTTCTGAGAGGCGTCACGATCGGCTCTTCAAAGAAGAAACACAGAGGGACAATTTCCTGGCAGCATTGCATGTTTGTATTTTTTTTAGATTAGCATAAGTAACTCATTCTGCTATTCATAAAATACGAGCTAATCAAGTGAATGTGGTTTGCGAAATTAGATACATTTATCAGACTACTGTGTGAAAAGAGAGATACAATGAAATATCACCTCATGAAATCCTAGTGTCAGATTACTTTGAGCGTAAAGCTCAGCTCCCCTAAGTGATATAAATGTGGTTTCCAGTTTTAATCCCAGTCAAGGAGAGACCATAATGGGAGGACTGAGGGAACCTGGATGTTTGGGACAATTTCACCCCCCAACATGAGGAGTGGCAGTGTTCTTCTGGCGTGGTCCCATTTTGGACTCCCGCAGTTTTGCCTGGGATTTATAGGAAGCTAATCAAGGACTTTGTTAAATGGTGCGACTCAGACCACTTACACCTGAACGCCAGCAAGACCAAGGAGCTGGTGGTGGATTTTAGGAGTCCCAAGCTCCTCATGGACCCCGTGATCATCAGAGGCGACTGTGCAGAGGGTACAGACCTAAAAAAACCCGGGGAGTTCAGCTGGATGATAAATTGGACTGGACTGCCAGTACTGATGCTCTGTGTAAGAAAGGTCAGAGCTGATTATACTTCCTTAGAAGGCTGGCGTCTTTCAACATCTGCAATAAGATGCTGCAGATGTTCTATCAGACAGTTGTGGCGAGCGCCCTCTTCTACGTGATGGTGTGCTGGGGAGGCAGCATAAAGAAGAGGGGCACCTCACGCCTGGACAAACTGGTGAGGAAGGCAGGCTCTATTGTAGGCACGGAGCTGGACAGTTTGACATCCGTGGCAGAGCGACGGGCACTGAGCAGGCTCATGTCAATCATGGAGAATCCACTGCATCCACTGAAGAGGATCATCTCCAGACAGAGGAACAGCTTCAGCAACAGACTGCTGTCACCATCCTGCTCCACTGACAGACTGAGGAGATCGTTCTTCCCCCACACTATGCGACTCTTCAGTTTCACCCCATGGGTAAACATTAACATTATTCAAAGTTATTGTCTGTTTTTACCTGCATTTGTATTACTCTTTAATTTAATTTAAATTTTTTTTTGTATCAGTATGCTGCTGCTGAATTATGTGAATTTCCCCTTGAGATTAATAAAGTATCTATCTATCTATCTATCTATCTATCTATCTATCTATCTATCTATCTATCTATCTATCTATCTATCTATCTATCTAGTTCAGAAAGCTTGGATCTGTCAGTGTCCTTGAGTGCCGACAGAGGGTGCTGCCGAGGGGAAAAGACCACCCAGTTTTGTGGAACTTCTGCCTGCCCTGGAAGTGTTTCTATCGTTCAATATTTATAACACTGGAAGTACTTTGAAAATAAACCACACCACCTAGGAAAGACAATTAGAGTTGGGAGGTGGTCTACAAGGTTTGCTGGGTGGGATTGTAACTTTGCTGCTGATTATAATTTAGAAGGCAAATCTTGTACAAGGTATTCTGGAAAAGAAAAGGTCTTTTGATCCTGGGACTTGTGCCTGTGTTGCTGTGTTTGGGGTTTGGGGTACTGTTACACCCACTAGTGGTCACAAGATTTTATTAAGAAAGCTACAAGTCAGAATAATTATGACTTGAGTCTAATGTGGGTGAGGTCATGTGACTCGAGTCACACAGTTCTGGCTTCCACGTTCAGTTATTGATCTGAGCGACTCATGGGCAGGTTATCGACCCAGCTGTTCTTTATATTATTTAACTGATGACCTTTTTCTCTAAGGTGACTTACAACATTTGAGATACACCCAGTTCCATTTCTTTTATTTTTCCAACTCAAGCACAGGCAGGTGAAGTGACTTACTCATGGTCAGACAGTGTCAGTAGCGGGATTTGAACCCACAACCTCCTAATTCTCAACCATTACAACCACACTGCCCGGCACCCTTTTTGGTGATGAATCTTGGGACACACAGGACAACAATTATGAAGGTCTAGGATCTGAAGTCCTGCTTTAACACAAATGTTCTCAATGAAGTTATGGAGTGTTGATATTTACTTACCAGATTTGTCTTCCAGAGCCACATACCCAAAAACACTATCAACAAAACAAAGATTGCAGTAATGGAGGTGGCAATCAACATGGTTGACATGTCCAGCTTGAATTCCTTGTTGCACTGACTTTCTTTTAAAGTTGTCTTGACACCTGCAAAAAGTTACAAAACCATCATGTAGTTTCCAGTTTTAGCACATGCAAATAGAAGAACAAATGCTTCATCTAAAATCTGCCTGACACAGAGAGGATGGTAATACATTTCCAGAAATTGAAAGAACTTGCACATGGCCATCTCCCTCATGAAACTGACTTCAGCGACTATGAGAAGAACGTTTCATCTGTCCAACTTTCATGGAGGTTCAGCGTCAAATTCCTATCCTATTGTCTGATGTAGCAGTAGGCTAGAGAAATACGAACCCAGCACATCTGTCATCCAGAATATCCGAACCTGCCAGTGCTGAATTCTTCAGACTGAAGATTTGAAAAAGCAATAGCCATGGACTTTCACTTCAGAGTAATGTATTTCAGATACTGCTTTAAAAAATATATGTAAAAAAGAGCACAAAGTAACATTTAATAACGTCAGACCCACAATTGCCAGGCATGAACAGGTGATGTTAGACAGGGACACGGTCCTGCAACACCTCAAGGTCAGAGAAAAAAGGTGACCCCAGTGGTGGTGACATGGCAAATCTTAGGGAAGTCACCATCAGGGGACAGAAGCTCGGCCACTAAATACTCTGTGTAGTTTTATTTGTTTTTTTATTATTTATAAAGCATATTTAAGACAACTAGAAGCTGACCAATTTGCTTTACATAGAATAAAAGTTAACAGTATGAAATAAAAAACAGAGAAAGAATCTCTCTATTATAAAAAAAAATCCTGGGAGGGAGACTAGGGAGATGAGATGTGATCTTCTCAGAAGACAATTTGACATCCTGCGAGTACGCGAAGACAATTTGACGTCACATGAGAGACACTTTAACGTCACACAAAGACAATTTTATGTCCCGTGAGAGACACTGTAATATCACGCAAAGACAATTTGACATCCCGCGAGAGACACTGTACCATCACGTGAACACAATTTGACATCCCGCGAGACAAGGCAGTGAGACAACATTTAAAACAAGTTCATGGACATCTAACCAAGCAGTTGTTGGAAAGCTTTTGGCAGACATGTGCTCATGGGCTCCCAGCTCTTAAAACAATGACAAAGACAAGCAGAACACGCAGCGG
Organism: Polypterus senegalus; assembly: GCF_016835505.1. Classification (NCBI taxonomy): domain Eukaryota; kingdom Metazoa; phylum Chordata; class Cladistia; order Polypteriformes; family Polypteridae; genus Polypterus; species Polypterus senegalus. The sequence continues at coordinate 86,674,689 of NC_053170.1, forward strand.
CAAGCCAGTAGATGATCCAAGACGCGAAGTGGCAAAAGGACAGCTGCTGTACAGTCTTTTAAATGATCGACATGCAGCGTGACAAAAAGAACATGCAGCTCGCCAGCAGCAGCAGCAGAAAGACAGCGGATGATCCGAAGGCATCTCCTTAGCGTGCGTTCAGCCGCCCCCCCTTCACAACACGAGCCGCTTTATAAATTCTGCGAGAAAGATTTAACCACGCCCAGGGCCGGAAATGAAGGTACTGTTTTTACAAAAGTTTTAAAGTTAAAGTGAAAATGGTCTCGTCCATTACGGGAGATGGACGTCTGAAGCGGAGCTGTGTTAGCAGCGGCTTTATTTTTTATCTTATTTCTTATTATTTTGAGGTATCCTCTATTTACCCAACCTGAGGAGTTTCCACTCCAGTATATAAACATGAGTAACAAAAAGGGGGTCAGAAAGAAACGGAAAGGAAACTTAAAGCTACATCCAAGTCTAGACAGACGTCAAGCCCACGTGCACGTTAGTCAGAGACTAACCTGGAACAGGAAGATGAAAGCACAGACTTCCCAGGACCCCATTCCACTGCATCATCTGCAGTTGAGAGCGAAAATGGGAGCGAAGGTGCAAGTGATGCAGGTCACAATGGTGCGACGATTCAGGAAGATCACTTGAAATTAGAAATGGCCGTGGTTTCATCTACTGACTCCTAGCGAGCCCAAAGCATCAGCTGTAACTGGGGTTGCAACTTCACCTGCTGAGCATGAAAGCCGAAACTATTTGCCCGAACTGAAGGAAATGATCACAACATTGGCCACGGCTACGGCCATAAGTGAGCTTAAGAAAGACATTCAGAAAAATATGAAGAAAGAAATAAGTGGCTTGCTCAAGATAAATGGGAAACTGCAAAACGAGACAAATGAGAAACTGTAGCAGGATAATAAAAACTTGGAAAAACGTATATATAATTGTTTTGATGCAACCTTTAAAGGTATACTGGGGAAAATTAAGGAACTCATTCAGGAAAATGCATCTAAACTGAGAGAACTTGCCGATCAGCTGGAAGACGTTAAGCAGACATTCGTGACTCGAATTTAAACAGCGGAACATTTGGCATCTAACGCAGATGGAAAAGCTACAGCCGCGAATTCCGAATGCAAAAAACTTGGAGACAGACTTGGGGCTCTGGAAGATGGATGCAGAAGGTATAATATTAGAATCGAAGGTCTACCTGAGAATCGTGAAAGTCCAAACCCAGTGAAATGCGTAGCTGAACTATTCTCAAAAATAATTGGAGAGGACTTTAAATCAGATACTGAGGTAGCAGCAGCTTATCGCATATGTGGATCAAATACCACTAAACCTAGGTCTTTTATTCTCTGCTTTGAGAGATTACAAATTAAGCTTGATGTGATGGCACTTCTCAGACACAAACAAGAGATTATATTTGAAAATAACCACATTCGTATTTTCCCCAATTTCTCAACCCTCAACATTAAACAGCGGTTAAGGAAAGCCAATATCAGATACTGCCGCTTGTATCCTGCCAAACTGAAAGTGCATATTCAAGGCCAATACTGTATTACATCTTCTCCAGCAAGGAGGAAGCAGAAAAGGAATTAAGAAAGCTGATCCTGACACTTTTTTGAAACACGATAGTGAGTTGCATCCTGTCATGGCATGGCAAAGAAGAGACCACCTGCTGTCTGATCCATTTCTAATGATACGAGTACCATAATTATACATCCTTTCTCTTCTCAGACACTTTTTGTTTATGTTTTAATTACAGTTATAGACGTATGTGTGGAAGAAATTAAAGTAGGGTTTTTTTTCTGTTTTTTTTACTACTCCAAAAAAGTTTAACATCATACCCTTGGTTTATTGTTATTGTTATTATTGCATTAGGATTTACTATGCTTATCCAGAACCACTTTTTAACACCATTCCCTGGGTTCATTATCTTAATACTTTAAGATTGTTAAAGATTCTATTTTATGCTTATAGTATTTAGACTTTATCAGCAATAGATATCTCTACTTTTTAATCCTTAAATGCCGCTGCTGGGGGGCTTGTTTTATTTTCTAGGTATATCAGAGGACCGGTGGATAAGGGGGGGGGAGAGAAAGAGAGCAAGCTATATCTATATCTAATCTATCCTTTTAATCCTTATAATTATAACTACCAACGTAACAATAGGCTGCATGGCAATAACTTGTGGGGAAACTGGAAATTAAGGTTAAAGCTGTCTCACTTCCACTACAAAATGACATCAAAAATTTTGAATCAATGTCTCCATGATGGGACAATTAATTTTGTGAGCTGGAATGTTAAAGGTCAGAAACACGAATTAAAGAGAAAGAAAGTATTCTCTCACCTAACAGGTTTAAATGCTAAAATAGTATTTTTACAGGAGACCCACTTACTAAGCAAGGATCAGTTCCGGCTGCAAAAGGACTGGACTGGCCAAATGTTCCATTCCAGCTTTACAAAGAAAACTAGAGGTGTGGGAATTCTCATACATAGAAAGAGTCTCATTTGTGGTATCAGATGTAGTATCTGATCCTGAAGGATTTATTTAACTGTAAAGTGATTTTGATAAATGTTTATGCACCCAATGTCGATGATAGGGAATACATGCAAAATGTATTTGCATCTATTCCCAAAGTGAACGCTCATAAAATTATAATGGCTGGGGCCTTTTATTGTGTTTTAAATCCACTCTTAGATAGGTCTACTGTCACGGGGGGATGACATCTAACAGTGCAAAGACAATTACACAGTTTATAACTGACCACAGCCTATCAGACCCATGGAGCTTTCTAAACCCAAACTCAAAAACATATTCCTTCTACCCACCAGTGCATCATTGCTACTCAAGAATTGATTATTTCTTTATAGATAATAATTTCTTGCCTACGATTAAATCTTGCAAGTACAATGCTATTGTTATTTCCAAACATGCACCTCTGATCTTGGAGCTAAAATCATTATGCCCCACATACTCATCTCGCAGATGGCATCTTAATCCACTTCTATAAGCATATGAGAACTGTACAGAATTTATATCAAAACCAATCAGTTTCTTCCTAAAGACAAATACATCCTCAGAGGTCTCTGCAGGAATACTCTTGGAAACTCTAAAGGCCTTCTTAAGAGGACAGATTCTTTCATATATTTCCCACAGAAATAAATTAGAAACCACTGCGGTGGGTAGGCGCCCTGGGTTTGTTTCCTGCCTTGCGTTCTGTATTGGCTGGGATTGGCTCCAGCAGACCCCCCTTGCCCTGTAGTTAGGATATAGTGGGTTGGATAATGGATGGATGGATAAATTAGAAACCAAGAAAGTACCAGAGCTAAGATGCGAAATTACTAGAATAGATGAAGAACATGCCAGGCATCCAAGTTAGGCTCTTCATAGGAAAAGGCAGGCTCTGCTTTAGAGCTCAACCTCTTAACAACCAAAGAAACTGAACAACTCATTTTTAAATCAAGACATCATTACTATGAACACGGAGAGAAAGCTAATAAGCTCTTAGCTCAACAAATCCACAAGCAAGAAGTTCACAATACAATCCCAGTAATCACCAACATGAACAAAGGTAAAATCATTGACTATAAAAATATAATGCACACATTTAGAGACTGCTATAAATCCTTATATTCTACTCAGTTTAAAGAAGACAACGCACAATCTAATGCATTTCTGGATGCATTACAGATACCACAAATAGATACTTTTAGTGCTGAGGAACTGAATAAAACTCTGGCGATATCACAATTACTAGATGCTATAAAGTCACTTCAAAGCAGGAAAGCAGCAGGCCCTGATGGCTACCCTGTAGAATTTTATAAGAAACTCTCCACTCAGCTACCTCCCCTCTTATTAGCAACATTTACAGAAGCCAGAGACAATCAAATTCTACCTCAAACTCTTTGCCAAGCATTAATCACCATCTTTCCTAAACAAAATAAGGACTTATTACAATGTGCATCATACAGACCAATTTCATTTCTGAATAATGATGTTAAGATACTCTCAAAAATCCTAGCTAGAAGGATGGAGAAAGTGCTGCCTTCAGTAATATCACAAGATTAAACTGGATTTATTAAAGGGTGACACTTAGCTTTGACACCTGTTTAATGTAATATACTCACCAACAAAGTCAAACACCCCAGAAATATTATTATCGTTGGATGCAGGAAACGCATTTGATATGATTGAATGGAACCACCTTTTCACTACATTAGAGAAATTTGGGTTTTGCCCGAACATTTGTACATGGATCAAACAACAGCAACAACAACAACATTTATTTATATAGCACATTTTCATACAAAAGAATGTAGCTCAAAGTGCTTTACATAATGAAGAATAGAAAAATAAGAGACACAGTAAGAAAATAAAACAAGTCAACATTAACTAACATAGAATAAGAGTAAGGTCCAATGGCCAGGGGGGACAGAAAAAACAAAAACAAACTCCAGACGGCCAGAGAAAAAAATAAAATCTGTAGGGATTCCAGACCAAGAGACCGCCCAGTCCCCTCTGGGCACACTACTGTATACCAATCCAGAAGCTTCAGTTTGTATTAACAACATTTGTTCAGACTACTTTAAACTAGAACGTGGTACCAGACAAGGATGCCCCTTGTCACCACTGCTGTTTGCGATCACCATTGAACCTCTGGCAGTTCACTGTCGAAATGCGTATGAGATAAAGGGGATTATCAGAGAGGGACTTGAACAGAAAATTTCTCTCTATGCACATGATATGGTACTGTATATATCAGACCCACAAAATAAATGTACCTGCAGTCCTAACAGCACTTATAGAATTTTAAAAGATCTCTGGTCTCAGAATTCATTTGTATATAAGTGTGCTCTTTCCAGTGACTTCTCAAGCATACAATATTAGATTGGACACCCTCCATTTTATCATTGCAGATCAGTTTAAATATCTAGGGTTAAACATCACAAGTAAACATAAAGCTCTTTATCAACAAAATGTCACCGTCTGTATGGAAAAAACTAAGCAAGACTTGCATAGATGGTCAACCCTCCATCTCACTCTAGCTGGAAGAATTAACGTTGTTAAGATGAACACCCTTCCTAAGCTTCTTTTTTTATTTCAAAACATTCCAATATACACCAATAAATATTTTTTTAAGCAATTAGATTCAACCATAACCTAATTTATTTGGAACTAAAAACATCCACGTATCTAAAGATCGACCCTACAAAGACCAAAGGCAGAAGGTGGCATGGCCCTACCTAACTTTCAGTTTTATTACTGGGCAGCAAACATACAAGCTATAAAATCCTGGACACAAATAGATGAACATACACAGGCTTGGTCCACAATAGAAATAAAATCTTGCAGTACTTCTTTATATTCCCTGCTTTGTGCCCCAATAAATGCAAGTTATCGCCAATATACTAATAACCTAATGGTGCTTCACTCACTCATAATATGGATCCAAGGCAGAAAGCATTTTAAGATAGAGAATCTTTTATCTGTGGCACCTCTGCACGAGAACCACCTTTTTAAAACCCTCGCAAACATATGCAGTTTTTAATATCTGGAAAAGATTTGGGATTAAATTACTTAGAGATATTTACATAGACAACATCTTTGCATCCTACGAACGATTACATTCCAAATTTAACTTTCCAGCTACACATTTCTTTCACTACCTTCAAATTAGAAACTTTGCTAAACAGAACCTGCCGATTTCCCTCATCTCACTCCCTCCTCTATGCTGGAAAAAATATTGATCAATTTCAATGACTCGGACAGCATTTCTGCAATATATAAAATTATTTTACAGTCCCCTCCCTTTGAAAGATACAAGAGGGCAATGGGAAAAAGATCTCTCACTCAACATATCAGAAAAGAAGTGGAAGGTAGCAATGCAGAGAATTCACTCAAGCTCCATATGCACAAAGCATAGAATTATCCATCCATCCATCCATTATCCAACCCGCTATATCCTAACTACATGGTCACGGGGGTCTGCTGGAGCCAATCCCAGCCAACACAGGGCGCAAGTCAGGAAACAAACCCCGGGCAGTACGCCAGCCCACCGCTGCATAGAATTATTCAACTTTTAAGCACATCTCGCTTAAAACTGTCCAAAATGTTTCCAGGGCAAGATCCAACCTGTTAACGCTGCAATCGAACTCTGGCCTCACAGGGTCACATGTTTTAGGCCTGCACCAAATTAACACCATTCTGGACAAAAGTTTTTAAGTGCCTTTCAGACAGCCTTGGTGTCACAATCCCTCCTAACCCATTAACAGCTGTGTTTGGTGGGCTCACAGAGGGGCTTAAAGTGGAGAAGGACAAACAAACTGTGATCGCCTTCACTACACTTTTGGCACGCAGACTTATTTTGCTAAGCTGGAAGAATCCTAACTCTCCTGTTTTAAGTCAGTGGGTAACTGATGTGTTATACTATTTGAAATTGGAAAAAATCTAATTCTCAGTCAGAGGATCTGAGCAGAACTTTTTCAAAAACTTGGCAGAATCTAATCAATAATATTTTAGAATAAGCTCTTAAAGCCCAGAGGAAGTAGATTCTCTCCTCATTTCTTTTTCTTCTTCATTTATCTTTATCTGCCGATTAAACTCATCATTTTATGTATGTTTACAAGCTTTAAGTTTTACTCTGTTGGCCATGCTCTCTTTCTCAGGGGTGGGGGTCGATTTGTTTTCAATCCTATTTTTTGTAAAAATTGATCTATTTGTATGGAATGATTACAATAAAATTAATAACATTAAAAAAAAGTAAAAGTGAAAATAATGGATATGTAACAATTCCCATGAAAATAACAATTTCTTTAAATTGTATATCCGGTAAACCAAACCCGGGGGTGGGCGAGCGAAGCGAGCAGGGGGCAAAGCCCCCTAGTTATTAAAAAGAAAATCCATCCATCCATCCATCCATTTTCTAACCCGCTGAATCCAAATACAGGGTCACGGGGGTCTGCTGGAGCCAATCCCACTCAACACAGGGCACAAGGCAGCAACCAATCCTGGGCAGGGTGCCAACACCCGCCGTTAAAAATAAAAACAAAAAGAAAACATTATGCATACTTGAACACACATATACCAACACACAAACATAAATAACTTATATATTATTATTACATTATTAAATAAACACATAAGATGAACAGAGTATAAACAATATACATAGAAAGATTTAACTACTCAAACTCATAAGGTAAAAATGCAAGTGAATAAAAGTGACTTTTTAGCTGAAACTTAAAACTATGACGTGTGGGAGCTGACCTTATTACGAGGAGTAAACCGCTCCACAATTTAGGACCAGCCGCCACAAAGGCACAATCGACCCTCAGTTTCAGCTGTGAGAGTGGGACAGCAATAGCTGATCTGAAGACCTCAGCTGCCTGGCTGATGAATACGGAACAACAAGATCAGCTAAGTACGGTAGAGCTGACCCATGTAGGGTTTAAAAACTTCTTCATCTTCCGGCTGCTCCCGTTAGGGGTTGCCACAGCGGATCATCGTCTTTCATATCTTTCTGTAATCTGCATCTTGTTCTGTCACACCCATCACCTGCATGTCTTCTCTCACCACATCCATGAACCTTCTCTTAGGACTTCCTCTTCTCCTCTTCACTGGCAGCTCTATCCTTAGCATCCTTTTCTCAGCATCTCTTCCCTGCACATGTCCAAACCAACACAATCTCGCCTCTCTGACTTTGTCTCCCAACCGTCCAACCTGAGCTGACCCTCTAATGTCCTCATTTCTAATCCTGTCCATCCTCATCACACCCAATGCAAATCTTAGCATCTTTAACTCTGCCACCTCCAGCTCTGTCGCCTGTTTTTTGGTCAGAGGGCTTGAAGGGCTTTAAAAACGATCGTGTGGGGCTTTTAAACATGTAGGGCTTTAAAAACAAACACTAAAATCTTAAAATTCACCTTCTAACTAACAGGGAGCCAACAAAGAGAGGCCAACACTGGCGTGATGTGATCTGTTTTTTTTTTTTTGGTGCTGGTCAGAACTCTAGCAGCTGCATTCTACATCATTTGCAAGGTGAGACAGAGTCGTACGGGATACCCCAACATACAGGGCATTACAATAATCCAAGTGAGGCATCACAAAAGCATGAATTAGCTTCGGTAGGCCATTAAATGACAAAAACGGCTTGACTTTGTTGATTGCCCTGAGGTAGAAAAAACTGAATGTATCTGTTTGTCTAATTTAAAACCTGAACGCAAGATCACCATGAGATTTCTAGCACATGACTTTAAGTATCGGACAAGTGGACCCAATGTACTAGAAATGTTTTGGGTAACAGTAAGTTCACCAAATAGAATGACTTCAGTTTTTGACTGCAGGAAGTTAATTGCCATCCAGTGTTTTGTATCACCTTAGTGGTTAAAAAGCTTTGTCACAGACTCCATTCCACCCGATTTACAATGGGAAGTAAATTTGGGTGTCATCAGCGTAACAATGATATGGGAAGTTATGCTAGTGTAGTATAAAGCAGAACCTATATAAAGAGAAGAGGACCAGACCTAAAACAGACCCCTGAGGTACCCCACAGGTTACAGCAGCAGTAGGAGACGTTGAACTACCCACATGTATACAAAGCGTCCTGCCTTTGAGTTAATCCGCCAACCACTTAAGAGCACCGAGTACCAGCCCACCGCTCAAGCCTGTTAATCAGAAGGTCAAAGGCAGCATACAAATCCAATAACATTAGCACTGAGAACTTCCCTGTATCTGCTACCAGCAGCAGGTCTTTTGTCTCTCTTCGCAGCGCCGATTCTGTGCTGTGAAATGCTCCGAATCCCGACTGAAACTTATCAAGAATATGTTGTGCTCCAAAAAAGTCTGTAGCTGGGTACCCACAACTTTCTCCAAAACTTTGACGAGAAATAGTAATTTGGTAATGGGGCAAAGCTACTAGGAACCAAGGGATTAAGGTTTGCATTTTTTTAACAGGGGTTGAATCACTGCATGCTTAAAGCACATAGGAACAGTGAGCTGCAATGAGCTGTTAACAATTGACAGCACCCTAGGACCGATTACATCAAAAACACCCCGTGGTGTGCCTGAAGGCCAATGAGCACAGACACCAGTGAAGGAGAGCAATGCAACCTGGGAGGAAATGTACAACGTTCCTATTTGGACACCACCATTAAGGCAAATTAGGCATTCTCCTAGGCCGCAGATCATAAGGGGTGGAAAAACCCAGCCACACAGGTTAACTACCCAACAGTCAAGGGCAGAAATTAAAGTAGCACTGGCACTGAGTAGAGGGCAAGCAAATTATGTGCCAAGAATATCTCACCCCCATTCCAAAAAATAAGGAGATGTCATAAAATGCTGGAAAATACCTCCTGACCACTAGAGGTCAGCACATTGCCTCAAGTCAGGACCACTGTAGCCATGTTTTTCCTTTTGAAGGCTGGGAACAGGAGGCTGTGGAATGAGGCAGATTTTCTATTGGCACACTATGCGGTACCCAAGTGGAAGAACTGGGTCTGCTTAGTCCTGTCAGGCCTGGCTTGTGAGATGCTGAAGAGGGCAAAAGGGTGTGGTGTTCTCAGGGGTCAGCAGAAGGCACTAGGATTTGGTGGTCTATGACTTTGTTGACCCAACTAATCCCAGAAATTCTAGGATTTACTGAAAATGACACCATAAGAGGATTCTACTACTACTTCAACTACTTAGGCAGGTAGACCACTGAGTGTAGAGTCAGGGGTGTGAACTGGGAAAGGGAGCACTGGATGGAGGGAGAGATGCTAGGAACTGTGAGTGAGAAAAAGAGAGATAGAAGGTGAAGGGAGGGCCGTTATGCTACTCTTGGAGGTTGCTAAGTGGACAAAGCACCTGATCTGGTGGACAGAAAAGCCCATTGAAGTAACAGGATCGCTGTTTTCCTTTGGATTATTTGTAGCTTTTTCTTCCCTAAGTTATTCCTTGTCTTGTGTCACTTTATAGACAATAAACATAGCCCCTTTATTAGTTTATTTAGCCTTATTTGAGTCCTAGATGGCTGCTTCGGTCCCAGGTTCTCCCTGTGGGGAGTCTGCATGTTCTTCCCGTGCCAAGGTGGGTTCCTCCTGGGTGCTCCAGTTTTCTTCCATTGCCCAACGACATCAATGATACTAAATTGGCCCGAGTGTGTGCTTGATGTGTGTGTCTGCCCAGTGACGGACTGGCACCCTGTCCAGGGTTTGTTCCAGCCTTGTGTCCTATGCCAGCCCAGGATAGGCTCCAGTGCCCCTACAGGACCCTGCTCTGCTTTAAGTGGGTAGACAATGACACGACATGGCTGCTTCAAAAGTCTCACATTGTGTCACCAAATCTCCACATCTATAAAGCAGGCAGGCAGTTTTTTTACTCATTTGTTTGTTCTTAATGTACAACTTTGTTTTTATGCATTTACTTCTCACCATCAGTTAGGTTGAAGACATACTTTGTTTCAACTGAGAAGTCCGAGAATGCCTGCCCATTACATTTAACATTTGTCTTTAATTAAGTGGCTTTCTCGTTACTTTTGTTTTGGCCCGATGTCTCCAGAGTTATTATTGCAATTTGGGTTACTTTGCAGCAGAAGGGAAAAAAGAAGAATTTTCAACAAAAAGAGATTTCAGACCATTGTGTGTCCATTTATATATGTTTATATCAGAGGTCATCTATATATATATATATATATATATACAGTATATATATATATATATATATATATATATATACTATATATATATATATATATATATGTATATCTATATATGTATGTATTTAATGAGCTTCTGTAAAAAGCCAGATATCCTTCTTTGGGGGAATCTATCTATCTATCTATCTATCTATCTATCTATCTATCTATCTATCTATCTATCATATAGTTCCCTTCATATCTATCTATCTATCTATCTATCTATCTATCTATCTATCTATCTATCTATCTATCTATCTATCTATTGTGAGGGACGGCCAGGAACCTTGCCTGGCTCGAACGCCCTCAGCTTCAAAGGATAAGGGGAGACAGAATACACAGGTCATCGTTTCCCCCAGACCACTAGATGGCAGCCCCCCAGGTTGCAGCAGAGCGGTATTGTGGGAACTGGTGTTTTTTGACTCAGTCCTCTTGATGCTGCCAGGGGGTGCTGCGGGGACTGGAGAGCCCGATAAGGCAGGCACCTGAAAACTGAAACTACCAGAAAGGTAAGAGTCACTTAAAGAGCAAAGGAAAGATGCATGCTGGGAATTACGAAAAAAAATGACAGAAAGAAATAAATGGATCTGATCCAAAACAAAGTATGCAGATGTTGATGAGAATGCGAAGAAATGCCTGAAAGAGTAGTAGCTGACTGTGATGTGTGGAGTACTAGGCGTGAAGACTTCATCTAGTAGTGGATAGGTAACGTGTATGTAGGCATTTATGTGTGTACAGTACACACATACTTTGCTCAAAGAGTTAAATATACATCTTACCATGCATCCTACACAGCCTAAGTTTCAAATTGTTGCTTGTTTGGGGGCTCTGTGGTTAAGGGTCTGTTTTGATGTCTGTAAGGTTGCTGGTTCCAATCCCATTACTGCCAGAAGGAACCTACTCTGTTGAGTCTTTGAGCGAGGCCTTTAACCTGGAAATCGCACCAGGATGCTGTAACAATGGCTGACCCTGTGCTCTCACTCCAAAAGGTCATGCAAAAAAACAATTTCCCCTTGAGGATTAATAAAGTATATTACAAAAAATAACCCTATTTTATATTGAGTCTATTTTAAAAAGAGCAGAGTACCCACTTCCGGATAAATTTATATTCAAAAGCCAAGTTCCAAAACAAGCAAAAATAATTGAGCAGCGTTTATGGAGTTTAGACTTTAGAAATGAATTACAGCTAGGAAATTGCAAATCAAACCCAAGGATACAGTATCATCAGTCACTTCTGGAATCCTGTAGCACGTTTATACAATATTATTATTATTTATTGTATAGGGAACATTTAGTAAGCAGTCATTTCTAATTAAATTGCAGACTCACCTTTAACCATAATTAATGTGCTAGTGCCGATGAAGGACGTCTTCGTATCTGCATCATGTAAATACTCGCACACGTACACGTCTGTATCACTTTCTTGTAATTTGCTGATTGTAATTGTTACTTTTGGGAACTCGCTTCTGATGAATGTTCGGTTTATATATTCTGGACTAATGACTTGATGAGCTGTTTTATTAATCCTAATGACTGTGCCTGGTTTGGAGTAACGTCTTTGTAGAATCAGGAATTTGAAGTTATCCTCACTGGTCTGACAGAGGATGTTGATTTTCTCGCCTGTTTTAAGGTCATTTACTTTTAGAGTCTGTTGTCCTGCAAACAAACAAAAATACAAGCATGAGACTTGCTAATGTAAAGTGTGTATCCATTATACTCTAAATCTTTATTACAGTACACTCTATGCACATCTGCATTTTCCAAGTTACAATCACGCACACTCCTGCCCACCCTCACTCACTCACTCACTCACACACACAGGGACACTTTTGAGTCACCAGTCATCCTAAAGTGCATTTGGTTGGGATGGGAGTGTGCCAGTGTTCTTTCCAAGTTGGTTTAGATTTTCCAAAAGTAAGAACAAATATCAACCTTTACCTTGAACTAATGTTACTAAAATTGAATCATCTGAGCACAGTCTATCTATCTATCTATCTTACCAGTCTAAAAGGGATACTCCATCTAAAAAATTATATTTCTTTTAATATGCTACTTACCCCATGTAGTTTGTAATGGTGGCGGAGAAAAAAAATTAATCTCATATTTTAGTGGAGAAACTACATGACAAAGATTCTGATTGAACAGGACCTAATAGTGACCAATGCTGGATAATGGTGAACAATGTGAGAAACATCCATGGAAAAAAAGTAAAAAAAAAAAATATTCACAGAATTTATGTCACATGTCCATTAGTACGCTCAAAATATATAAAGTGCATGAAAACTAAACATACAAGATCAACAGGAAAGATGCTTTCCCATAACACTGTGCCTTTGAATTGAAGAGCTGCCTGCCCCTCTCATTCATTGGTCAAGAATCCTGTCTTCAGTTCAAAAAAATATATATATACATACTAGGAGGTTCTGCCCCCTGCTCACTTTGCTCACCAACCCCCAGTTGCGTAAGGGGATGCAGATGTACAATTTAAACAGATTGCTATTTTCATGGGAATTGTTACATTTGCAGAATAGAACGAACTATTTTACATTACAGTGAGTAATAAACCATAGTAAAACATAATAAATTAAAAGAAAATTATGTTTCATGTTGCATTAGAGGTACTCATTGCGTTATACGTTTTCATTCTGTTTGGCTTTGAAATTAACACACAAATACTTTTTAAACTTACACTTTTACTGTAAAACTTCAGGAAAAATAATTATTTGAATTAACTTTTCATCACTATCGCTTTGAATTTTGATTCTGTGTTTGGACTTTCATCGTCACAACGCAATGTATAACTGTCCTTGAGTGAATATCGTTCTTTCTCTCTAATAAATAAACCGACTTTTTCGAATGTTTAACCGTGGGATTTGTTATTTGTCATTGCAAAAGCTATTCTAACGGGAAACTGTAAACGTTTTAATACGAATGGCATATCAAGATCTCCTTTGGTGTCTAATGTTATCCACAGAAGATGTATTACATTACCTTTCTTGTCACCTGTTAAACTTTTACATGTCAGAATTGTTCGACTAATTTTGAATGCAACTATTCTTGTTCATTTGCATAGCCCATCACTCATACATAAATTATGCAATAACATTACAACACAAGGGCGGCATGGTGGCGCAGTGGTAGCGCTGCTGCCTCGCAGTTACAAGACCCGGGTTCACTTCCTGGGTCCTCCCTGCGTGGAGTTTGCATGTTCTCCCTGTGTCTGCATGGGTTTCCTCCCACAATCCAAAGACATGCAGGTTAGGTGGATTGGCGATTCTAAATTGGCCCTAATGTGTGTTTGTGTGTGTCCTGTGGTGGGTTGGCACCCTGCCCAGGATTGGTTCCTGCCTTGTGCCCTGTGTTGGCTGGGATTGGCTCCAGCAGACCCCCGTGACCCTGTGTTCGGATTCAGCGGGTTAGAAAATGGATGGATTACGACACATCCTTCTTTCAACAGTAATTCGGCCGGTGGAAAACCGGACAGTGTTAAAGGTTGTACATATTCTACGGGATATTGCAAATTGATGTTTTCATCTACCGCATGGTCACCACTAACTGTTTCAGCAGAGTCTATTGTTACGTATTTAACCAATTTGCTGTGTAATCGATCTACAATTTTCGCGTTAATTTGTTTGACTTCATCGTTTCTCAGTGCTAGGATTGCCGTGTACTTATTTCTTCTGTTGATAACTCTTCGGGATTAAATTCTTCAATAAGATTTGGACACAATAAGTCTTATTTTATTGGGATCTTAAAGTGAGGAAAATATAAAACTTTATAAGAGCTGAGAGCGCAGGAACTGTGTCTGACAAAAGCATTCACACGAATGAGAGGTGAGAGGACCATGGGCGTGGACCGTTAACCAGAAATGGTTGAGAGGAGGGCGGGAAAATCTCAAGATTTTCTTTTATAATAGAGAGATGTGTGTGTGTGTGTCTGTGTGTTATTATGCATCACACTAGGAAAGGGAAATAGAATGAACGGAAGTGACCAAAAGAGGAACCAACCATTAAGCAAACCAGAAGTCAAATCCAAAAGTCAAACCAATCTGTCTGATTAGAAATCGTAAGCCAAGAATCAAAGTAAAAACAGAAGCTGAAAGTCAAGAACCAGGAAATCTAAATAGCACATGACCGGTTTTTATTTAGTTATCTACAAAACTCGGATGCTGATGGATCTAACACACCACACAATAACATTCATTTTACAAACTCATATCATAGCATCATGATGACAGCAATGCAAAATGGTGGCACCCTGGATGAAACAATAAGTAAAATGAAAATGATGCAAAATCATTCTTAAACTACCCAAAGCCTTTGACTTGATTGAGGGAGGTAACATGTGGGTTATAATGAGAAGCTTTGAGCTGCCACCAAAAAAAATGACCAACCTATGTAAAGTGACTTACAGAAATTATAGATGACAGGTTATACACATAGGCAAAGTGACTAGGGGTGTGAGGCTGTGGTGTACGCTGTCACCCTTTGGTTTTCCTTATGGCAATGGAAACAACCGGAAACAACATCAACATTTAATTATATATGTATGTCTCTGGGGTAAGGGTGTCTGATGTTGAAAGACCCGAAACAGCCAATGAATCCCGGGTACATCACTGGTGGTTCATCCCAGCTCATCCGGTTGGATGTATCAGCACATCATATCTCACATGAAAGTAGCTCAAAGTGTTATTCAAAGATAAAACAAAACAAGGTAGAATCTAAAGAACAGTTATGTATAAAAGCAGAGAATCATGATGTCCAGTTTAATGACAATGTTCAAGGTCAGAAGTCCAGGGGAACAAGTACAGGAAAAAAAAATTCCTGACAGCATTTTTTCACATAAGAAACATAGCTAAAGTTAGACCTCTTATATCATTGAAAGATGCTGAGAAATTAATTCACGCTTTTGTTTTCAGTCGACTAGATTACTGTAACGCACTCCTTTTAGGACCACCTAAAAAACATCAATCGACTGCAATGAGTGCAGAATGGAGCTGCTAGAATCCTAACTAGGAAAAGAAAATCCGAGCACATTTCTCCAGTTTTAATGTCACTACACTGGTTACCTGTGTCATTCAGAATTGACTTTAAAATACTGCTTATGGTTTATAAAGCCTTAAATAATCTCGCTCCATCTTATATATCGGAATGCCTGACACCTTATATTCCAAATCGTAACCTTAGATCTTCAAATGAGTGTCTGATTAGAATTCTAAGAGCTAAACTTAAAAGAAGTGGTGAGGCGGCTTTCTGCTGTTATGCACCTAAAATCTGGAATAGCCTGCCAATAGGAATTCACCAGGCTAATACAGTAGAGCACTTTAAAACACTGCTAAAAACACATTACTTTAACATGGCCTTTTTATAACTTCACTTTAACTTAATACTGATACTCTGTATGTTCAATTCTTCATAATAACTATTCACAGTGGCTCCAAAATCCGTACTGACCCCAACTCTCTCTTCTGTTTCTTTTTCCGGTTTCTTCACCTACTCAAAGTATCCTGATGCACCAACATTGATGGACTGAAAGCCAGAAGTCTACGTGACCATCATCATCAGGTCCTTCCATGAAAACCCTAAATACAAAGAGGACTGTTTGACTTATGTTAGGTAGATTGCCCAGAGGGGACTGGGCGGTCTCGTGGTCTGGAACCCCTACAGATTTTATTTTTTTCTCCAGTTCTTGGAGTTTTTTTTTGTTTTTTCTGTCCACCCTGGCCATCGGACCTTACTCTTATTCTATGTTAATTAATGTTGACTTATGTATATTTTTTATTGTGTCTTCTATTTTTCTATTCATTTTGTAAAGCACTTTGAGCTACATTTTTTTGTATGAATATGTGCTATATAAATAAATGTTGATTGATTGATTGATGTTGGAGGAAGCAAAACTGTGGGGGTTCCAAAAGCATCATAAAAACATAAGACATTTGAGAAATGAGTGGAGACCATTCACTCCATCAAGATCATTTGTTAAGCATCTCCTCTAGATTCTTCTGAAAGGTTGTCAACATTTCTGGTTCAACTCCATGTCTTGGTAGTTTGTTCCAGATTCCTAAAACTCTTTGAGTAAAGTAAAACCTCTTAGTTTCAGTCCTAAATGCACTTCCCCTCCATTTCTGCTGGTGTCCTTCAGTAGGTGATTCACCGTTAAGTTGGAATTCCTGCCTAGCAGCTCTCTGGACATTCCACAGTCCATGAATGTGCCAACATTAACAGGAAGAGAGGAACAATGCAAGGCCTCAATGAAAGACTTGGGGACCTTGACTTTGCTGATAACGTTTGTTGGCTCTCCCACACTCATTATGAAATGAAAGGCAAACTGGGAGACTTTGCCGAGAAGTCTCGGCTAAAAGTGAATGTGCAAAAGACCATGACAATGCATCTTAACGCACATTTAAGAGAAGAGCTTGAAATCAATGGATATAATTTTGAAGAGCTTCTTGGCAGTACAGTAACAAAAACAGATGGAGCACAAGAAGATGTACAAAACCAAATCAAAAAACAGAAATCCGGATTTACCCAACCGTATAGCATATTGAAGACCGATAAAATATCAAGGAAGACCAAGTGGGAAGTTTTTAGCTCCAGTGTTAGGACAGTATTACTGTGCAGTTGTGAAGCACAGCATATCACAAGTCAAACTATCCAAAATCTGCAAGTACTCATTAAAAGATATCTAAGAAGAACATTAAGTATAAGGAGGCCAGAGACAATAAACAATGAGGACCCTCTCTTGTGGTCAAAGGAACAAAGTATAGAAGTGCAAGTTAGAAGAAGGAGATGGAGCAGAAACTGCAGAAGGGTACAGTTACTAGGAATGTCTTGGACTGGATCTTGTAAGGATCAAAGTCTGGTGGATGACTGAAGATGAGTTGGAGGAGAACAGAGGACAAGGGGGCAGCACAATAAGGAAAGACATGGGGTGAAGTCAAGGCACTGACCAGAAACAGGACAAGGTAGTGCTGCACTGTAGAGTCACTTTGCTCCATCTAGGAAAGGAAGTGTGTGTGTGGGCCCAGTCGCCATGCCCAGGGTTGTCTCCTGCCTTGAGCCCAGTGCTGCTGTGATAGGCTCACAACCCTTATTTGGATTAAGCTGGTTTGAGAACGTTAAAGCAGTAAACACCACACAACATGTGAAGAGCACATCTCAGTAAACCTGGATGTGGTTAACCAAAATGTCAAAATGAGGAAATAACATAAAATATCACTCAGAAAGGTGTCTACGCTTGGGCTGCATGGCCCCAAATTATCAGTGGTTTACCTTAACTGATAAAACCGAATTGTCAAAATGCATTCTCATTATTTAGAATATATTAAATATTATCAATGTGGACGGGAATCATGACTGGTTTAACAATACACAGCAACAGTCAACAGTCATTCTCCTATCCGTTACTTGCGGGATATTAAAATACAATTCTTCAGCATCTTCACTTAACTCAACATTTGACATTTCTCACAGCATCACTTCTTTCCTGCTAGTATTCTAAATGAACTGATGACACTCGTGTCTTGTTTACCAAAGTTGATTTGACATTTCTGCTTCCTGCCATACTCATAAAATATAAAAAGAGCTGCCAGACGTGTTTCTTTTTTTTTTTTTGGTGCCACCCTTTTTCTGCTTTGACAAATAGCTTAATTTCACAAAAATTTAACACGGTTTTAGAAAATGTTTTGTTATGTTCACCAACAAATTACGTATCAGTTCTATTGGTGATTTTTCTCTACGTATAACATTAAAAAAATCATCAGCAGTTGCTATTCCTCATGTCTAGGAAGACAATCCTCCACCTTGAAGATCTGGCGACTGTTGGTTTTCAGTCCAGACCTTCTTTTAAGCAGACACTTCTTCTTGGTGTCTGTGCCTTCAGAGAGATGGCCTGTTTCTGATTTCGATCAAAAGTTCATTTAACAAGTAGGAAGATCTGACTGCTCAAAGGTGGATCTTTGATGGCTCCTGAGACTTAAGAGAAATTCTCATTTATGTTTCACTTAAGAACCAGCTTGGTCGCAGATGTTTTTCCTAAAATTCCATAAGAGACGTAGCTTTAGACAAAAAGGAGACAACTGAGGTTAAAGGAGTCAAAACTGAGAATTTGATTTGAAAAAGTATGCTCTGTTTTGTGAGATGACTTTCTAGTCTTGTTTTAATCTCTTTCAAGACTTCATATTTTTTAATGGACTGATGCCTTTATCTATGGTGACTTACAACGTGCGAGATCCGATCAGTTCCATTTCCAAGTGGATACAGGCGTGTGAAGCGACTCGCTTGTGGTCACACTGGTGTCAGTAGTGGGATCTGAGGTTTGAAGGCCAAAGTCTTAACCCCTGTGCCACACCACCAGCCTTTTCTCCTATAAGAAGTATGTTCTAATTGGAGCAGCAATATAAATTAGAGCAACTAATAGTATTATTCCGAAGCAAGGACTACAAGTTTGTAATCGTAATAAAGTGCATTATCACCACAAACAGCTGTCCATTTGTTTCACCAGATATTACCGATCACACCAATGTAAATACTTTCAAGTTGCAAAAAGAAAATCCTGAAGACACTACTTGGAAAACCTGAGCCCATTGTGCGACTATCTAGAAGGTTGCCGGTTTAAATCTCATTAGTGCCAGAAAGGATCCTACTCGGTTGGGCCTTTAACTTGAAGATTGCTCCAGGAATGAGGTACTTTGCTGAAATTCAAGAAGAGACACTGATGAGGACTGCTGGGTATTTCATCTCAGTAGAAAAATCTGAGAAGCAGGAGACAAATGACAACGTCTCGATCCTATCCATCCATCCATTTTTCAACCCGTTGAATCCGAGCACAGGGTCACGGGGGTCTGCTGGAGCCAATCCCAGCCAACACAGGGCGCAAGGCAGGAAACAAACCCCGGGCAGGGCGCCAGTCTACCGCAGGACACACACACCCACACCCACACACTAGGGACAATTTAGAATCGCCAAGCCACCTAACCTGCATGTCTTTGGACTGTGGGAGGAAACCCGAGTACCCGGAGTAAACCCACACAGAACGTGCAAACTCCACGCAGGGAGGACCCGGGAAGCGAACCCGGGTCTCCGATTTTACAGTATATTCTTTCTGATTGCATTGATGTCGAGGAGAAACCAAAAAGAATGTTAAGGAGATCTCTTTGTTGATGTTTCATTCCTATGGAAAGTGTGGTTTGTATTTGTCTTATAAAATCCCCAATAAGCTTTGTGAACTGGAGTGTGCTAGCTCCCCTTGACTCAACTATCTTTTTCAGTTTAATATTTTAATAAAAATCTGTAAGATTAACTCACCTACACTCTTAAAACTTTTTTTTCTTTTATGGCACTTCAGGGTTCTTTATTGGGTTGTGGGGTTCCTCAGAGAACCCTTGCTTGACAAAGCTCAATTGCCATTCTTTGCATATGAAGTTTGCATAAGAACTTTCTAATATGTACAAAAAAAACTGAAATTTTTAATGTATGGTAGGGTAGCAGGACACAAACAGATTAAGAAAACCTAAGCTTGGCCTGTGTTATCGTATGCAGTGAGGATTCTTTAAAAACCCTCAGCCATTGATATTTCACAAATCTGTTACCATCTTGGTAATTTACTGTCTGGAACCTGCTGCTGATCTAAATAAATAAAAGTTCTTTCCAGAACCACCATGTGGATAAGTCATTCTGAAATCAAAAAATGGTTCCCCTATAGGATGGCTCTGAAGAACCGCACTGACACCCTGAATTTTAAGAGTGAAGGTTGGCACTAATTGAGCTGTAAACTGCCTCTTGTTACTCCTGTAAAGCATCTTATGACAAGATAAGCTGTTAATAGAGCTATATAAAGCAAAGATTTACTGATATATATATATATAATTTTTTTTTTGCACCGTATTGCATGTGGCTTCTAAAATGAAAAGAATAAAAGAATTCAGAAGGGAGATAAGATAAAGATAAAAATAAAAAATAATGAAGAACGGCCCTGACCCCAGCAAGATGTGTGCTGAGTTTCATGGAGCAGCCGAGTGAGCTGTGCAAATAAACGGAGCACTTCGATGAAGGAAAAGTTTAAATTACTTATAAGACATTTCATTCAGCAGATTTTGTGATTCGTTTCAGGCAGTACAGTACATGCTAAAATAAAGTAAATATCCTTCACGAGCACTATGCAGATAAGGACAGATTTAAAATGTTAATACATCTGTCTGTTTTATTTATGATGCGCTCGCCCCATCGTCAACCCTTTATAGTCACAATTCCTGTCAATGCGGCTTCTTGTCAAAGCAAAGACATTCATCACCCTGATGGTCCTTGGAAAGTATAAAACAGCAGGCAGCTCTTAAAGAAGGAGACTTCTGCCCGGTGCCCCATTTGTCACTTACCCGTCACCGCGCCCCCGGCGCCTGACATCCAGAGAAATGCGAGCAGGTGCAGCCACACGACCGCGTGCATTGTCACTGCCTCATCTGACTGACACAGACGCAGATGGAGGAAATGTCAAGAAACTGCTGACATCGGAACAAAAAGCCAAACGGCAATAGTACGTCACATGTTTTTGTGGGTAGCCTGTACGTTTACTTGTTCATATTGTTGCTTTTTGATTATTTCATACTTTATTGGTTTGCGTGGGTACACTACTGGTTCCAGGCCTGTGAACTATATTGGTTTGTGTTTGTGTATTTTTATTTTTCATATGAACCTAATGTATTTAAATTTTTATAGAAATGGTTCAGGCAGGGGCAGATCTACATTTTTGAGGCCCTGAAACTTGAACAGTTATGGGGGCTCCTTCACAACCAGCAAGAGGTCCGGGTAACCACTGTTATCTTCTTCAATGGGGTTTTTCCATGACAGATCACCACAACGTTTTTGTGATACTTTATTGACCTTTTAATTGTTATTCAAATTATTATTTTGTGCTGAATTACTTGGAATTGAGTTAATTTTAAGTTGGTTAATTAATCATTAGCTTTGCTTTCAGAGATACCGATAATTACTCAAACAATTTGTGAATTCTATTTATTTAACTTACCATCCTGTATTGTTGGAGGGGGATCGTTGGCCTTTACACTTACTGTATGTCAGGCTAACTGAAGACTGAACACTCAGTTTAAGGAACAGAATAATACAATTTATTGATAAATTGCAGACATGTACTGACATATAAGATTGGACGCAGACAGTCTAGACAGACAAATATATAACATACAGGCTGGCTGTTTACTGTTCCATGCTTGGGCACCAAAGGGTCGCCTTCCAGGTTCGCCTAAAGGAAGTAATACCACCCCAGTAAGAGAGGGGGCGCTGTCACTAATAGTCTTGTCTCCTTCTTCCCTCACAGCTTCAAGAAAGCACCCCCCCCTCAAGTCCACACAATTTAAAAGGAGATCGCTCCTGGAAAGTGGTGTCTCATTTCTACGTTGATTCTGCTTCTGTGTTGAGTAAAGTCAGAAACGTTAGTGTGATGTCCCAGAGAGAGGACTACCTTACTGATAACAAAAGGTGCATTGAGGCAGATGTTTTTCATTTATTTTCTGTTTTTTGTTTGAATTAAATGGAGTTTTGCCTAGTTGGCACCCCAAGCATTCAACTTTGTCCTGCACCTTTATATCACCGGGCTACTATTAGTATTTAGAGTTGTCGTGGCACGCATAGTTTCACGATACCAAGCCTTTATGGGTGATGTCCGATGTTCAAGTGAAGGCTTCATCTGGAGTTGGGAGTGCACTCTTTCTCCTTGCTGTGTGATCCTTTGTGGTGTTCTGTGCTCCTGCTTTTTTAGTTTGCTTTCTGCTGTTGGGCCCTTTGCTGTGCCATCTGAAACTTTGGAAAAAGTGCTACTGTTTCTAGCACAAGAAGTTCCCTTCTTGAAGTGATGACTGCTTCTCAGCCTTCAGACTGGCAAACTAGATCTCAGGTCACAGGTTCACAAAGAGAAGACTTTGTCAGGCTAGGCACTCCAAGGAACAGTGGCTCATATCTTTTTAGGTTTCAGAAGATCACATTACATATTTCCACCTCACTGAGGGAATCCCCAGGGAGTTCAGTGAGTGTCCAGTGAATATCCCAGAGGTTGAACCTTCTCCTGATTGGATTAAAGTCACTTCCAGTTACAAAATCAGTGTCTTCTAATAGGCGAGTTATTCTGTCCATCAGAGTTGTCATTCCTTGAATGGTCTTTGTCCATTTCACACCTTCTGGTGTTAGAGGTTTGCAGAGGGGCCTCAGGAGAAATGTCAGTCCAACTCTGACGGACATCTTTGTTATCAGATGAAGTCCTGAAAGATCCTGGTGCAAGCTGGAGTTCAGTCACTTAGTTTGGAATGGAAAAGGGGGTTTTGTGCAGCTGGATTCCTGCATCTCTGTTAAACCTGCTTTCTTAACAGGCCTGGTGTGCCACTAAAGCTTAGCAGAATGGGCAATGACCACTTTGTCCTACAGTAGAAACCCAAACTTTTTAAGCATTGTGGACTAAAGTTGCTTCTGGGGCCACCTAGGATTAGGGGCTCTGAAGCTTAGGCTTTATTTGTTTCATAGTTGATCCGCCCCAATTGCTTTGTGCTCATATGCTATCAGTTAGTATCTGAACTATATTGGCTTGCATTCATTGTGCTAACTATATGGGCAAATGAGCAGGTGCCCATGGGGTGACCAGGACTAGTGGGGGCAACTGTATCAAAAAAATGAACCATTAAACATATAAGAAATTTGACAAACGGAAGTAAACTTTTTAGTCTATCAGTCATGTTTGTTTAACTAATAGCTACAGTAAACTCTCCCAACATCTCATCCCGATATGTCTTAAAGTTGACCAAGTTTTCTGCTTTAACATCAAGTCTCAGTCCCAGATCTCCTTGTGTAAAGAAGCACTTCCTGGTTTCAGTCCTAAATACACGTCCCCTTAATTTTCCCCAGTGTCCTCGAGTCCTTGATGCACCATTAAAGTTAAAGAATTCAGCTAGATGTACTCTATCAATGCTTTTAAGAATTCTGAAGACCTGGATTAGATCACTATGCAGTCCCCTCTGCCTGAGACTAAGAAGGTGTAATCCTCGGAGTTTCTCAAAGTCCAACATGTCCTTAAATCCTGGGATGCACCTGGTTGCTCTTGTCTGTCTTTTTTGTAGCTTCGGTGAACAGAAATGCACACAATACTCCAGATGTAGTCTCAGCAGTGCTTTACATAGTCTGAGCATAGCGTACCTTAATTTACATTCAACAGATTTTACAATATAACCTTCTCGAGTATGGCTGGTTTTAGAAAGCTTAGGATGGTGGGGCGGGAGATGAGTCCCCCTTGTCATTTTAAGCAGCACATGTGAAGAGTGGGGGACAGTCGCCATTTGACATCTGAGCAACACAAAACGTGATTGGGGGACACATAGTTAATAATGCAGTTAACGACACAATCCATCAGCAGGATCAAAGTGGGGGGGGTTTCCCCTTTGCACTTCCAATGGCACGATCACGAGGTTGCAATGTGATTTTACAGTTGAGGTAAATAGTGTTGTGGTCGAAGCTTGGCAGTGTTTGTTTCTGCCAACCACACTTCCTCAAGCACCTGATGAAGTGAATGCCTTGCTGCGCTTTTTGAAATGATGGCAGTGGAGTTTTATGACCTGCTCAGTTTCTAGGAGATGTGCGGACAGAGAAATCTGAAACTGCCCACTCACTCCACCAGGGAGAGGTCATGGTTCAACCAGCATTGTCCCCCTGGCTGGTCTTCAAAGTTGTGTGTCTTCATCCATCCATTATCCAACCCACTATATCCTAACTACAGGGTCACGGGGGTCTGCTGGAGCCAATCCCAGCCAACACAGGGCGCAAGGCAAGAAACAAACCCCAGGGATAGTGCCAGCTTACCGCAGGGCGCACACACACACACAAAGCACACACTAGGGACAATTTAGAATTACCAATCCACCTAACCTGGATGTCTTTGGAATGTGGGAGGAAACTGGAGCACCCGCAGACATGGGGAAAACTTGCAAACTCCATGCAGGGGGAACCTGGGAAGCAAACCCGGGTCTCCTAACTGCGAGGCAGCGGCGCTACCCACTGCACCACCATGCCGCCCAGTTGTTTGTTTTAATTTTATATAATTTATTCATACTAATGTTTATTTTATTAGTTTTATACTAGCTGTCCCGCATGGCTCTGCCGGCATAGTAGTGAAACAGGACAAACTTTAAAAATCTATAAAAAAAATTGTATTGAGAAGAATTTATATTGATAGCTTTTGTATCCAAGGGACTCTTGATATACAATATTTTTGGTTTTGCTATTATCAGGGGCAAGAATGTAGAAGTGATCTCTTTGCCAAAAATGTAAAAAGTTGGCAAGCAGAAGGTAGTTACACTCCAACGTCAAACGTTGCCACTGTATTTGATTGTGTTCGTCTCTGACGGGAGAGTGTCCCCTGCATGGGGAGAAAAGCATATGGCCGCCCTGCCAATTAGCAGGTACCATCAAAAACACACGTAGCTCTGATCTCTCTCTCAAAAACGTTAAACGTTACTCTTTAACAATCCCTAGATGATAATGTCTGCTGAACAAACAGGTATCGCTAGCTAAGCAGAGGCAAGGTACGCTTCAACACGTGACGAGAGGTAGAGCGACTCAAATTGAGGCTGGCGCGTGAGTGAGGAGGGCCTCGTCTGACTCCCCACTCCTGAGGTCCTGCATCCCCCTCCCCTCTACCTGCTGCCTGCCTCTCAGATTTGCGTGACTAAATTGGTGCCACAACCAAACTATAATCAGCCGGAATTTTCAAGCAAATTATAGAAATAAACCTGATCTTAATCCATTAAGTATTTCTCTCGTCAAAAGCGTTCAGACAGACCGACAGATGTTGGATTTAACATATATAGAGGTGCTTTTCTATGTATTGGTTGGGAAAGGGGAATGGCCTTTATGTCACGTGAGCTTTGTGGGTGGTTCCCTAAGAGGCGGGTTATTGGCCACCTGCCAATAACCGCAGAGAATGTCCGTCCACCCTATTTATGGGAGGACCTTCCATGGTTCCTTGCGGTTCATTGAATGCGTTTGGAGTGTTTCTTATGTTACTGTGCCTTTTGATTTTCTGGATTTTTGACCCTGTTCTCTGCTTTTCGCCTACATCTTTGGTTTTTACTTTGGGACAGTGTTTATTGTTATTTTGAATCTCTGCTCTGGTTTTTGACCCACGATTTTTGAATTCTGTATTTGGGACTTTGTTTGCACTGTCTGCCTTGCCTATTCAGGCATCTCCTTTGTGTTCTTCAGGGATCTGTGCTTGCACAGCCATTTTGTGAAAATAAACCTTTCATTTTTATCAAGACTCGTCTTGGCGTTCTGGGTTTCTAGTCGGGGTATTTTGACGGTGTTGTCCTCCTCTAGTGGGCAACTTTGAAAGTGCTTTTGATACGTGTGCATTGGGACTCTCCAGATCACAACACCATCAATGCAGAATGGAGCCTAAAACCCAGAATCATTTTTTGGATTCTGTTTATGTTCAAAGTGAGGTTGTTGATGTGACACCAGTCCGCCAGACGGTCTGCAGTCTCATCGTTGTTCTTAATGAGATGGTGTTGTAACAAAATGTAATTTTGTAATTTGTGTCAAATGTGGCAGTACAGTCGTACAGTTGAGGTTTGGGTTGACACAGCAGCCTCGTGCAGACAAATAATAAGAATAATAAACAAAAAAAACATTAAACTAAATAAATGGCACAAAGACGGACAAAACAGACAAGAAACACGACTTTAAACCCCTGCCAGGGGAGAAGCGCTGGCTGAAAAATGACATCAATAATTATTATGTTATTTCATTAAGATATTGCCTGCTGCTGCCGTCATCATGGTGCACATGCACACTTCATTTATAAAGTGACAGCTATTGACAGAGACATTAAGCAAACACAGTAACGTGATAAGAACTGAGCAAAAGCTTTAGACAAACGCTGAGTCTGAATCAAGTTTTAGTACATCTCTTTTAACAATGGAGGAGTGGTAGTGCAGAGCTGTCATTCCTGCCTTATGGTATCATGGTATAAGAGCCATTTGCTAGTTATTTAGGTGATGTTAAGTTGATAGAAGTATTTTCTTAGTTATGTTTAAATGTTTGCATATATATATATATTAGTGCATAGTCAATGGAAGGTTCTATTATAACCCTGAAAAGCTGAATTGAAATGGAATATTCTAATTACTTCTTGTCCCTTTGACTACAGACTAGTTCAGTTTATGATCTGCCTTACAGTCAGTAAGGCATGGTGGGCAAACATTTTCAAACTGAGCCGTAGGTATAGAACATACCGTAACCACAAGGGGGCGTCAGAGAGACCTAAACCACAGGCACAGCAAAATACCAGACGTTTGTAGAATAAAATAAAGGATTTTTATTCCTCTTATCAGCGCCTTTCCAAATCTCCTCTTTGACCAGTGGCTCAAACACAATGAAAATTTACAATAAAGCATACAATTCTTAATCCTTCTCCATCTCCTCTCAGTTTTGCCCGCTATCTCCCGACTCTGACTCCCCTATATTTGGCAGCAGGCTTCCTTTTCTGCCGGACCAGGAATGCTTCTGGTGCCATTCTGTCTCCTCTAGGAAGTACTTCCGGGTCATCGACAAAGTAGAGCGGTCCTCCCCTGACAGCGCCCTCCATCGATCCTAAGGATCTACTACAGGGCTGCACTTCCGGACTCATCCTCCTCTTCTACCTCTAGTGGGGGGTCCAAACACTGAGAATGCCCTTTTAATCACTTTATTGATTCGGTGGGCCTCTCTTGAAGTGATGTTGCCAGCCCAGCCCACCACCGTGTAGAGAATTGCACACTGGCCATCACAGAGTTGTAGAAGATGTGAAGGATGTCACTTCCCAAATTAAATGAACACAGTCCTCTAAGGAAGACCTTTTCTTCAATAGCTTCTTTGTGTTTTGAAACAAGTCCAGCCTGTTATTGGTGTGGACCCCTTAAGCATTTGTAGGAGTTGACCACCTCTACATTCACTCCCTAAATAGTGACCTGACATGGAAGCTCTTGGGTGCAGTGAATCAATATCCAGTTCCTTGGCTTTGCTGATGTTGAGTTGCAGACAATTCTCAAAGTCCACCTGACTGTTCTCCTCTGTCTCATCACCCCTTATTGATAGACCCCATAAGTGCAGAATCATCTGAGAATGTCTGCAAGTAACATGACCTGCTGTTATATGTATAGTCAGAGGTGTACAGAGTGAAGAGAAAAGCAGACAGGACTGCTCCTTGTGGTGCTCACTTCCATATCACAAACACAGTCCTTGAATCTCACAGATGGTGGTCTGCCTGACAGACATCCCATTATCTAGGACAACACTGGCACTGCCACCTAGTGCATGGGGATGGGGTCACTCCCTCATTCTGGCTTCCGCTGGTCCACTCCTTATTTTATAGCGGCTGGGCACAGAGTTATCTTTCTGCAATGCCAGCCAATCCATACAACGATCCCTTCAGGCCTCGTTCTTATCCCACAATACAAATTTATTAAGTAAATCTTATATAAGTTTGCCAAAGAGAAATAACACAAACTGTAAATATAGAAAGCAACTGAAGTTGAACAAGAAAAAGCTAAGTTTGTAGAAGAAACCCTTTTCCATTTTTGCCTTTTATTCTGCGTGTGTAATAACTTTCTCTGTTTCTGTGCTAACTGTTTTGCTTTGAACTTTCACTAAACTCTTTTCAAACAAACATTATTGGACTGCGAAGTTTCTTTTGTACTCCTGCTGATCCTGCCTTACCAACTCAGTAGCTGCTCGATTTCGAGACCCTGATAAAGTCACATGGTCTGCATGGCGCCCTCTCTGTGAATTTGTGCATTGACAGGTAGCAGTGAGTGTGATTAACTGCATCTGATTATTTGTTTTAGTACTGAATACTAGAAATGTGTCAGTAATACTTCTAACAAAATACGTCTCATGTGCTGTGAAGTAAATAACATCCATCCTCTTTTTCCATCCACAACCTGAGCCCCCAAAGATTCTTGTTATGAACACAGGCTGCTGTACCACCAGATAACACTGTTTCATGATGTCTGTTTGCAGGTAACTCGGTAAAACTAAACGGATGCTTTATTTGAAGGTTTCTGTTACTGGATTGCATGCAGAACACTTTTTTTTTTGATTGGCTGTGTGATTTTGTCCCTTAAATGTACCAGTGTGTGGGCCACCATATTTGTTTCTTGCCTTACACCCACTGTTGTTGGGATAAATACTGACACTCAATGACCCTAAACTGGGCTGATTAAAGGTACCCCTCAGCACATGCAGGATTAAATGTATACCTATAAGTTTTGTTTAGTAATTGTCCCTCACACTGTCCCTTTAGTGACACCACTTTTAACGTCACACCATCAGGCTCTGCTTCCTGTGTCTGAGCCACTTTTGCACTCATCTACACACCCATTTCTTCTAGTGTGACACCTTATCAAATGCTATCTGAAAGGCCAGATAAATAATATCATATGCACCACTCTGGTCGCATCCTTTTGTCTTCCTCATAGAATTCCAGCATGTTAGTAAAACGTGATGTCATGGGAGGCAGTCAAGGGCTTAGTTAAGAGTATGACGCAGAGTCAGGGGTTGATGAATGGTACTAACGTGGTGTAAGAGCCATTTTCCTGGTTCTGTAAGAGTCATGAATATTTTACTAGATGGCAATGCATAATCTATGGGAGGTTCCTATAACCCCCCCATAAATAGAATTGTATTGGTATATTCTTGCCATTTCTAACAGCTTTGAGTAAACATCATTCTTCAGTTAGTGACAGCCTTGCCATGAGTAAGGTGTAGAGGCATACGGTTTTAAACCGTGCTCGTGTTCATGCTTATGCACAGGTCATGCCCACGCCTACGGGCTTTTTGAGTGTGTAAAGTAAATTGTAAAACAGCACATATTCAAGTGTTACAGACAGACCTCAGTATGTGCATCTTGGGACCTGCAGGTCTGACACGGTGGTCAGCAACACAGGAGCGCCGCAGGGGACTGCACTTTCTCCGGTCCTGTTCAGCCAACATACATCCGACTTCCAATACGACTCGGAGTCCTGCCACGTGCAAAAGTTCACTGACGACACTGCTATCATGGGCTGTATCAGGAGTGGGCACGGGGAGGAGTATAGGAACCTAATCAGGGACTTTGTTAAATGGTGCGACTCAAACCACCTACACCTGAACACCAGCAAAACCAAGGAACTGGTGGTGGATTTTAGAAGGACCAGACCCCTCATGAACCCCATGATCATCAGAGGTGACTGTGCAGAGGGTGCAGACCTATAAATACCTGGGAGTGCAGCTGGATGATAAATTGGACTGAACTGCCAATACTGATGTTCTGTGTAAGAGAGGGCAGGGCCGACGATACTTCCTTAGAAGGCTTGCGTCTTTCAACATCTGCAATAAGATGTTTCCATGAAGGTTCACTAACGTCCTTAAGCACGAAGGTGCAAGAACTGTTGATTTATTTATGGCCTAACACAACACGAGGCAGAAACAGCAGTTCAAAAATAGATTCTATTTATTTCGTAACCGACAATGGTGAATTATTTAGCAGGAAATGAAAAAAAAAAAACAAAGCAATGCTGATTAATACATGTGCTAGACCATTATAGTACAAAAAAATATATTCATGTAAGATAAGAGAAGCATTGACTTATAACTGAGGTCAGTCACCTCACCCTTGCACAGTGTCCTCCCAGCTGACATTATTCTGCATCAATTCCCTTATGATAGACACACAAACCTTATATTCTTGTTTATCTATCTATCTATCTATCTATCTATCTATCTATCTATCTATCTATCTATCTATCTATCTATCTATCTATCTATCTATCTATCTATCTATCTATCTATCTATCTATCTATCTATCTATCTATTGTCACAGATGTACGGGGACACTGCCCGGCCGGGACGCCTGGACAGTCCCCAACTAGGACAATACTTCTCCTCGGCCATTAGAGGGCAGCTGCCCGGGTCTGTTTGGGAGCCACAAAGACGGAGCTGGGATGCCCGTGAGAGGACGTGGCCACCGCCAGGGGGCGCCCGGACAGTTGAAGAATCCTGGATGGCAGCACTTCCGCCACACCAGGAAGTGCTGCCGGAAATAATTCCAAGAAGGCCCGGAGTGCTTCCAGGTGCTTTCCTGACACTTCCTCCATACTAGGAAGTGACGTCAAGGGGAGCACCTGGGGTCATGATAAAAGGGGCCGCCTCCTTCCAGACATTGCGCCAGAGTTGGGAGGAAGGAGACATAGCTTGTGAGGAGGAGGAGGATGGAGGTCAAAGAAAAAAGAAAGAAAGAAAGAGAGAAAGAAGAAGAGAAAGAGGAAGAAAGCAAGAGAGTTGGTGAGAGAAGGCATTGTGGTGCTCAAAGATAAAATAAAGGAGTGTGTTTTGGACATCCTGGTGTCAGTCTGTCTGTGTTTGGGAGTACGGTTTCCACACTATCTATCTATCTATCTATCTATCTATCTATCTATCTATCTATCTATCTATCTATCTATCTATCTATCTATCTATCTATCTAGTATATAGTGCTGTTCACATCTACCTATCTATCTATCTATCTATCTATCTATCTATCTATCTATCTATCTATCTATCTATCTATCTAGTATATAGTGCTGTTCACATCTATCTATCTATCTATCTATCTATCTATCTATCTATCTATCTATCTATCTATTATATAGTGCTGTTCACATCTATCTATCTATCTATCTATCTATCTATCTATCTATCTATCTATCTATCTATTATATAGTGCTGTTCACATCTATCTATCTATCTATCTATCTATCTATCTATCTATCTATCTATCTATCTGTTATCTATCTATCTATCTATCTATCTATCTATCTATCTATCTATCTATCTATCTATTGACCCCTGTTCTCCTTTTAAAACAGCAGGCACCCCTAGAGAGATGTGTAAAGCTCAAGATCGGGTCAGACTCGACATTTTAATTTTTCACTCAGCATGATACTGCCATGCCTGCCCCTGTGCTGCTGGGCGACTTTCCCCAAAGCCCTAAATTGGATGAGGTGGGTTTGATAAAGTTGATATTTATACTCGGCATGTTAATCAAAGGTTCCATATATAAGAGGCACGTGGCAACTTGTATATCAGTCACTTTATACTAAACCAAAGATTTAAAGCCATCCTCTCTTCAGTCTGCAGCAAGACAGGGCAGGCTAATTAATATAAAATCTGCACAAAGCTTTGTTGTTTTGTGGTGAGTTTTATGGTGTATTTGCCCTAATCATTGATTTGAGAGTCTCTCTCGACTTGAAGACCAATGCAGAAGTTCAAGCCTTGATGTCTGATGCCAACTGAACACATAAGAGAGAAAAGTCAACTGAAATCATCTCCATTTTAGTAAGTTATGTGTAAATTCCATCTGAAATGTCTCTAATTCTAATAACTGAAAGGCAGAGCTTCAAAGATCGCCATTAAAAAAAATGACACTAATGTGCAGTCTTTATGTGCACAACAAGGGCCAAAGCCACATGTTAATGTGGTGTACAGTTCAAGTGACCCAGAAAGTCTAGAAAATAGAAATTGCTGCACGCGGTCAAAGATGCACTTCCTCTGGTCTTGGGTGCCGCTATATTTTGATCATTTCTTCATAAACAGCCTCTTTTGATGGCTTCTTGGAACACAGCTTCTTGATCTGCAAAACAAGAACGTGTCATCAAAAACATGACTTTGCCTTAAGCCTGCGTATTTTCCCACAGAACAAAAACTGCTTTTTGTCGCCTACACAGGCAGCATCTCATAAATTCCTGCAATTTTTTATTCATGTTGCAAAAACAAAAAAATGGGCTCAGGAGACCAATGAAAGATCTCATCACAGCCAGTTAGGAAGAACAGTTTTGTGTATAAACTTCACAGACATCTGTTTCTGTTTTGTAAAATTATCAACCCACGCTTGCTAGTTTTGAACTACACTTCATGCAAGTTTAAAGGTATGAGGAGACAAAGACCATTTTGGCAACAATGGAAGCAAGCCGGAAAAAAACCCTGATCAATGCGCCAGTCCATCACAGGGCACAACAACACTCTTACGACGCTCATCCACATAAATCTGGAGCTGCCAGTGTGGTGTGGGATTGAAAGAGGAGAAAAATATGGAGAGAACATACACAGTCCATATAGAAGGCAACTGGCCTGGCACACAAAGCCTGAGTCTCGAGGAGCTGAGTCTGGCAGGCTAAGTGCTGTGGCACCGGGCCACCTGTGTGTGTGAAATTCAGCCAACAGCAAAACGCCTGCATACGACCTCACTGGGACTGGGACTGTTAAGTCGGGAGATTTCATTCTTTTTTAGTTATTCTGTTGTGTTTTCAGACCTTGGTGTATGTGTATATAACTATTTATTTATTTATTTCAAGAGCTTCTGTAAAAAGCCAAATTCCCCTGTGGGAACAAATAAAGTTCTATCCATCACTCCTACAATATCGTTCATATCTATTCATTTATCATATGGTACCTTTAAGCAACTTATACCAATTACCTGCATAAAAATAAAAGCAAAGAACAAAACAAACTTCTCAGAAAATAAAGAAAAGATATGCAATCTGAAACTCAAAACAAGTTAGAAAATGTGCAGATATTATCAGGGACTTTCCTAACTGTCTTGAAAGTTAGACATTTTTACATATTTGTTTATTTATTTCATCAAAGACCAAGATACCCCATTATTAATGATTAAATATTTTTGTAACATGAGTCATAATTAAAAATGTCAGCAATAATGCAGTACAATTTAAATAACGCACACCAGTATATAAAATCAATGTTTTAATAGCATTTTACAATATCAGGAGCTTAAAAAGGAAGCTTGTGGTGGTTCAGTAGGATTCATAGACAGAAAAGTCCAACTCAGGTGATGTTAACATTTCAATAAACACAAACCCTCTTAGAGTAGTCCTCATAGATAGATAGATAGATAGATAGATAGATAGATAGATAGATAGATAGATAGATAGATAGATAGATAGATAGTGAAAGGCACTGTATAATAGATAGATAGATAGATAGATAGATAGATAGATAGATAGATAGATAGTGAAAGGCACTATATGATAGATAGATAGATAGATAGATAGATAGATAGCATAGTGAAATAGATAGATAGATAGATAGATAGATAGATAGATAGATAGATAGATAGATAGATAGATAGATAGATAGATAGATAGATAGATAGATAGATAGATAGATAGATAGATGAAAGGTACTAGATAGATAGATAGATATGATAGATTGATAGATAGATAAAATATGAAAGGCACTATATGATAGATAGATAGATAGATAGATAGAGAGATAGATAGATAGATAGATAGATAGATAGATAGATAGATCTGAACAATATACAACATTGATAGATACAGTATATTTATATATATACCCCGATCTACATACGCTCAAATAGATAAACCACACGCCGTGGCGCAATGGTAGAGACTTCACCTCCAGCACCAACGTTCGAGGTTTGATTCCTGAGAGGGGGTGCACTGAGTATGTATACGCGCTTCCTGATTCATTTTATCCTCGCATCCCCTTTGAGACGTATGAAAAAATATGTG
The DNA here is from genome assembly GCF_016835505.1 of Polypterus senegalus. Classification (NCBI taxonomy): domain Eukaryota; kingdom Metazoa; phylum Chordata; class Cladistia; order Polypteriformes; family Polypteridae; genus Polypterus; species Polypterus senegalus. The sequence continues at coordinate 86,708,971 of NC_053170.1, forward strand.
GTTAACGCAGAAAGACAAAATGTTTCCTTTTCTTTCTCATTACTTCTTTAACACACTACTTCTCCGCTGCGAAGCGTGGGTATTTTGCTAGTATATATGTTTACTGTATATATATATATATATATATATATATATATATATAAAACACACACAATGGTCTGAAAACAGAATGAATAAAATGAAAGAAAACTTCTGATTTGGCAATCCCAGTCCCAGTGAGGCACTATACAGAAGTATTGCTGTTGGTATAAAGGAGCCCCCATTGTGTTTCTTCACACACTTCTGCTGAGTAATTTGTTGGCTGGACGTCCTCAGTGTTGGTGTGTCACAGAGAGGATGTGCAGCTTTGTTCATAATGGCACTCAGTTTTGCTTTCACTCTCTCCTCCTCTTCTACCACCAATAGGTCCAGAGTTCATGTCATAAATGAGCCTGCCATTTTCATTAGTTTGTTGATTTGGTGGTCTCTCTTGAAGTGATGTTACCAGCCCAGCACACCACACTGGCCATCACAGAGTTATAGAGGAAGCAGATTCTGCTCTGCCCTTTCTTATATAGTGCCTCTGTGTTCTGAGACCAGTCCATCCCGTTATTGATGTGGACCCCTCAAGCACCCGTAGGTGTTGACCACCTCTGCATTCAGCCCTTAAGTAGTGACTTAACATTGATGCTCGTTGGTGTGGTGAAAGTCAATAAGCAGTTCCTTGGTTTTTCTGATGTTGAGTTGTAGACAATTCTCAATGTTCTCCAGCTGACTCCTCTCCTCTGTCTCAGCCCCCTTTATTGATAAAACCTATAAATGCAGAATCATCTGAGAATTTCTGCAAGTGACCTTATAGTCAGAGATGTACAGAGTGATAAGAAAAGCAGACAGGAGTCCTTGTGTCTCACAAACGGTGGTCTGCCTGACAGACAGTCCATTATCCAGGACACCATTGGCTCCTCAACCTGCGTATCTCTGATGTTACCCCTTAACTGGAATGACTTAATGGTACTGAAAGAACTGGAGAAATCAAATGACATAATCATCACAGTGCTGCCAGCTTTGTGGAGCAGATGGATAATGATGTCCTCTACTCCAGTCTTCGTCTGATAGACAAACTGCAGAGGGTCCAGTTGCTCTACCACATGAGGACTTATATGGTCCAGAAACAACCGGTCAAAGATCTTCCTGATGTAAAACATAAGTTCAGCTGGTCTGTAGCCTTCAGTAGTTTCAAGTATTAAAATAAGCTATAAAACTCTGCCTTCCATGTTTACCTATTGACCTGAACAAACCATAGAAGGTTGTCGTCCAGCCGTTGTTTAACGGATTATCGTTTGGTTGATGACAATTTGGACAAGCAGGACAACAAATATCAAAATCTAGGATATGAACTCAGTACTAAATGACAAAATAAGGTGATTTTTGCTCCTGCTTTAACACAAAGTATCCACAGTTCTCAAAGTTATGGTGTGGTGGTGTTTACTTACCAAATCTGTTTTAGAAACGAATATAGCAAAAAACACAATCACCAAAATGATGACTGCTGAACTCAAGGTGACGATCAGCATGGTTAACAGGTCTGGCATTTGTACATCGCTGCACTGATCTTCTGGTGTCTTGATATCTAAAAAAAGTCAAAAGCAATCATGTCATTTCTATTTAGCGCATACAATTAGAAGACCAAATACTGGAATAGCTGAGCTAAAGCTAAAACCTGCGCGGCACAAACAGGATGACAATACAATTCAAGACGTTAAACAAATTTACACACGGCCATCTCCTACATGACACTGACACAGCAACCATGACTGTAACGTTTCAGAGGTTCATCGTCAGGTTTCTGACTTCTTGACTGACGTCATCTGTTCACCCCATGAAATGTTTCTTTTGTGGACATATTGAGATATGATCTTTTTTTTAAAAGTATCTTTAGATAAATGTAATGTAGCATAACAAACATCATACCATCTTTATATTTTGTAGTGTATAATTTAAGTAAATATAAATGTGAATTTGAGATGTGGAAAAAGTAAGTCCAGCTCTACATTGATCACCCCATAGGAAACTCTTGACTGCTCAAAGGTGGATCTTTGATGGCTTAGAAGAGATTCTCATTTATGTTTCATTTAAGAATTAACTTTTTCGCAGATGTTACTTCTAAAATTCCTTAGGAGACATAGCTTTAGACAAAAAGGCGACAACTGAGGTAAAAGGAGTCAAAATTGAGAATTTGGTTTGAAAAGCACAGTACATTTAGTGAGACCTCTTTCTAGTCTTGTTTTAATCTCTTTCAGAGAGTCATATTTATCACTTATTATTGGATTGATGCCTTTATCTGAGGCGACTTATAACATTAGAGATGTAATTGGTTACATTTCATTTGCTTTTCCCAATTGGAACACAGCCAGGTGACTTGCTCATGGTGTCAGCAGTGGGATTGGAGCCCACAAACTCAGGATTTGACATCCACAGTCTTAACCCCCATTCTGTCCAGACTGAGTCTGATCTAATTGGATCTAATATATATATATATATATATATATATATATATATATATATATATATATATATATATATATATATATATATATATATATATATTGTGAACATGGTGATGAGATGCAGCTCCAAGGGGACATGACTGTTCCTCCGAAATCCCCTCTTAAAGAGTTATACAATGGAAAACAAACACAGCTTTTCATCTCCTCTGCTAGCCTGCTGCTTGCTGCCGTGCATCTCACAAAATTTCGAACATTTAAAAGACCGCACCGTGGCTGTCCTAGAATCTCACTGTTTTGTCTCTGTTCCCCAGACATTCTCTGCTCCAGTTGCTGCTCCCGAGCCGCTGTACCCCTTTGAGGAGGAAGATTGTGAGTTCTTTTGAACGACAGGCAGAACAGTGGTGACCGGTTTGACAGTTTGCCCAAATTGCTCCTGGAAGAGACTTGTGTTTGTTCTGCCTGTATTCGAATAAAGCTTCTGTCTCAGGAAAACCATGAATGAACCTATGCATCTTTGTGACCCAAGTGTGGCAAGTGGTACCAGAAGTGGTTGCACAGATGGATCCTCAAGACAATGTGTTTCTGTTCCGTTCCTCCGCACCCTGAGGATCTGCCTCCTGTACCTGCTGTTCCACCAAAGGAACTGCTGATGAAGATGGGTCCTTCAGACAATGTTACTGCTGGGCTTTGAGCAAACAGCAACTTTAATGCGTTGGGATAGACAAACCTGGGTTGCCATCATCATTACATATTTGTCCAGGGATGCCTTGCTTGCATTGCGGAATGTTCTTCCAGAGAGGTTTGGTGATTATGATTATTTGAAGCAGCAAGTTCTTCTTCATATGGCTATGAGCTACCTAGCTAAGGGATCTGCACTCCGGCTTTGGCAGCTGGACACTGATGGCCCTATCCATGCTCAGCTGAAGGACTTGCTTCGTCAAATTCAGAGCTGGTTCGTTGCGGATCCCATCAAATGCATAGTGGAGAAGGTCGCCATCAATGTGGTGCTACATGGGATACTAGAAGAGCTCCATGACGAGTTTCTTCGATATGATACTGACTCACTGTACACCTTGGCGCAAAGATTGGAAGGCTCCCAGGTTGTTTGGAGACAGGGTAGAACATTTGCTCTGGCCATGAATCACTCTCAATCTGCCAGACTTTCTCCTCAGATCAATCATCGGCAACTGTTGCCTCAGCCGCGGCCCCAGACCCCTTTAATTCATGTTTCATCAGTGCAACTTCCCCAGGCTTCCGACGTTGCTGTTGTGACCCCTCCTGGAGTAACTCTTGGTAGAAGACTCTGCTGTGGGTATTCTGGCAATGGTGCTAAATGCAGGTGCTTCCGATTTGAATAGACCAGCCACCTCGCCAGGGAATGTCGCCTCTCCCCAGCTCAGTCCATGGAGGTTGGCTTGGCCGAGGTGTGTTGTTCGCAGGTACCATCTACATCACTGAAGGGTGGTTTCTGGGTCTCGGTGTCATTAGCGGGCTGAGAAATCCCTGCCTTGTTGGACTCAGGTAGTGACCTCTGTGTTGTCAGACGTGATTGTCTCAGGAGTACTTCCCCGTCTGGCACTGGACCTGTGAGCATATGTTGTGTAGATGTGAACAAAGCTGAGGGAGGGGTGTGAACATGGTGATGAACGCGGATCCAAGAGGACATGGCCATTCCTTCGAAACCCCCTCTTAAACGGTGATACCATGGAAAACAAACACAACCTTTCAGCTCCTCTTTGCGTGATCAGCTGCTAGCCTGCTGCTTGCTGCCGTGCCGTGCGTTTTGCATCTCACACGGGACTACGAACATTTAAAAGACCGGACCTTGGCTGTCCTAGTATCTCACTGTCTTGTCTCTCTTCCTCCAGACACCCTCAGCTCCGGTTGCTGCTCCCGAGCCGCTGCACCCCTTTGAGGAAGATGATTTCGTGTTCTTTTGAACGAGAGGCGGAGCAGTGGCAACCGGTTTGATAGTTTGCCCGGATCGCTCCTGGAAGAGACTTGTGTTTGTTCTGAATGTATTCAAATAAAGCTTCTGTCTCTTGAAAACCCTGAATTAACCTGTGCAACTTTGTGACTCAAGTGTGACTATATATATAAATGTATATATTGTTGAGGAACCAAGGGCATTAGTGAGCTCCAAAACCCAACACGAACACAACAGCACAGTCCCGGGTTCAAATAATGGATGGTTTTTATTACAAATACCTCCAAAAGTAACAACAAGCACAAGCACAGGTTTTCTCTCTCTCTCTGTCTCTACAATTCCTTGCACCACCACACTGCCCTCCTCCAACTGGGTGTTGCTTCACGTCCTCACAGCATCAACTCGCCTGGATAAGGGAGTGTGGTCCCTTTAATTGAGGACCCGGGAATACTTCCGGTGCCAGGGCCACTGCCACTTCTGGGTCATATGGAGGTCCCATAAATTCAGGAGTGCATCTCCCTACAGCGCCCCCTTGCAGCCCCTATGGTCCCTAGCAGGGCTGTGTTGTTGGACTACATCTCTCAGTATTCACTGCTGGTTTTTGAATAGGTGCCATCATGGATGGCTACTGCCATCTAGCGCTTGGGGGGAATAAACTTCCCCCAGGGACAATCGTTTCTCTGTCCTTCCCTCTTCTCCCATCCAGGGAAGGTACTGGAACCAAGTCCGGCTGGGATGCCCATCCACCCCTTAGGGCAGCTTTGTCTGGGTGGGACCTCCTTCCTTCCCTTGGCCCAGGATGACTTTCTGTATTCTCAGGGCCTACATAAACACACACACACGCACACGCTTTGCCATTAAGAGTTAATTCAGCATGTCTGATAAACAGACGTGGATGCACATCATCAAGCATCCTACAGAGTAGCAGCGTTCACATTTTTGTTTATTCTTAAGAATGTTTCATACAGAATCTATTCAGAAAAAAGGGCAGAGTAGCCTCATCCAGATAATTTTATACTGAAAAGCCAAGTGCAAAAACAAATAAAGGGAATGAAGACATCCTTTATGGACTTTACAAATTAACCCTTGGCCGATCTGACAGTGTGGTGGTCCAGGGCCAGGAGTAATCATGCTAGTGCTGCTCCCATGGTGTCCAAAATCAGACCGGAGGATATCATCAGTCACTTCTTCTGGAGTCCTGTTGAAGATTTATACTGTACTCTGCAGTTTATTGTGAAAAGCACGTTTAGTAAGCAATCATTTCTATTTTAAACAGGAGCACCCACCTTTAACTATAATGAGCGTGCCAGTGCCATTGAAGGTTTCCATTGCGTACGTCTTCATATTAATCTGGGAATACTCGCACATGTACACATCGGTGTCATTTTCTTGTAATTTGCTGATTGTAATGATTGTATTTGGAAACTCTTTTATGATGTTTGTTCGGTTTAAATATGTTGCATCGATGACTGGATCAGATTTTTTATGAACACAAGCTATTTTGCCTGGGTTGGTGTACAGTCTTCGTAGACACAGCATGTCAAGCTCCGTCAAACTGATGTAACAAGTGATGTTGATATTCTGGTCTGGTGTCACCTCTTTTACTTTTGGAGTCTGTTGTACTGCAAACATACAAAAATACAAGCATGAGAATTACTAAAGTAAAGTGTACGTCTGTTACAAATCTTCATTGTAGTACACTATAATGACAAAGACATTTTCCAAGTTACAATGTGAGTTTTTCATTAACATAAACTTCTCTAAATGGCTTAATTCGGTTTAGGATTGCCAGGTTGGTTCAAGACGGGGTGTGCCAGTCCATCACGGATCCTGAGCGTTACCCTTGTGTTTCGACAAATGGCCGTGAAAATCTTGACAAAGCAATTTCAAACTGCAGCTCATTTCACAGTTCAGAGATGCAGACTTCCTTTTGTGCTCGTTAACAATTAATTCTTCTTTTTTTTTTTTTTCGGCATTAGGTAATTTGCTGAATTAACTAAACTAGATGTGACCCTGCCATGGAGGCATCTGATGTGGTTTCAGCAGTATGTGCCCCTCTGTTCTGTGTTGGACCGCAGTACCATGTCATGAACTCACACAGTTTTGCACCTCTGACATATTTTTATTCTACTTGCTGTACAATCACTGCACACGCCCGAGCTATAACATCAGGCTAAGTGGGCTCCGTGTATTGTTCATTTTCTGGATCCGTTTGGTCACAAGTAGCAATAGATAATCATGGCAGCACAGGGAGCATGGCAGGACCAAACACTGAGCAGCGCAGGACACACACACACACCTGCCCACCCTCACTCACTCACACAGGGCCAGTTTAGAGTCATTAGTTAATTCTTTGGGATAAGTTGAGATCCAAGTTGGTTTAGATGTGACCAAAGGTAAGAACAAATGTCGATCTTTGCCATCTTTTTACAATAAATGAATGTTACTAAAATGGAATCATCTGAGCACATCTAACCAGTGTTAACATCATTACGTCAGTTACCTCTGTCCTTTAAAATCGTATGTAAAATACTATCAATGCAGGTCCGTCCATCTAAACAGCCCTCAGGGGGCCATGTCTGCGTTCAATGTCAGAGTTCAAGACCCGTCCATTAATGATTTTTATGAGTAGCAACACTCAAAAAATATATATACAGTGGAACCTCGGGTCACGAACGTCTCTGATCATGTACAAATCGGGTTACGACCAAAAATTTCGCCAAACTTTTGCATCTGTTCACGACCACACACTCGTGTGACAAACAAGCCAGTTTCCCTTCTGGTTCGTACGCACCGATGATTTCCACACGTGTTCAGTCTCTCCCTGTACTGTACATTGTTCTCAGTGCATCACGCAGAGGGACTCTCCCTCACAACTGTAACCTCTTCTCAACCCAGCTTCCTCCTGTGGTATAGCGGGTCCACAGCTCCCATCAAAAAGGCCAGTTTTAATAAATAATCACCGCACTTGCGGCTTAGCGAGGGGGCGTGGTGGTGTGTGGCTGAAGGGGTTCCTGAGGAGTTCGTGATGTGGGCGTTTCTCACCTAAGTGCACAGGTGAGAAGCGGTCCGCATCCGTAATTGTTCCCAGAAGCTGATGATTGCCATGACTACCACGTCCTCTTCATAAACAGAAGCATGAGTCAGCTAAAGGGAAAAAGAAGAGAACAGGAAAGAATGGGAGGTTGCAGGAGAAGGCAGGAAGCAGGAGGAGAAAGCCAGTGCAGGAGAGACAGAGCGAGTGCGGGCTCACATGCAACTGAGCAGGGAGCCTGGGTGTTTGTCTCAGTGTTATTCAATGTTTTTACATTTAGTTTACTATTACACTGTGCATTCTATGGTATAATTAACTATTTTTGTGCTTAGAAATCTTTAAAGAAGATATATTTACATAAAGTTCATACGGTCTGGAACGGATTAATTGTATTTACATTCAATCCTATGAGGGAAATTACTTTGGGTCACGACCAAATCGGGTTACGACCAGAGTTTGGACACAAATTACGGTCGTGACCCGGGGTTTTATTGTATATACATATACTTGTCATGCCTTGCACTAGTAAAGGCATACACAATGAATGCAAATGACCAAGAGTTGAACGGTTAAGCAAGTGAGAAGTCGAAACTGAAACAAAATCAACCCTCCCTTTTGTCTCGTCAGATGTCTGCGGAACAAAAATTAGACTTAGGGGTCACATAGTCATTTGCCCATAAAGTGTTTTAGTCTGCCTTCCACATTAAAATATAGCTTCTATCTTAGAAGCAGTATAAAATACGGAAGCCAAGAGAGGACGTGCAATATCGTTATTTTTTTTAATTGTTTCCTTGAGATAACAGAATAATTTTATCGAGATCTCGATAAAACAAAAGATCTTGTTTTCTCAAAATTATGAAATAATTGTATCTAATGTTTAATGTTTAGCTTATTGAAGCCACGTCCTGTTTTAAATGGAAGAAGTGCAGAACTGTATTGATCAGCGCGTCACATTTTTGTTCAATCAAGGGCTGACGCAGGCTAAAATATGTTTATGCCTTAACATTTGGTTCCGTCATTTAAGAAGATGGTTAGCAAGGCTTCCGTTTTATAGGCATTGCAATTTAAGCGAGTCTGATGCCAGGAGAAAAGGTTAAGTTCCGTTTTCTCGAGATCGCAATAAAATTTTTCCGTTATCTCAAGAAAACAAATAAAATTACTCTGTTATCTCAAGGAGACAATTTAAAAAAATAACGACATTGCACATCCTCTCGCTGCTTTTGTAGTAAAAGGGCTAATAAATATCAAAAACTTGTTGAAGCATATCAAGAAACCAAATAAAGTCAAGTGAACAACAAAGAACAAGAAGGTGCTGGGTGACAGTTCAAGAAGTTGGCTGACTTTCATGTACCAAGTAAGACTTGATGCAGTTTTTATAAAAGAATAAGAGCTGAATTTAAGAGATATTAAAAAGCAGGAATCTAGCAGAAATTATACTTTTATTTTGGTGTACAGTGATCCCTCGCTATATCGCGCTTCGACTTTCGCGGCTTCACTCCATCGCAGATTTTAAATGTAAGCATATCTAAATATATATCACAGATTTTTTGCTGGTTCGCGGATTTCTGCAGACAATGGGTCTTTTAATTTATGGTACATACTTCCTGAGTTTGTTTGCCCAGTTGATTTCATACAAGGGATGCTATTGGCGGATGGCTTAGAAGCTACCCAATCAGAGCATGTATTACATATTAACTAAAACTCCTCAATGATATACGATATGCTTCCCGCGCGGTGCTTGATTGTTTGCTTTTCTCTGTCTCTCTCACTCTCTCTGACATTCTCTGCTCCTGACGGAGGAGGTGTGAGCAGAGGGGCTGTTTGCACAGAGGCTGTTTGCCTAGCGGATGCGGAGGCTCCTCTAAAAAATGCCACTTTATTGTGGTGTTTCGGCATACTTAAAAGCCCAAAAGCACGTATTGATTTTTTGATTGTTTGCTTTTCTTAGCGAGCGCTCTCTCCCTCTCTCTGACATTCTCTGCTCCTGACGCGCACACTCCTTTGAAGAGAAGATCTATTTGCTTTCTTTTAATTGTGAGAAAAAACTGTCGTCTCTGTCTTGTCATGGAGCACAGTTTAAACGTTTGACTAAAGGGTGTTATTTCATGTCTAGAGGGCTCTAATAATGTTAAAAAACGTATTTAGAAGGTCGTAAACAGATTTTCTATGCTCTAACTGTGAAAATATTAGATTTATAAATAAAGAATCCTACTTTGTGGAAATTCATTTATCTGTCTGGAGCAGATTAACCACTATAAACGAGGGTTTACTGTATAACAGTGCGGAGAATATTTATAAACAGTGTGGGAGAGTTTCTAAGGGCTTAAAATATATAAAAATAACCATACAAACATATGGTTTCTACTTCGCGGATTTTCACCTATCATCGGGGTTCTGGAACGCAACCCCCGCGATCGAGGTGGGATTACTGTATTTAGGCTGGTTATGCTCTTTGCTGAAAACACCAATCAGAGTAAATATCCAGATCAGAGATCACCAGAGTATGATATGTAGCCATTATGTAAATATAGTTGATTATAAATACAGACGTCTGCTTTTATTCTTTGACCACTTGCTAACAACATCGCTGTAACAGGAAAGCTCCCTCTTCAAGCATTTGTTAAAAAGGAAATAAAAGATGTAATGGACAAGCTTCCTTCTGCCTGGTTCCTAAATAAAACAGGTCATAGTTGAGGATAAGAGTTATTTCTTTAACTCTTTTAGGGCTGATTTTTTTTTTTTTTTTTTACTTTTCTCCCAAGGATGAATATTTTTCCACAAAACTCAGTTTTCTAAGAACACACAAAGCAATAGTTTCTCACATAAATCAACATAGAACGTCAGTTGCTGCATGTAGTGAACTATCGCCACCAGCTCGTTTTAGATCTCGATCTCCGGATCATTTTCACCCAAATTGGAGCCCGACAGCTCAGAGTCCAATTCAAAAGAATAAAATATACACATAACACCGGCCACTGAGTATTTTGCTTTGCACATTCGATTTGCTCTCTCGCCAGATGTTAACGCCATTCTAGACATTGTTTAGGTTACTCACACACACGAAGGCATTCAACATCGAGTCAACAAGTCTAGTAGTTATTAAAGGGGGTCTACCTATAACGTATCAGTGTATTTTTACAGTTGAGTATCTCCCTCTACCCATGAGTGTCGACTTTAGTTGACATCTGCCATCAACCCATTCTGTTGGAAAAATTCGACATCCGCCCTTTAATATACTTCCATATTTAATTCTTTCTTTCTTTCTTTCTGTCTTTATTTATTTATTTATTTATTTTACTTTTATTGATTTTATTGAAAACACACAACATTCCATACAAATAGATCAATTTTTATAAAACTAGGATAGAAAACAATTCTTTTTTTGTTTAATTGTTCCCATTGTGACTGGGATGCCCATACATGCATGTTGTCCATCACAAAGTATTTAACACTTTTGCAGCCACCCCTTCTCATTTGCCCGGCTCATTTCAGTCTATGACTATCGACGGACTCTGGTTCAAGAGGCTTCCAGTGGCTATAAGGAAGTGTGTAGCCGACCCGAACCATTACAGACTCTAACTCCTGATCTGTTACTTATATGCCATTTGTTTATTTGTATTGTGTAAGTTAATACAGATGTATTCATATTTTTAATTTTTTAGATTTCATCTATTTATTCATTCATATAATTATTATTTGTTTAACTTTTAAAAAGCAAGCATTTTGAGCTGCATCACTTGTATGAAAATGTGCTAAAGGAGCAAACGTTGTTACATGGCAGGCTGCAAGTGTCTCTGACTAAGTGGCTTTCCTCTTGTGCAGGGCATGCAGGGTATGTGGGGCTTCCCCTGGGAGTTTCTGGAAGTGACTGCACTGCAGGTTTACGGTGTGCATTGTTTTAATCATCAGAAGCAGGCAGACAGCAGATGAGCATCTGTACGTTTTCTGTGAATAATGAAAGACGTGTCCTCTAACAGACATCATAGCTGTGGAGATGAAGGCTCCTATTTTTCAGTTTTTGGAACAAGACTGGTCAAGGTTATGAGGTCTTTAAGCTGCCTATTTGCCATTACACATTTCTTTCATTTCTTTTAACCAGGCTTCTCTCGTTCAAAATTCTGACATTAAACTGCAAGCTGCAGGTACAGTTTTTGAACTGTGGAGCATCAATCCAGGTAACTGAGTAGTGTCTTTCCTATTTAAAGAGAAGCTGTTTAAATACAAGAATACCAGGTCCACCCATTGTGTGAAATGTTAAAATAAGGAGCAACAATCCATCCATCCATTTTTGTAACCAACTAACCCAGAGCAGGGCCTTGGGGTAGCTGAAGCCGATCCAAGCAGTCATCAGGGATAAGGCAGGGGCAAATTCTGGAAAGGATGCTAACCCATGTCAAGGTGGACACACACATCAGGGGCCAAAGTAGCCATGCTAGTTCACCTGACTGGCATGTTTTTGGACTGTGAAAGGACACTCATGCCGACTCTATCCTTGAACTCTGGTCTCTTTGTTTTAAGGCAGTAGCACTACCACTGTGCCACCCTAAGCAGCAACCATTAATTCAATTATGTGCCATAATAACAGCACCGACATGTTAAATGGTGTCCTCCCTGGTTGGCAGAGCAGTGAAGTGCACGGTTAGCTCTGCTGTCTCTCGGCTTCAGGAGATTGGACTGGAATCCATGGTCTGTGCGCAGTTAGCACGTTCTCTCCATGCCTGCTGTGATTTGGTTTGCTTCAGTAGAGTCCTACATGACTCTGCTTTCCCGTTTTGTCCTCTTTAGACAGACAGACCTCAGTATGTGCATCTCAGGAACTGCAGGTCTGACATTGTGGTCAGCAACACAGGAGCACCGCAGGGGACTGTACTTTCTCCGGTCCTGTTCAGCCAACAAACATCGAACTTCCAATACAACTCGGAGTCCTGCCACGTGCAAAAGTTCGCTGATGACACTGCTATCGTGGGCTGCATCAGGAGTGGGCAGGAGGAGGAGTATAGGAACCTAATCAAGGACTTTGTTAAATGGTGCGACTCAAACAACTTACACCTGAACACCAGCAAAACCAAAGAGCTGGTGGTGGATTTTAGAAGGACCAGGTCCCTCATGAACCCCATGATCATCAGAGGCGACTGCGTGCAGAGGGTGCAGACCTATAAATACCTGGGAGTGCAGCTGGATGATAAATTGGACTGGACTGCCAATACTGATGTTCTGTGCAAGAGAGTTCAGAGCTGACTATACTTCCTTAGAATGCTGGCGTCCTTCGACATCTACAATAATTTGCTGCAGATGTTCTATCAGACGGTTATGGCGAGCGCCCTCTTCTACACAGCGGTGTGCTGAGGAGGGGGCATAAAGAAGAAGGACGCCTCACACCTGGACAAACTGGTGAGGAAGGCAGACTCTATTGTAGGCACGGAGCTGGACAGTTTGACATCCGTGACAGAGTGACGGGTACTGAGCAGGCTCCTGTCAATCATGGAGAATCCACTGCATCCACTGAACAGGATCATCTCCAGACAGAGGAGCAGCTTCAGCGACAGACAGACTGCTGTCACCGTCCTGCTCCACTGACAGACTGAGGAGACCCCACACTATGCGACTCTTCAATTCCACCCGGAGGGAGATAAACATGATCATTAAACAAAGTTATTGTCTGTTATACCTGTATTTTTATCACTCTTTAATTTAATATTGTTCTTTATCAATATGCTGCTGCTGGATTATGTGAATTTCCCCTTGGGATTAATAAAGTATCTATCTATCTATCTATCTATCTATCTATCTATCTATCTATCTATCTATCTATCATATAGTGCCTTTCATATTCTATCTATCTATCTATCTATCTATCTATCTGTCTATCTATCTATCTGTCTATCTATCTATCTATGTAATCCTGCCAACTATGCCAAATTTCTATCTTTCTATCTATCTACCTTTCTCTTTATTGTGTATACTTTATCAGAATGCCTCAAATCCCATAGGCTTACCACTGTTTATAAGGTACTAGCTGTCCCCTGAGGCTCCGCCCATGTATTAGTGAAACAGGACAAACTTTAAAAATCAATAACAAAATTTTTAAAAAATGTAATTCTGGTGAAGCAGATGGTAGGTATGCTCCAACGTCAAACGTTGGCACTGTATCTGATTGTTTTCAGTTCTGACAGGAGAACGTCCCCCATGTGGGGACAAGAGCACGTGGCTGTGATATCTCTGCCAATGAGCAGCTACCCTCCAAAACACACATACTGTAGCTGTGATCTTTTTCTCAAAAATGTCAGACGTTACTCCTTAACAGTCTCTAGATGATAATGTCTGCTGAACAAATGGGAATTGCTAGCTAAGCGGAGGTAAGGTCTGCTCCAACATGTGGCGAGAGGTAGAGCGACTCGAACAGAGGCTGGCGTGTGAGTGAGGAGGATCCTGCCTGGCTCCGTACTCCTGAGGTCCCACCTCCCCCTTCTCCTTGGCCTGCTGCTCTCTCTCAGATTCGCTCAAATAACTCAGTGCCGCAAGCAAACTATGATAACTTAGCGCAATAATAAAAGTTGTGAAATCAACTGTAATGTTCAAGCAAATTATAGAAAAAACCCAATCTAAATCCGTTAAGTAGTTCACTCGTGAAAAGCAGACAGACAGACAAACATTGGATTTTATTTATATATATATATATAGATTGTACTTTAGCACTTTTCCCCAGCTCCCTTTCTACATCTATAACCTCAGGCAATTAGAGTAAAAGGACAAGCAGGAGTCAAGTTAGACATTTTAAGAGTACATATGAATACATAATCATAGAGCCTGATAAATGTTAGATGTGTAGTTTCAGGTGGCACACAGACTTGTAGTTACTGAAATGTCTTTGGTCCGGTCATCAATTTTAGTCCACTTTCCTCAGAACAGGCCACATTACTGCCTCAATATGTCCGCCGTGTTGTGCTTCTCATTGTGTTCTCTTCATGGCCATGGTGTGTGTGAGAGAGAGAGGGAGGGAGGGATAGGGCATCTACAGACATACTGTACTTCAGACCAATGGGTGTGCGACCACTGCCTTTTCACACCTGCCCTCAAGTCCTAAGCTAGGTAGTTTCATGGCCTTCTTGCGGAGGATGGCTTATGGTCTCAAAGTGCAAGCAGTGTCACCTGTGCCAAGCTGGTCTGATGCGCCATCCTCATCACCATAAATTCACATCCTGAGTCAGTCCTAATGACTTGGGGTGTTGGTTAGTTAGACATGAAAGTACACCAAGCCTAATAAAACACTAAAATTATAATTGGTATGTCAAAGACATACAAAATATTTATCAACTTATACACAAAATATCACTCCACCACACGTTTTCCCCTTCAGAACTCGGGCTTCCATTGAACACCTCAGAAACGTGCATGTTGGGTTACTTGGTGATTTCTTGGCTGCCAACGTCTGAGGGCATGTGTGAATGTGCCTGCTTATGGACTGGTGCCCCATTCAAGGTTGTGCTTCATATCTCCAGGATAAGTTTTGGGTCACGAATCTTTGAAGTGGTTTAAATAGATTGGAATAAAGATTAGCTGGATCAGTCAAATTTAAATCAAGTGCATGTGCAAAAACTTGATTAAGTTAAAAACAGATAGGAACTGAATATAATTTCTCTCTTAAAAATGATTTAAATGTTAACATATTGTGGTGTTGAAGTCTGCAAATACTGCAAGTGATTCCAAATAATACAGCAGAGTATCCCCCTTAAAATGGCTGAAATGCTTGTCGATGTTCTCTCTAAAACCACCAACTGGCTGCCCTCTCGTGAATATTTCATGTAAATGTGAATAACTTAATAGAATAGAATTAAGCCATGCCTTACGTGGGGTGGATGGGCGCCAAGTGTAGGGACAGCGCCACCTGGTGGCTAATTCTTCCAACTTTGCCAACTGTATTAACAACCATCGAAATTTTTTTTTTTTTTTAATTTCCATGACACACATAGTAACAGAGTTAGCAAGTTTGAAAGCACAGGAAGGATATTAACCTGGCATGACATAAAGAGATAAAGTGGTAACTCGCCCACGGTGGGCTCTGACAGCACTTACTGAAAACACACACGGTAACTCAGTACTGCATTTACCTCCCACATCCCCAAAGATGGTGAACTGCTGATTTTAAAACAGTTGTGTGTTCAGTGAAATGCTTAACGTAATGGATCCTGATCTTGAAGGGATGAGAAAATGTCTGCCAGAAAGGCTCCATAAAAGGAACTATTAGGGTGTTGGGTTCAAGTGAAGAAGAATTACTGAGGGCAACTAAAGAGCTGAAGAAACACAAAGCTCCTGGCATAGATGGCATTGCACCCAGGGTCAGCTCTGCCATATAGATAGACTATGTCATTGCCTAAGGCAGCAAAGATTTGAGGGGATGGGGGGGGCATTTTGTTAACTTTAATAGATGTACCCATTAGCGTCAGTAGGGGTTGGCTTTGGGTGGCCTTTGGTGTCCAGCCTCCTCACCCTGAGGCCTTTTGATCTGACATGTTGGTGTGACGCTTGTTAATTTCTTAGGGAGCTATTGAAGATGACAACCATCTACAACTGTTGTGAATCTCTATGCCCCCCCTCCCGCACCCACTCATAATTCGATCCAACATTTGCATTTGACTTACATGAAACCCAAAACAGAACACACCATTCCCCTGCTCTTTTGCCTGACATCCATGTACAACATAGTGTGGACCTCCATGTGGGTAAAACAATATGAGATCCATGTGCGATTCAGGGGAATTTTCAAAGGAGACCAAACCTCTCCCCGCCGTCCCCCTACTCTTGAATCCAACACCCAACCCACCCACTCTACAATCCGCAATAATATGTATAGCAATTGCCTCCAAGACTCCATGGTTTGGGCGTGACGTTTGCTCTACAGCTGGCCCTGATTGCACCTATAACACTCCCCCCACAACCCCCAAGCTCTCCAAGTGGGGACCTCTTCCCAACCACACCATGAAATGATCAAGTCAAGTAAGAGTGGGAAATACCACACTGCAGTAAATGACAGAGTGTCCACACAATGTTAAGATCAACTCTCTGTTAAGGACCGAAGTCACCCAGGGGCCTGTGGGGGTCTTAATCCAGACTTGCATGGGGCTGTCAGTAATAAGGTCACAGCAAAAATAATTCTGAATAAATTTAAAGCAACAGTGGATAGTCCGTTAAGGAAAGAACAAGCAAATCTTGTGTAGACCAAATGAATTCCTTAAGTCTAATCATTGAACAGCATGAAGAATGGCAAGCCAAACGGCACGTGGTCTTCACAGATTACCAAAATGCTTTGGACACACAAAGAGAATCTTTGGGTGGGCTGCCACCAAAAATGATCAACCTAACTAAAGAAAACCACAGAAATTATACATAAAGGTTATGGTGGATGGTTGGGGCTTATATGTGGCCGAGAAGCCTGTTTAATGGAAGGACCAGGGGAGAGAACACATGCAGGCCTTTATCTCCCCCAGAGCGCTAGATGACAGCCCCCCTGAGTTTCAGCGGTGCTTCAGACTCCAACGGGGCTTCATGAGAGCTGGAGTTCAGCAGAGCCCTGTCGGGTGCCAAGGGGTGCTGCAGGGACTGCGGAGCCTTATTACGTCAGTGCTAATGGGCCACCGGAAGTACTCCCGGGTACAGGATTAAAGGAGCCCACTGCCACTGCTCCGGAAAGCCAGAGTCGGGAGACGAAAGTGCATCAGTTATTGGTGCTTGCTGTACTGTGCTGGGCATTGGTGGGAAACATTTCCAACATCAAAATTAAAGCCGTTTGTGTTGCTGGACTCTCGCCTGGTGTCTGTCGGTGTCAGGTTTGGGGAGTTGGTGCACCCACTGGTGCCCACAAGGTAAACTGAGTGCAGAACTTCTAGTGAACTTAAAGTAGGCATGTATCATGTCATCCATGGATTTCCTTATGGCAATGGAAACAGGTCAGGTCAGGGAGCATGCACTGGTACAGCAGGTTGCCGCACCCAACACACAATGAAACAGCTCGGGATCCTGGTTGGCAACCCCCCTGGCAAACATGCAGTCCAGTTCCACCCTCCAGAAATGACCCTCTATCTGCTGCAGCCAGGTGTTAAGTAGGCGTCCCCTTGGCCTGGTCCAGCCAGTTGAGTCCTCAACAATGAGGATCCTGTGAGACAGGTCACTTTCAGAGAATCACGCCACAAGGCCGTAGTGCCATAACTAACGCTCCCTCACAATGCAGGTAATGTGCCTCATTTGGGACTCCATGAGCAACCACTCATTAGAACACAAAGTCAAACCAACGGTACCCAAGGATTCTCTGAAGAGACACAGTGCTGAAGAAGTCCAGTCTTCATCTCAGGTCACTGGATAGTGTCCATGTCTCGCAACAGGTTAGGTCAGGTTGGGGAGCATGCACTGCTACAGCGCGATGCCGCACCCACCTCACGACAAAACATCTTGGGATCCTGGTTGGCAACCCACCAGGCAGCCACGCGGTCCAGTCCCACCCTCTGGAAATTGCCATCTATCTGCCACAGCCAGGTGTTATATGGGTGTCCCCTTGGCCTGGTCTAGCGGCTTGGGTCCTCAACAATGAGGATCCTGTGAGCCTGATGACCCTCGGGGAATCACGCCACATGGTCGATGCTCCCACACAATTCAGGTAATGTGCCTCATTTGGGACTCCATGAGCAACCAGTTGTTTGTCACAACTCAACCCAAGGATTCTCCAAAGAGACAAGTACTGAAGGAGTCCAGTCTTCATCTCAGGTTACTGAATAGCATCCATGTCTCGAAGCCATATAGCAAAACAGGAAGCACAAGGACTCTAAAGACTTGGACCTTCGCCCCTTTGCATAGATATCAGGATCGCCACACACCCCTTTCCAGCGACCACATGACCCCCATGTTCTCCCAATTTGTTTACTGACTTCTTAGGAAGAGTCACCAGAGACATGAATGTCACTGCTGAGGTGGATAGTGAGAGAAGTTAGAAACACACACCCAACAGACCCTTTGCTCCACCTAAGAACAAAAGGAGTCAAAGGAAAGGAAGTGGGGTTTGTGTGTGGGTGTGTGTGGGCCTGGTCGCCATGTCTATTGTGCTCTCTGTTTGTTTGGATTGAGCTGGTTTGAGAATGTTAAATTGTGACATAACAGTAACCACCATACACAGCATGCAAAGAGCACGGCTCAAGAAGCTTAAATGTGGTTAACCAAAAGGTAAAAACTGAGGCAATGAAGTGTCAATCTAAAGATGTCTGAGCTTGAACTACATGGCCCCAATTATCAGTGCTCTGCCTCAACTGATAAAGCTGAATGGTCAAAACACATTCTCATTATTTACATCTCTCTACGTTGTGGAGACACAGGCAGGCAGACACGTTGAAATCACCCAACACACGTTTATTTAAGTGCTTTATATTTACAATTACAAAATCCCGGCCTCTTCACAATGCCTCACTCTCTTCGGGCTGCCTCCTTGCCTCCTCCACCAAGCTCTGCCCTTCTCCTTACCCGACTCCAGCCTTGAATGAAGGGAGGCGGCCCCTTTTATAATCACCCGGAAGTGCTCCAGGTGTTTCCCAGCAATCTTCCACCGACACGCCCCAGTGTGGTGGAAGTGCCGGCTGCATCCCCAGAAGCACTCCGGGTGTCCCAGCTCTTCTTCCCCCCAGCACTTCCGGGTGTGGCGGAAGTGCTGAGGTCCAGGGCTCCAAAGGCATTGGGGCGCCCTGGCGGTACCACGGGCCCCTACAGTGTGGAGCTTCAAAGCTCTGTACCCGTGGCCCCCAAAGGTACCAGGGTGGTCGCCCCCACATGGTCTGGGGAAGGCGCAAGCCCTCTTCAGGTCCTCCTGGGCATCCCGGCCGGGCCGCCACCCCAGCCATCTCTGACAATGTATATATATGTCTGTCTGTCTGTCTGCTTTTCACGAGAGAACTACTTAACGGATTTAGATCAGGTTTTTCTTCTATAATATGCTTGAACATTGCAGTTGATTTTGCGAATTCTCCCTTCGCACTAAGTATCATAGTTCGCTTGCAGTACCAATTTATTTATAAAAATCTGAAAGAGCAATTGTGGGCCGAGGGAAGAGGGAGGTGGGACCTCAGGAGTAGGGAGCCTGGGGGGCGGGCCCTCCTCACTCGCGCGCCAGCCTCTGCTTGAGTCACTCTACCTCTCGCCACGTGTTGGAGTGTACATTGCACCTGCTTAGCTAGCGATACCTTTTTGTTCAGCAGACATTATCATCTAGAGATTATTAAAGAGTAACATTTGACGTTTTTGAGAGAGAGATCACATCTACGTGTATTTTAGAGGGTAGCTCATTGGTAGAGATATCACAGCCACATGCTCTTCTCCCATCAGAGCTGAACACGATCAGACACAGTGACAGCATTTGACGTGGGAGTGTACCTACCTTCCGCTTCGCCAGCGATACCTTACCAACTTTTTACATTTTTGGCAACGGGATCAAAGCTACATTCTCGCCCCTGATAGCAAATCCAAAAATATTGTATATCAAGAGGTCCTCGGATATGAATGCTATCAATGTAAATTCTTCTCAATACAAATTATTACATTTTTTTATTGATTTTTAAAGTTTGTCCGGTTTCACTACTACATGGGCGGAGCCGCAGGGGACAGCTAGTATAGAATATTTTTAACATGGACTGAAATCAGGGCAGTTTTAAAAATCTACAGCAATTGGCCTTTACTTCAGTATCCTTTAAAACACAATTGATGGTGTTCCTGTCTTGTTTACTGAAATCAGTTCCTCTTTATTTTTGTTTCATTTGCTTTCTTCCTTACAGATGTATTAAAATATCAGATTAGCCACCAGTCCCATTTCGTTTTTGCAGTATCTGAATTGCCATCGTTTTTCTGCATTCACCAATATTATACTGTAAATTAATTTCTCTAACTTATGCCAACATTTAGAAGCTGCTTGAAACCTCTTTTGTTATCATCTACAACAAGTAACCAGTTCTGCTAGCCATATTACTCCTTTAGAATAACTAGAGCAACTGTAATTCTTCATGTCTACCATCTTAAAAATCAAGGTGCCGGAGTGGTTCTTCAGAGCGATGCTATGGTTCCCAAAAGACTCATCCACATGAAGATTCCAGAAAGACCCTCCAGACAGTAAATAAGCAGGACTAGATGGTAACAGATCTGCGACATATCAGTGGCTCATATTTGAAGAAGACTCTCACTGCGTACAACAATTTCATGTCGTCGTGATCTGTTTGTGTCCTGTTCGGTTGCCTACCATGTGCTCTTATAAATAAAGGAGCCCAAGCGATTCTTCAAAGTGATGCCAGTTTTGGTTCTCAGAACACCCATCCATATGAAAGGTCCAGAAAGAACCTTCATTTCTTTAGCTCCATATAAATAACCACAAGTAGTATAGAAAATTGCATTCTTAAAATTGGTAATTTGCACGTATTAGCAAAGTATGATACACACATGAGACAAGTAGATATAATATTTAATTAAGCATTAAGATGTAAGAGTTAGAATTAAAAAGGCTTATGCTACAAATATTTTGATTATTTTGTGTAAGCCTGAAACCACCAATAGTTCATAAGCCAGAGGTCAGAGGTACTAGAGAGCTGAAAGGATGGGCCCCTCGCTTAGAGAGGGAATGTGAACTCCTAGGGTTTGTAAATAATGGTAGCAAGCGCTGAGATAGAAGGGGGAGAGAACAGTTCTTATGAAATAGATAAGATTGGCAGATAAGAGACCCCCTCAACTAAGAATTATTGGTGGAATTAATTAGAGCAGTGGACTACTAGAAGTCAGATGAAGAAGAATAATGGCTTAAAGGATAAGAAGTGTAATAAAAGTAACAGATGCCCATCAGGGCCGGATTAAGATGAAATTGGGCCTGATGCTGGAGTGCAAAAAAGGCCTATTTTTTCTCGCCATTGGTGCATGTGCATTCGACACTCGCCGTACATGTGCACTCAGACCGACCAAGGAGACTTAATGGCTTGTGATGCAACCAGCCAGCCTTTATTTAACTTTATTGAACAATAACAACATAGTATCGTAACAACTCGAGATTAACATCAAACTACGTAACATCGACATTCAATAGCAATTGTCTGAAAAGTGCACTTAATGCAGAAAACCTAACAGTGAAATACACAAAATTTTGCAATTCTCTTACAAAACAGAGTAAGAAGAAATGAATTTGCAGAGACATTGGGTCAAAGTGACTGAGTTCAGGCTCTTGAGGGTAAAAATTTGTCCACGATTTAAATTTCATAATAGAGCAGAATCCTGTCGAGGATTTTAAAAATTCTAAACATCTATGCCGGGCCCGCGGGCTGGCTTTTAGTTTTACCTTTACAGATAACCATTTAAATAGCCATCGATTTTTACTGTACAACTAACTTTCAAGGTGAAAAATTTACTACGTGACACTTACCGGACAATAATAAAGTGGCAAAAATCCCCAAGTTATTGCAAAAACGCAGATAAATTACTAAGTAAACTGTTTAACGCAAAAATTGATTGCATTAGCTTGAACTCTTCGGTTAACAATAAACACAACGACGTTACAGTTACATCACAGCCCAAAGAACAATAGTAACTGTGTAATAAGTTAAGCTGTGTCTAGGCGTCCGAAAGTCGGACTCCAAATTTCATTCTAAGAATTATTTTGAGGTAAATATAGCAATGGAAAACTGTTCAGCTTCCAGAAAATTCTTGTCTGTTTTCATCTGGGCCTATTTCAGGAATGGGCCTGATGCTGCAGCATCAATAGCACCCACCTTAATCCGGCCCTGATGCCCATTTCTGGGGGGGGCTCATTGCTCCATCTGAGCTGAGTCTGTATGCGCGCCGTACAATAAAGCCTGATTCTGCTGCCTGTCCCGAGACTCCAAATGCTTCCTTTTGGCTGCGGGTGCCCCTGCTGTATCTTCAACAGTACAAGGTAACAGACCTGCGACACAGCAAAGGGTCCAGACTGTAGAAGGACTCTCGCTGTGTAGGTTCGGTTTTTCTTAAAGTATCTTACAACCTACCCATACATTAAAGATTTCATTTTTTTCTGCATATTAGGAAGTCTGTGGAAGCACAAAGACTATATATGCAGAGAAGTGCCTTGAGGATGGGAAAGGTGCTAAATAAGTAAAATGTATTATTATTATTAATGTATTTATTTTATAGAACTCTCCCCAGAATGAAATGGTCCTTCATCATGCAACAGTTCAATGAGGAACCACACAACCCAGTAACGAACCCTGAACCTGAAGTGCCATTAAAGGACCGGCCTGTTTAAGAGTCTAGGAAGGCAATCCTCCACCTTGATGGTGTGGCGGCTGTCACTTTTCAGTCCAGGCAATCTTTCAATCAGATGCTTCTTCTCAACGTCATGAATGCGACGGCCTCTTTCTGCTTTCGTTCTGTCACATTGGAAATTCACAGAAGTGCGTATTGTATTTTTATCATAATATGAAAAATAAGGTTTGTCATCTGGAGTGTATTATAGTCAAGACCAGTAACGTGCAGTGAATACACTTGACTTGAGCATTCCTAGTTTCATCCTCTTTCTCTGTACATTTACTATTCGTTTGCTCAGAGGTTAATGCGCTTGCTGATTCCTGAGCAGCTCTTCTTTTCTTCTACCTAGCAGCCTGCTTCTTCTCTTCTTTCATCGACGTCTTTTCACATTAAAACAGATTAAGTCAGTGTCTGTGTTGAAATTACTTAGTATGTTTTCCTTCATTTTTCACTTAAGTCTTCAATCTGCCTCAAGAATGATCTAAGATATGAAGAGGTAGGGGAAGTGACGGCAAAGGGGGTCGGGATGAGAATGGTGCCCGTATGCATGTGCCACACAGCCGCCCTACTGCCAAGAGCTGATTCTACAATAAAATAAAATAAAAATAAAAAGAGAAATAACCTTGGAGGTCAATCACCACCCTGAAAGCAGATAATAGACGTCACGTAGTATATGTGTACTAAATTTGAGGTCAATAGGTCAAACGGCTTGCGAGCTACAGGTGATTTAAAATCCTGAACAGACAAATGGACAGCCACGGTAGCGTATTATATATAAAGATTGATTTATCTGGTTTGTTTTTTGCACTTTATATCTGAATATTTTAATAAAAATCTGTTTTATGATTAACACACAGGCTGTAAACTCCCTCTTGTTAGCCCTGTAAAGTGCCTTGTGATACACTCAGAAGAATGAACCATTGGGGATTTTACTTTAACTTAAAATAATGATTTTGTCTGGTATTAAGTGCCTTTTTCTAGTTAATCTGTTAGCTGTCGCACTAACACCCTAAGCCTAACCCTAACCCTAACTGAAGTTGAAACAACACAACCAGATCATCTACCTGTCTCTGGGTCTCTTGTCATTACTCACTAATGTTATGTTGATCTTACTCAGAATTAATACTTTTCTAACCCTCATATAATATGGTATTCCCACTTTGCCTATACCCAGTTAAATTAAGTTGATTTAATTTAAAAGAGTCAGGTTTAATGGACACGACTATCCCAGATTTGTATAAAGAGCTGCCAACCTTTTGTTGACAAGGTTCTTACACCTTTATATACTCCGAAAGAAAGTTAAAGACTTGTCAGTAAATTGATTTTGTTCCAAATGCGTGGGTTTTGCAGGGTGGTGGAACCTGATTTACAAGTATTGTTTTTTTGACAGACATCACCCACCCACAACAACTTAATGTGGCCTGTTTGAAAACTGCAGTCATCCTCGAGAGAACTTGATTACCTGATGTGCTAATAACTGAGCAGTGTTGATATAGTTTGAATATTTATTACACAAGATGCAATTCAGTACTTTTACTAATTGTAAATGTCATTTAGTATTGCTATCTACAGAATCTATTTAGTTCCTACATTAAATCCACTGAAGTAAAGCAATGTTGAGGTTCTGTTAGTTTAGTTTCTTGAACATAAGAAATGTATTTGATCTAACTTGAGCACATTGTGTTGACTGAGTTTAAGTCATTTAAGTCAATTTGCACAACCCCGTTTTGTTGAAATTGTTGACATAGTTCAGCAAATCCAGAAAAAAAAGTTTTTTGAAGGCAAACTGTTAATGGTGTTAGAGAGAAAAGTTTGATTTTTTTTTCTTTTTTACTTGTACCTTAGCAGGCAGCTAAAATGATTAATAAGAATTTAGGATCTCAAAAGCAAGTGAGGTGAGATTTTTAAAAAAAGGTGCCTAAGTTGCGGTGCCTCATGTGTGATGCGTGCAGCAGAAGCCCATAAGGAGCCTCGAGAGAGCCGCACAAGCAGCAGAGACAGCGAGCGAGCTGTGCAAACAGGAGGAGGACTTCAGTAAAACGGGTGACGGATTAATGAAATATTTCATTCCACTTCCTTTGTGACTCGTTTACAGGCAGTGCAGTCCGTAAGCAGTCGGGAATTTTGGAGAGCACATGCTGTCTTTCAGGTGTAGGAGTTTAAAAGACAGATATATGAAATGTGACGCTTGTTTCAACCTACTGACATATTACACGTCATTTTATTAAATATCATAATGCCAAATTCCCAATTGGATTTTTATTCAAATGCTTATACTAAAAGCACATTCAGGAAAAGTATAAAGCAAATATATGAGCATTGATCAGTGCAAGTGCTATAGTGCGTTGGGCGCGACATAAATAAAATGGGTCAGAGTAATTTATATTTGTGCTCCTTCGCTACGATCATTTAACGAGAACTATGCCGATGAGGATAGATTTGAAATATTCAAAAATTAGTAAGCACGTCTAATAGCGACCCGATGTTTCGTTAACCCTTTCTTTATGCAGCAGGTATACCAGACGACACTGACATTCGTTACCCCGATAGTTTTAGAAGTTCAAGACTGAAAAAGCTCTTAACGGACTGGACTTTAATCCACTTACCAGTCGTCGCGCGCCCGGTGCTTGTTGTCAAAGAAAGTGCGAGCAGGGTCAGCCACACGACAGCGGCCATTGTCACGGACATCGCTCAGTCGCCTTTCTTCTCCGATTGTCGCCTGTGCCGTGAGCTGCGCAAAGGTGCGCTTTTGTGTATAAAGAAGCAGGAGAGGAAATAGAAAGCGGTGACAGATATGCCAAACAGGACATGTGCCTTTGAGTGTAATCTGTTTGGTTACCAGTTGAAATTGCAGGTTTACTTGTATTGACGATGCATACTTCTTCAGTTTGCAAAAATGCTCGGCTACGGTGATTTCGCCGCAAACTTAACGGGATGTTGCAGTACGCTGCTGTTAAATTGCAAGAAGTTCCCGACCTTTTACAGTACATGTTATCTAATATTATTGTAATTAGCCAATAATTTACTGTAAATTGCCTAATACAATTTTTATTTAAGGGCGTTGTGAAAAAATAAAACACTTTGTAACTTATGACTGGCAATTCAGCTACCATTCATTTTACCGGTAAACATACAGAGCATCATTTCTACCCATGAACTGTAAAGTCAATGTTTAGAAAAATTAGTTCATGTTGTGTGGTATCAAAGGAATGGCTGCTTTTGTGATGTTGGGTGTGCTACATCCCTATAGTTTACACCTTACCAGTTTAAGCTTCTATAGCCGCAAAAAGTTTTGCTAGCCATCTTGCTTTGAGGCTTGTGCAAAGGTGTAAGAAGCACCCAGCTGCAGTCAGGACAGTTTTAAGCCACCGACAAATTCGAGCACTTCGGACACTTGGGAGGCCTGGCACCTCTTTGTAAGCACGTGAGAAACACGAAAACATTTATTTTTACCTCTTGTGTAACTGTACAGTTAAATAATACTAATCGGATCCAGTAGACGCTTTTAAAGTGATGTGTTGCTTTATGTAGAAACTTGATTTATTTTTTTCACACAAAAAACTTACATTGACTTCTGAAAACATATATATATATATATATATATATATATATATATATATATATATATATATATATATATATATATATATATATATATATAAAACCAATAGCAAAGACAAATACATTCTGTGGTTTTGTTTCCGATGCAGAACTGAGAGATGTCAATAATAAATGCTGAATACACAGGCCTGCTGAATCCACTGATTTGCGAGCAGGAGCTAAAAGGAATTGAAATTGACAGGAGAGACGTGCAGTGTAGGCGTCAGCACACCGAAGAAAACGGAGGCGTGGTTCCTGGAAAGTGGGCGGAGTCAAACGGGAGACCGCGGACAGGGGCATCAGCCTATGGGCCTCAGAAATGTCTCAGGTCACTGAATCGGTCTGAGGCCTGCAGCGGGACTCCATTGAAAGTTGTGGCAGGCCCCCAGCCAGACATATTTGGGCCCCAGGCAACTGGGTACGTGTGGGCCCTTCTGCCTTCCCCTGGGTCCCCACACGCCAAAACCTTCAAATACGTATACGAAATGATCGAAATGTAGTTTATCCGACAGCGACAATGCTGCATTTATGAATACCATACTTGATGAGTTAAGTCTTCTCGCACATCAAATTTTGACTGCGAGAAGGAAAGCCAGTGCTAACAGAAGCTCGCAGTGGAACTGAAACAATACATTAATGAGATAGGCCTATGTATTATCTAACGTACCGGTACAATTATACCAATGCAATGAATAAGAGTAACATCTGAACATTTTAATATATGCTATCGGTTAGGGTTATCTACATGGCGTACAATCAGTATGGTAACTTGCTGTATCAAACTTCAAAGTTTTCAAAAAATCCGGGTGATCCAGAATCTTTAGTGATACCCACAAAACCAACGCACACTCGTCACTGCTTTAAAAGCAACAATAAACACCCAAGCGAGTGAATTATCAAACTACGGAGACGGACTTCTGCTACACCATACACGTCAACATCCATGATAGTGCACAACAATATCGCTGTTGTCTGAGACAGAACAGCGACTGTGTGTGAAACGAAAGTATTCAATTACAGCGGCGAAGTCAATCCGTTATCCACGTACCCTGTACAACAAACATACCACTCAACGTCAAGCTCAAGGACGTCTGCGTCGGCTCTCCTTTGTCTTTGACACGACACGAGCACGATATCTACTTGTGTGGAGCGTTGCAGCTATTAAAGCACTCACTTGTATTGTTGTAAGCTAAATGATTCAACTTTTATATCACATGTAACGTGAATAATTGTCCGAATATATACTGCTCAAAAGAATTAAATGAACACTTTTTAATCAGAGTATAGCATAAAGTCAATGAAACTTATGGGATATTAATCTGGTCAGTTAAGTAGCAGAGGGGGTTGTTAATCAGTTTCAGCTGCTGTGGTGTTAATGAAATTAACAACAGATGCACTAGAGGGGCAACAATGAGATGACCCCCAAAACAGGAATGGTTTAACAGGTGGAGGCCACTGACATTTTTCCCTCCTCATCTTTTCTGACTGTTTCTTCACTAGTTTTGCATTTGGCTACAGTCAGTGTCACTACTGGTAGCATGAGGCGATACCTGGACCCTACAGAGGTTGCACAGGTAGTCCAACTTCTCCAGGATGGCACATCAATACGTGTCATTGCCAGAAGGTTTGCTGTGTCTCCCTGCACAGTCTCAAGGGCATGGAGGAGATTCTAGGAGACAAGCGGTTACTCTAGGAGAGCTGGAGAGGGCCATAGAAGGTCCATAACCCATCAGCAGGACCAGTATCTGCTCCTTTGGGCAAGGAGGAACAGGATGAGCACTGCCAGAGCCCTACAAAATGACCTCCAGCAGGCCACTGGTGTGAATGTCTCTGACCAAACAACCAGAAAGACTTCATGAGGGTGACCCAAGGGCCCCATGTCCTCTAATGGGCCCTGAGCTCACTGCCCAGCAGCATGCAGCTCGATTGGCATTCGCCATAGAATACCAGAATTGGCAGATGCACCACTGGTGCCCTGTGCTTTTTACAGATGAGAGCAGGTTCACCCTGAGCACGTGACAGAAGTGAAAGGGTCTGGAGAAGCCATGGAGAACATTATGCTGCCTGAAACATCATTCAGCATGAGCAGTTTGGTGGTGGGTTAATGATTGTCAGGGGAGGCATATCCATGGAGGGTCACACAGACCGCTACAGGCTTGACAAAGGCACCTTGGCTGCCATTAGGTATCAGGATGAAATCCTTGGACCCATTGTCAGACCCTATGCTGGTACAGTGGCTCCTGGTGCACGACAATTCCTGGCCTCATGTGGTGAGAGTATGCAGGCAGTTCCTGGAGGATGAAGGAATTGATACCATTGACTGGCTACCACACTTTCCTGACCTAAATCCAATAGAACACCTCTGGGACATTATGTTTTGGTCCATCCAATGCCACCAGGTTGCACCTCAGACTGTCCAGGAGCTCAGTGATGCCCTGGTCCAGATCTGGGAGGAGATTCCCCACAACACCATCTGTCATCTCATTAGAAGCATGCACCGATGATGTCAGGCGTGTATACAAGAACACAGGGGCCATACAAAATGCTGCGTACAATTTTGAGTTGCTGCAATTAAATTTTGGCAAAATGGACTAGCCTGCCACATAATTTTTTCACTCTGATTTTTGGGGCGTCTTTGAATTCAGGGCTCTGTAGGTTGATCATTTTCATTTCCATCAAACGATGTGGCATCCTTTCGTTCCTAACACATTACCCAGTCTATATCAGTATAGATATCCAGGAGGATTTCTTTTTCCCATTGAGATCTGATGTGTTTTCAAAGTGTTCCTTTAATTTTTTTTGAGCAGTTTATATCTACGCGCACAACATCAGCATAAAAAAATCAAGCGTGAAGGGGCCCCCCGTTTGTCCCCCCCTGGCGGCGGGCCTGGGCATGGCTGTCGATGGGCACAATTTACAGGGCTGCTGCAAAGGGGGCGTTCCTTATGCAAATGTGAGTCTTTAGAGCAATTTTTTCACACGCTGTGTCCATAATTGTTTTTTCCTCTGTGGCTCTAATACTCTTCCGTACCAAAAATAGTGCTGCAAATTGAAACAATTAATTGACAGTGAAACCTAAAACACCACTTAAAATTACGTTTATCTGCATTTATCTGTTTAAAATTATTCTTTTAACCATTCGATTGTATTACAGATTTTTGATTGAAATTATTAATTTTTACAGGAATTTTTTACAGTATATTCACCTATTTTTCCTAAAATTCACATCAGGTTTAGTTTGGAAGTCTCATCCCCACCTCACTATTCCTGGTGTAAGTGGTACTCCGTGTGAATGAACACTTTCCAATGTTTGTACAATATTAAAAATGTTTCCATCAGTTTCCCTGCAGCCAGGATTTGACTTTTAACTCCCATCTTACCACCGGTTAATGAAAACGTGCGAACGGAAAATGTCCCACAATGCAACGCGGATCAGTCCAAATACAAACGTTCAGTGGTTCGCCGTCTTATGGCAGAAGATGACTGAGCCAGCTGTGATTAAATGGCACTTTCTCATTACAGCACTTTATTGTAAAAAATTACACTTCATTCCTGTGAAATGCTGCCAGTCTTGAAATGCGTGCGCTGTTATGCTATCAGTTCGCATATGAACTGAATTGGCTTTTGTTCTTCTGAGATTCTGCTTAAATATAGCGAAGGTTCTTCTCATTTCATGTGTGTTACGCATCGGCGTTGTATAAGAACTCCTTGGGTTGGCATCATCAAGTTGAAAAAGTACCGCACCACCCAGTGGCGGTTTTAGGCATGGGCGAACGGGGCAGCCGCCCGGGGCGGCATTTTTTCATGACACGTGGGGGGCGGCACACGAACTTGGAGGAAAAAAAAAATCATCTGTGCCGCTAAGCGGTTTTCTATTATCTATGATACCTGCGCCGCCCCTGCTGCTGAAGGAGCCGCACAGAAGCTGAGCGAGCGGAGAGGAGAGGGATGAGGGGAAGTGGGGGGACGTGGGGGGACGGGGGAGGGGTTACGTGGAGGCGCAGAGTACAGTTCACCTGTCCCAAATGAAGCGGACAAGGAGGGGGGCTAAACTATGTCAGTGACACCTGACTTTCTTACAAATAACGCACATTTCATTCAAAATATTTTAAACACAGACCAATAATTGGCACATTTTTATTTATTTATTTAATTGTGTGAAATGGCTAATAAAAATAGGTAATAAAAAACGATTATGATGTGGAGGTGTGGAGGTGGAGGTTTAATCTTGACTTCTGGTCGTGAGTGACAGCGTTGGGGATGATGGGAAATCTGTTGATTGCCGATTACTTAGTAAACACAGCGATGGAGAGAAAAAGGCCAAAGCTGTCAGGTGCCCAATTTAGGAAAAAAAGAAAAGATGATGAGGAGAAACGGGCAAAAGATAAAGGTATGCAACAATATTCTCTCTGTATGATTAAGGTATTCATGTCATTGTGTTAATTAGTGGTATAACGTTAACTCTTACTTTGTTAGCCTTCTTGCTTATGATGCATGCTATGCTTACCTTGCTAAAAAAAAAAAACACAGGAAAAGCCTAATATACAAACCATCACAGAAATTCTAATGCTTTCTATTAAATACCATTGTGAACCATTAACTTTTTTCCAGTGAAACTATTACAAAATTCCTTATTGTAGTATGTTTTGGGCACTTTTCCAATAGGATTTACCATCCCACCCACCAATAGAATCCATCATATACCAGCAGACACTGTTATACTTACCATTAAAACCCATACAATTCCCATTATAACCATTAGATCCATTACATTTTCTGTTATTTTTGGGCAGGGTTCTGTTGTCCACAAAGCGCCACTTCTCATATGAATCACATGATGAGCCTTTCAGTGATGCCCTTAGGAAGTTGGAGATTGGATTCTTCAATGTTGTTCTTGATGCAGCCCTGTCAGCCATCGCGGAGAGATTTACCACATTGGAAAATGTGGAAAACAAATTTGGGGTTTTGACAAATTTCCCTAGTCTTGCAGATGAGGAGCTGGCAGAGCAGTGCAATGCACTAGGTACCACACTGCACTTCGAAGGGCATTCTGATTTGGACAGTAGAGAGCTTTTGCAGGAAATCAAGAACTTCCCTCACCTGCCATCAAAAACCATGAGCCTCCTTGAGCTTATCACTTTCATGCACGATAAGGATCTATCTAAGATCTACCCCAACTTTTGGACTGCTCTCAGGATTGCACTTACCCTGCCAGTGACTGTGGCTCAAGCAGAGAGGAGCTTTTCCAAACTGAAGTTAATCAAGACATACCTGAGGTCAACCATGTCTCAGGAACGGCTCACTGGCCTTGCTGTCATAAGCATTAATCATTCAGTAGGGGAGCATATCTCATATGATGCCATTATTGATGACTTTGCATCTAGAAAGGCCAGAAATGTCAGATTTTAGTTTCAGTTTGTGTTTTCTGTTCTGCAGTGAAATAATTTAATTTTCTTTAGTGTGATTTATTCCATTTATTTATTTTTTTGTATATTATTCGTAATAATTTTAAATATTTTTTCTTACATAATATTGGTTTGTACAGAGTATAATTAAGTTATGAGCAGTTTATTTATTTATTTTTTTGCAAAAATTGGTCTGTTACGGAATGACGGAATTACTACAATAAAACGTGTGGTGTGTACAAAATGTGTAGTTTTGTCATGTCATGTTATTTTTTTTTTTGCGCCGGGAGGGAGTCTCGCCCGGGGAGCAATTTAATGTAGAACCGCCACTGGCACCACCTGGAGAAAGGGGACCTACTAAAAAAAATCAAACTTCCTCCTGTGGACGAAAACAAGACAGCAGATGCGGTTATAAAGCAGCTTTATTTTCAGAGTCACGGTGAGAAGAGTTTCAGAAAAGCAGACAATCAAATATACATGACAGCGTCAGGGCTCTTCTGAACCCCGTCTGTTGGGTGGGGTCCCGTTTTATACCCCTAGAATGCGTGATTTAATATCATTATAAAATGTAACAGTCAACACTTTATTATACACAATCCTTGATATTGTTCTGTTTGCTAAAACATAAGCATGCTATTACATGGTTTAGTAAAGCTTACTTCTCAGACATGAATACAAGGGAACGAAGAGAACATTCGTCTTCCACACTCCCCACACAGATCTTAATCGATTAAGATCATTTTAATACAGGTGCTTTAATTACTGAGCTCAAAAAAACGATTACAATCTCAAAAAAAAGTTTATCATCTAATAAGAAGTATGGCCAATAACTATAAGCAAGTATGACCAATAACCTTGGGGTCTAATCAGCCCCCCAGAGTTATTGGAATACTTAAATACTTCAGTCCAGATTCCACCTGACAGGCACTGGTTAAGCAAGCAATGTAAAGTGTTTAGTGAAATAGCAAAATAAAATATAAAAAAATAAAATAAAAACAAGTTTAACAGTAACACGGCGTGAAAAAAAAATTAAAATGAATAAAACACTACATGAAATACCACAAAAAATGCACTCAAAACTAAGCCAGACTACCAGGTGCAAAATCCCAAATTGCCACTTCTAGTACTTAACAGGCTAATCGAACTAAACATTTAATCAATTTTAAACCCAATAAAGCTATTAAAGTTTAGCTACAACACTTTGACCAGCTGAACAAACTACTAAAACAAACAGTCCAATAAGGCAAATACAGTAATCAGATGAATAAACCACAAAGAAGCAGTAGATCGCTCGCTCTAAAAATACATAAATAAATAAAAATAACGGCAACATAATTCAGCCAAAAATCTAATGATTTTTTTTAAACAAACAATACTTCAAGCCATTTTTGAATATGAGTTCAAATATACAGCGGGGTGCCCAAATATTGTTGGTCTCAGACAACCTGGAGCCACGATTCTCCTTAAAGAAGATTAAAACATTATCAGTCCAACAAAAGCATTCAAAATAAAGTAAAATAAAAAATACTAAGAAAACGAATCACCACATAGGCTACCAGCGAGTAGCAACGGAGATTCATTCAATTCATTCAGCTGTCACAACCCCACTTAAGATATTCCGGGGTCCTAGACCCCTACTATTACATTATATGTGTAGAGCAGTTGTTCTTAACTTTTTTCCTTGTTTGAGTCTTCGTGAACATATTCCTGTCAGGAGGCAGGGTCTGTTAAAGCCCATTGCGGCACTTCCTGTGTGATTTTGGGCTCTACAAAAATAAACTGTATTGTATTGTATCCCGCGAAGCGACATCAAGCGCGTCCATCCCTATTGCAGAATTGTGGCGGCTTGTCGTCCCGGGCCGGGGTGTGTGTGTGAGGTGTGGCGAATTCCCCTTACCCGCTACGGCCCATTGCAAAACATTCAGCAAACCGTTCGCGACCCTTTCCCATTCGGTATTACTGTGACTATTGTGATTCATGACTCAGCGCGACCCCTAATTTAATAAGCACTGATGTAGATGGATTTTCTTTGAGTCTTACACTGGGTTTATTAGGACGCTCGATCAGTTTGTTTCACATGCGGTCAGCCTCCTCCTCGTCTCAGCTTTGCATGCGAACTGTCGCTGGTCCTGCGTGCAAACCCTATTGGTTGTTCACGTGATTTTGAGTGACAGTGGGCGGGGCAAGTCTAATATAACTCAACGGGCGGCCGGCAAAGGCATTTTAGAGCATGCAGCCGGGCATGAGATTAGTTCAAACAGCTGAACATTTTCGTTTTCGCTGCAATGAGTTTATGAAAGGGCTTGGTGGTAATTATTACTGGTTAACGGTATTTTCCTTAAGCCTGCACCCGGAGATGAATTTAGCTGCTTATTAAGTGGCTACTGATTCACTCCTAGCTACTTATTAGTCACACAGCTTGTTTAACCGATTATTTATTCAACATTAACAACATGATAAATTCCTCTACAACATATATTATAATTTGCGTTCTTAAAATCATTTGAAAGAATATTCCAAATTTTAGACCTGCATGTGTTCAAATGAGTAACATCCTGCTGGGACACCTTCATTTGCATAGTTTTGTTACAAGAGAGATGTCTCGCAGTTAGGAGACCCGGGTTCGCTTCCAAGGTCCTCCCTGTGTGGAGTTTCCATGTTCTCCCCGTGTCTGCGTGGGTTTCCTCCCACAGTCCAAAGACATGCAGGTTAGGTGCATTGGAGATCCTAAATTGTCTCTAGTGTGTGCTTGGTGTGTGTGTGCCCTGCAGTGGGCTGGCATCCTGCTTGGGGGTTGTTTCCTGCCTTGTGCCCTGTGTTGGCTGGGATTGGCTCCAGCAGACCCCTGTGACCCTGTAGTTAGGATATAGCAGGTTGGATAATGGATGGATGGAGGTATGTGGGTCAAAATGAGTGGCAAAAGTTGGCATGCTCTCATATTTAATGAATGGGACTGTGGTATTTCATGGGGGTCTCACAACAAGGAGACTGGGGTCCTTCCTAGAGGGACATAGATGTTCTCCCTAGTGTGCTCACATGGTTTTTCCTCCCACAATCCAAAGACTGGCAGGTTAGGTGGATTGGTGATGCCAGATTGGCTGCTGATGTGTGTTGACCCTGCAGTGCCCGATGCTTGCCATGATCCTGTCCTGGATAAGTGGAGATAGAAGATGGATGGATGTTTAGTGGGCACCTTCATTTTGAGAAAGGACGACTCTTACTTTTGGCTGACTCCTTCATCCACAGTAACTTACAACATTTGAGATGCAGTCAGTTACATTTCTTTATCTCCAGTTGGCACACAGTCAGGTGAAGTGACTTGCTCGTGGTCACACAGGGTCAGTAGCAGAGCCTTAACCACTGAGACACACTGAGTTCGGCCATATGTGGTTACATAGGTCAGATTCCCTGGCACACTTGGCACAGCTCGGGGTTAATTAATGGGCACTGGCCATGCTTTTAGGGGCTTTACACGTTCTCAGAGCACCATGATGGCTGACATTTCAGTGAATTTGCTGGCACACACTCCTGTCTTGAATATTTCTTCTTCATAAATAATCCTGCTGACAGGAGGATTATGTTTTTATAAATCCTTCTTATACTGATAAGCCGCTACATTTCCTCTCAAAGGTCATTGCAGACGTCCATGTAAAGTGTCATTACACCTCTAAGTGTTTCAAGCTCAGCTGTCAAAGTTGGCAGCGCTTTGCCTTTTAAATATCTTCTTAATTAATGAATATAAAAGTTATGGCTGGACTGATGTTTTCACACACATCACGACCGCCTCTGCCTAACATGCCGTTGCTCCTCCGAGTGCCATCCCGCTGAGGTGTGGACTCTGAAAGACCCCTGAAGGTGTTCTGTGGTAGCTGCCAGCAGATCCTCTAACTCCGCCGCCGTCGATCAGACTTGTTATTGCAAACACATTTTCCCACTGAAGTCTGAAATTAAATGCCAACGCCGTCTTATAAAGAGCAGCACGTCAACCCCTGCGCGCTCCAGCTGCATGCTGGGTACTAAAGTGCTCTGGGTGGCAATGCCACAGGGTCATCCAGGCTTGCTGATTGAACGACTAAATACAGCAACACTGCAATGCCTGCGTTGGCTCCCGGTTCATTTGTTTTGTAAGAAAGGACTTGGATTTTGTCCTAAGTGGCGTGGGTGCCAACCAGTGAGCACTCCGCTGGAAGTACAATGCAAAGAGTGCAGCGATGAGGAAATAAGGAGCTCGAGTGTCTTGGACCTCGGAAACAGAAGAAAGGGTCCTCTGCTGATGATGCACATAAGAAATTTGACAAATGAGACGAGACCCTTCAGTCCATCGAGTCCGTTTGTTTAGCTCAGGGGTGTCGAACTCCGGCCTTGGAGGGCCGCAGTGGCTGCTGGTTTTCATTCTAACCCTTTTCTTAATCAGTGATCTGTTTTTGCTGCTAATTCACTTCTTTTGAATTAATTTTAATTGACTTGTTTTTTAAGATATGTTCCAGTGAATTTCTTCATCGTTCCTCTGAGTTGCTTCATTTCTTTCCTTAAATAGAAAAGAAATGTGACGTGAGGGAGCAAGTGTGTGAGGGGGCCAACAGAAGACCAACTAAGTCAGGGCCTGAAACTCCAAGCAGCTGCTTAATGAGGCGCTGAGTCTTGTCGTTAATTAGATAGATAGATAGATAGATAGATAGATAGATAGATAGATAGATAGATAGATAGATAGATAGATAGATAGATAGATATGAAAGGCAATATATAATAGATAGATAGATAGATAGATAGATAGATAGATAGATAGATAGATAGATAGATAGATATGAAAGGCACTATATAATAGATAGATAGATAGATAGATAGATAGATAGATAGATAGATAGATAGATAGATAGATAGATAGATAGATAGATACTTTATTAATCCCAAGGGGAAATTCACATAATCCAGCAGCAGTATACTGATACAAAGAAACAATATTAAATTAAATAGTAATAAAAATGAAAAGAATTAAAATAAAATTAATGTTCGCATTTACTCCCCCGGGTGGAATTGAAGAGTTGCATAGTGTGAATTAATTAACCCCCAGCTCTTTAATGCCATGGCTTGTTAAAGCTCTCATTGTGCCATAGCAGACATTTCTGAAATTGTGAAAGTTCTCCTTTCTAAGAGCAGATCAGCATTCCTAAGACCTTCATCTTTCGTTATTTTCAGATATTGTATGATGGACACCAGTTGTTTTGGCTCATTTTGTATCTCATTATTGTTTGGCTGCTAATTAAGGAAAAAGAAACAAGTGTGGGGTCTGAGTCTTCAAGAGCAAGTCAATCAAAATTAATTCAAAAGACGTTAATTACCAGCAAAAACAGGTCACTAATTAAGAAAAAGGGTCAGAATGAAAACCTGCAGCCACTGCGGCCCTCCAGGACCGGAGTTGGGCACCCCTGGTTTAGCCAATAGCTCAGGTGTCCTGACATCTCCTCCAGATTCTTCTTAAAGGTTCTCAAGGTTTCCACTTCAACTCCATGTCTCGGTAGTGTGAACATAGACACTCCGCTACAGGATTGCGCCATTGAGTGAGATCTCTTTGGGCAGAGGGAGTGAAACCTGCTGAAATTCACCACAGGATGTTGGCTCGTGCAGGTCAGTAAGCTGTCTGGGTCCCCATCTTGAGCAAACTCTATGATACCCCAAGTCGTCATACACTGTGGCATAAGCAGATCCATAGCTGATATCCAAATGTGCCGCCACAGCGGACAACGTAATCTGTCAGTCGTCTCTGATGAAGGCAGTCGCTTTGTCAATGTGCGAAGCTGATGATCGAGCTTAGTCGGTTACACTTGTGCTCCCCACTTGAAACCTTTCTTCCCATTCGTAAACGGTTCGTTGAGTCAGGATGTTTTCACTTCCATACTGAGCCAACATCCTTTGGTGAATTTCAGCAGGTTTCACTCCCTCTGCCCAAAGAAATCTCATTACGGCGTGTCGTTCCCGCAGCGGGGTGTCCAACGTCCTGTTTTTTGCTGCTAATTAACTTTTTTTTTCCCTTTCTTTTAATTGACTTGCTGTTGAAGACTCAACCCCCTTAATTGCTACTTTTATTCCTTTATTAGCCGCCTTGCAATAGTGAGCCCCAAAATGAGGCAACACGTGAGCAGCTAACCTGTGCCCATCATGCAGGATCTGAAAAGGTCTCAGTAATGTCGATGTGCTCAGGTCGTTAGAACATTTTGATGGTGCTTCCTGCTGTGTTGGAACGAGAGCACCAACCAGCCATGGATTTAAATAACGAGTTCAATTAACAACAACAATCACCTTCTAATCAAGAAAAAGTTTGGGAGAAGGCACTGATAGCACGTTGCCGCAAAGCAAAGGGATTGGGACCCGAGTGCAGCGGGTGACACCTCAGCACCACACCGGAACAGTGTGAGGTTTTTTTTTTTTTTATTCATTTTATTGCAGTCCATACAAAGCAATCAGGTTTTTACAAAAAGAAAAATTGAGTTAAGAACAGATCGATCCCCACCCCTGAGAGAGAGCAAGCCAAACGGCGTGAAATTTAAGGCTTGTAGACATACCTAAATCAATAAGTTCTCTGTGTTTTATGAGCTTATTTTAAAATATTAGATCCTGCCATGTTTTGAAAAAAGTCTGTACGGATCCTCTAACGGAGTATTTGATTTTTTCCAATTTCAAATAATATAACACATCGGTTTCCCACTGACTTAAGAGAGGAGAGTTTGGGTTCTTCCAGTTTATCAGAATAAGTCTGCGTGCCAACAGTGTAGTGAATGCCATCAAAATTTGTTTGTCTTTCTCCACCTTAAACCCATCTGGAAGAACCCCAAACACAGCTGTTAATAGGTTAGGAGGGATTTTGTGAGTCCAAGGCTGTCTGAAAGGTAATTAAAAATTTTGGTCCAGAATGATGTTAATATGGTGCTGACCCAGTGAGGCTGGGACTTGATTGCAACGTTCGCAGGTTGGATCTCGCCCTGGAAACATTTTGGAGAGTTTTAGTCGAGACAGATGTGCTCGATATATAATTCTGAGTTGTATAATTGTATGCTTTGCGCATATGGAGCTCGAGTGAATTCTCTGCATTGCTACTTTCCACTCCTTTTCTGATATATTAATTGAGAGAGATTTTTCCGACTGTCCTCTTGGATCTTTGAAAGGGAGGGATTGTAAAATGATTTTATATATTGTAGAGATGGAGTCTAATTCCGTGAGATTGAGCAATATTTTTTCCAGCATGGATGAGGGTGCAAGATGAGGAAGTTTTTGTTTTTTTTTTTTACGGTGGCTGGAGTACCAAATTCAGTGAAAATATTGTTTTTCGTTTTACAAGATCCATCCATTATCCAACCTGCTATATCCTAACTACAGGGTCACGGGGGTCTGCTGGAGCCAATCCCAGGGCGCAAGGCAGGAAACAAACCCCAGGCAGGGTGCCAGCCCACCACAGGGTGCGCACTCACACACCAAGCGACAATTTAGAATCACCAATCCGCCTAACCTGCATGTCTTTGGACTGCGGGAGGAAACCCATACAGACACAGGGAGAATATGCAAACTCCACGCAGGGAGGACCCGGGAAGCGAACCCAGGTCTCCTAATTGCAAGGCAGCAGCACTACCCACTGCGCCACCCGTTTTACAAGATCGAGAACTGAAATTAAGGCAAACTGAGAAACAATACATAAATAAAAAATAGTGATATGTGAACAAACTTAAACGAGAACGAAAAGTAAGTAACTATCGTCACATGGCACAACTTCCGTAAAGGACCATAGTTTGTTTATTGAGCGCATTTGGCTCGTAGGATTGAAACAGTAAGCACGTGTGCTTGACGGTGGCGAGTTTTGCACAGATGTTTGCAGGTAGAAAGTGAGAAATTAATGTGGAAATACTTTAATTACAGCACCAACGGTAATAAATGCAAATGTAATGCACGAGAAGAAGCAAAAGAGTGCGGGTTTTCAGTATCATGGTGTGGATGGGAGGAGAAATGGGGTAGGAGTTATTCTGTCAAGAGTGTTTCAGAGGTGAAAAGAGTGTCAGGCAGAGTAATGATTACGAAGCTGGAAATTGGAGGTGTGATGATGAATGTTGTAAGTGCATATGCACTGCAAGTTGCGTATGCAATGGGTGAGAAAGAAAATTTTTGGAGTGAGTTGGATGAAGTGATGAACAGTGTACCCAAGGGACAGAAAGTGGTGATTGGAGCAGATTTCAATGGGCATGTTGGTGAAGGGAACAGTGGAGACGAGGAGGTGATGGGTAAGTATGGTGTCAAGGTGAGGAATGAAGAAGGTCAGAGCAGAGTGGATTTTGCCGAAAGGATGGACATGGCTGTGGTGAATACGTATTTTAAAAAGAGGGAGGAACATTGGGTTACATACAAGAGTGGAGGAAGATGCACACAGGTAGATTACATCCTATGCAGAAGAGTTGATCTGAAGGAGATTGAAGACTGCAAAGTGGTGGCGGGGGAAAGTGTAGTTAAGCAGCATAGGATGGTGGTCTGTAGGATGATGTTGGAGATCAAGAAGAGGGAGAGAGGGAGGCAGAGCCAAGGATCAAATGGTGGAAGTTGAAAAGGAAGACTGCAAGGTTGAGTTTAGGGAGGAGGTGAGACAGGCACTGGGTGGCAGTGAAGAGTTACCAGACAGCTGGGAAACTACAGCAGAAGTAGTAAGGGTGACAGCAAGAAGGGTGCTTGGTGTGACATCTGGAAAGAGGAAGGAGGAAAAGGAAACCTGGTGGTGGAATGAGGAAATACAGGAGTATATACAGAGGAAGAGGATGGCAAGTCAGAGAGATGCAGAAAGTTGACAAGAGTACAAGGAGATAAGGCGCAAGGTGAAGAGAGGTGGTGAAGGCTAAAGAAAAGGCATATGATGAGTTGTATGAGATGTTGAACACTAAGGAGGGAGAAAAGGACCGGTGGGCTACAGAGGGGGACTGAGCTGGGAAAGATGTGCAGCAGGTTAGGGTGATAAAGGATAAAGATGGAAACGTACTCACAAGCGAGGAGAGTGTGTTGAGCAGATGGAAAGAGTACTTTGAGAGGCTGATGAATGAAGAGAATGAGAGAGAGAAGAGGTTGGATGATGTGGAGATAGTGAATCAGGAAGTGCAATGGATTAGCAAGGAGGAAGTAAGGACAGCTATGAAGAGGATGAAAAATGGAAAGGCTGTTGGTCCAGATGACATACCTGTGGAAGCATGGAGGTGTTTAGGAGAGATGGCAGTGGAGTTTTTAACCAGATTGTTTAATGGAATCTTGGAAAGTGAGAGGATGCCTGAGGAGTGGAGAAGAAGTGTACTGGTGCCGATATTTAAGAATAAGGGGGATGTGCAGGACTGTAAAAACTACAGGGAAATAAAATTGATGAGCCACAGCATGAAGTTATGGGAAAGAGTAGTGGAAGATAGGTTAAGAAGTTATGTGATGATTAGTGAGCAGAAGTATGGTTTTCTGATGGGAAATAGCACCACAGATGCAGTGTTTGCTCTGAGGATGTTGATGGAGAAGTTTAGAAAAGGCCAGAAAGAGTTGCATTGTGTCTTTGAGGACCTGGAGAAAGCATATGACAGGGTGCCTCGAGAGGAGCTGTGGTATTGTATGAGGAAGTCAGGAGTGGCAGAGAAGTACGTAAGGGTTGTACAGGATATGTATGAGGGAAGTGCGACAGTGGTGAGGTCTGCGGTAGGAGTGATGGATGTATTCAGCGTGGAGGTGGGATTACATCAGGGATTGGCTCTGAGCCCTTTCTTATTTGCAATGGTGATGGACAGGTTGACAGACGAGATTAGACAGGAGTCCCCGTGGACTATG
Source organism: Polypterus senegalus (assembly GCF_016835505.1). NCBI lineage: Eukaryota > Metazoa > Chordata > Cladistia > Polypteriformes > Polypteridae > Polypterus > Polypterus senegalus. The sequence continues at coordinate 86,750,533 of NC_053170.1, forward strand.
ATGTTTGCTGATGACATTGTGATCTGTAGCGAGAGTAGGGAGCAGGTTGAGGAGACCCTGGAGAGGTGGAGATATGCTCTAGAGAGGAGAGGAATGAAGGTCAGTAGGAACAAAACAGAATACATGTGTGTAAATGAGAAGGAGGTCAGTGGAGTGGTGAGGATGCAGGGAGTAGAGCTGACGAAGGTGGATGAGTTTAAATACTTGGGATCAACAGTACAGAGTAATGGGGATTGTGGAAGAGAAGTGAAAAAGAGTGCAGGCAGGGTGGAATGGGTGGAGAAGAGTGTCAGGAGTGATTTGTGACAGATGGGTATCAGCAAGAGTGAAAGGGAAGGTCTACAGGACGGTAGTGAGATCAGCTATGTTATATGGGCTGGAGACGGTGACACTGACCAGAAAGCAGGGGACGGAGATGGAGGTGGCAGAGTTAAAGATGCTAAGATTTGCATTGGGCGTGACGAGGATGGACAGGATTAGAAATGAATACATTAGAGGGTCAGCTCAAGTTGGATGGTTGGGAGACAAAGTCAGTAAGGCAAGATTGCATTGGTTTGGACATGTGCAGAGGAGAGATGCTGGGTATATTGGGAGAAGGATGTTAAGGATAGAGCTGCCAGGGAAGAGGAAAAGAGGAAGGCCTAAGAGAAGAATTATGGATGTGGTGAGAGAGGACATGCAGATGATGGGGGTAACAGAACAAGATGACAAGGACAGAAAGATATGGAAGAAGTTGATCTGCTGTGGCAACCCCTAACGGGAGCAGCCGAAAGAAGAAGAAGAAGATGAGGAAAACAAGATTAAAGCTGAGCAGAGAAAGACAGAAGGTAAGCATAGGTCTCTGAGTTTCAGTGCTGGACCAGCTGGATCAGTACTTCGTGGAAGTCCAGCAGTTCTCTGGCATCAGGACTGCACTTCAGTACTGGCCGCAGGAATCATCAACATTCAGTTTGCTGGCGCCAGTGGCCAAAAACCTTGACTGTTCCACTGTATCACAGGCGTTCGTTGATCGAATATTTTCACTGCATAACGGATGTCATTGCAACATGAACAGATCTCTCGAAATTAACAGCAAAGTGCTTGCGAAGACTGGTTTGTTGGGTTGAAACATTTGATCTTGCCGACTACACTCATTAGGCCACTTCATCTGTTTGATCATTGATAGTCAAGCTGTGTTTAACGGCATTATGAACTTTGAGTGCGGCAGGCACCCCTAGGGGGGCACAAAGTAACAAAAAGGGGGGCGCGAAGATGTGAAAAAAAGAAAACAACAATCAAAAATATGAAAAATGCATCTTTTGAAACCAAAACAAATTAACTTAAAATACATTCTGATACTAGAAAAATAAATATAGAGTTAGATAAATGTTGATAAAATTTAAGTAGTGTGAGATGTGGCCAGCTTGTCATCCCGGCCAATACCCCCAGGCCACCAGATGGAGCCCTCCCTGCAGTATGGAGGTGCCCCGAAGACCAGCAGGAAGTCATGGACTATGTAGTTTTTATCCTCAGCCCTGCTGAATACCACAGGGGTTGCAAGAGGGAGCTGCAGGGAGGACCAAAGACTTATTTGTGCCTGGTGTCTGGAGTCGTGGACAGGGGTTCAAGGGAGCGAGAGCGCCCCCTATATACCACAGTTGGTATAATAAAATATGCATCTATTATAAATCATTAATTAAAAAAGAACAAACTGGTATTAGTGGGCTCCTTTCAAAAAAACATTAGTGGGGCGCAATTAAAACTGTTATGAAAACTCGGGTCGCAAATACTTAAAGGTTGAGAAACGCTGGTGTAGCCGTTGTTAGGATGCAATGGCCAAACTAAAGACACAGCCAGCTGCAGAACAGCTCACAGAGACACGGGTGACATTGAGTGACATATCGAAAATGTGGTCAGGCAGAGGTGCAGAGATAAACAGACTGAGTCAGACGTCAGGCAGGAAGGTCGGGCGGTCGGCTTTAAAAGGTGAAACTGGTTACAGAGTCGGCGCTGGCACATTCATGCTGAGCGGCCCTTTGTGGTTTCATTTCATTCTGAGTCAATGCTCTGAATTTGGCCCTCCTCAGATCTTTGTCAAAGCACAGCACTTCCAAATGACAGCCTTGAGCAGATCTGTGCTGTAGGCTTCAAGAGGAGCCATTCGGCTGACACGTCTTAACTTACCACCAACATGTCTTCTATCCTCATCCTGCTAGATCTCTCCTGCGCATTAATTCAACACTGTCAGCCATCAGATCTCCTTTGCCACCCTCTCTGACCTTGATATCACTGGGACTGCCCTTCCGGTAGCCTGAGTCCAACTTCTTAGGCAGATCCTACCATGGGTCCGGGTGAGGAGAGACGTCAAGTGTGCACCAATGCAAGCACAGGGGTGAGTGCTGGGCCCTCTTCTCTCTCTGCACACCTCCTCACAAGACCCTATCATCCAGTCCCATGGTTTCTCTTATCAGTGCTATGCTGATGATGCTCAGCTCTGCCTGTCGTTCCCTCCAGAGGACCACACGGTATCAGCTAGGATCTTCTGGAAGTTCTCACTGATATCGCAGCTTGGATAAAGGAACACCATCTCCAGCTCAACCTGGCAAAGACAAACCTTCTTGTTGTCCCAGCTCGTCCGTTTATTCAGCACCCCATCTCTGTTCAGCTCATTAACGCTAACATCTGCTAACCCTGTCCGCAACCTCGGGGTGGTGATGAACGACCAGCTTTCTTTCACTGACCATCTTACAACTGCCTCTTGGTTTTGAAGATTCACTCTGTACAGAGTACTGTATCTGACATTGAGTATGTAACACGACTCCTGGTGCAACAACAACAACATTTATTTCTATAGCACATTTTCATGCAAATAATGCAGCTCAAAGTGCTTTACATGATGAAGAAAAGAGAAATAAACGACAAAGTAAGAATTAGAATAAGACAACACTAATTAACATAGAATAAGAGTAAGGTCCGATGGCCAGGGAGGACAGAAAAAACAAAAACTCCAGACAGCTGGAGAGAAAAAATAAAATCTGCAGGGGTTCCAGGCCACGGGACCGCCCAGTCCCCTCTGGGCATTCTACCTAACATATATGAAACAGTCCTCTTTGTATTTAGGGTTCTCTTGGAAGGACTTGACGATGGTCATGTAGACTTCTGGCTTTTAATCCATCAATATAGGAACATCAGGGTGCTTTGGTTAGGTGGTGATGGCGCAGATCGCCATCATAGAAAACAGGGAAAAGAAACAGAAGAGAGAGCAGGGGTCAGTACGGATTTTAAAGCCACCATGAAGAGTTATTATAATGAATTGAACATACAGAGTAGCAGGATTAAATGAAGGTGAAGTTATCAGAAAGCCATGTTAAAGTAATGTGTTTTTAGCAGTTTTTTAAAGTGCTCCACCGTATCAGCCTGGCGAATTCCTATTGGCAGGCTATTCCAGATTTTAGGTGCATAACAGCAGAAGGCCACCCGTCTCACCACTTCTTTTAAGTTTTGTTCTTGGAATTCTAAGGAGACACTCATTTGAGGATCTAAGGTTACGATTTGGTATATATGGTGTCAGACACTTCGATATACAGGGTTAATCAAAAAGAATGAACCGATTTCATTACGCAATATTTTATTAAGGAAAAGTAATACAAAAATCCAGCCAAGTCACAAGTATTCTACTCACAAACAAGTTTTATTTCCTGTCTTACAGGTGTTCAATGTGGCCACCACCTGCAGCACGGCCAACATCAGTGCGACAAGAGAATTCCTCCCAGGCGCTTATCAGCATATCACGTTCCACTGACTGGATTGCTGTTGTTATTCGATGTTTAAGCTCATCGAGGTTAGTGGGTAGCGGTGGAACATAAACGCGATCTTTTACATTTCCCCACAAGAAAGAATCACACGCGGTGAGGTCTGGAGATCTCGCAGGCCAAGCACAAAGAGCAAGTTCTTGGGCCCCCTTCCTACCATCCTGGACTTTTTCCTTTACACAGACACCCACTCTCTTGGAACTGTCGAAACCACCATCGAATGTTCTTAGGAGAGGGCGGATTAAAGTCAATTGCCTTCGAAAAACACGCTGCACCATGACAACCAAATTTGTTCTCGCGAACTCGAGAACGCAGAACGCCTTTTGCCGAGGACTCGCCATTCCTAGGGTAAACAAACAACTGAACGTTGCCAGAAGAATGACGCAACTAATCATTCTTTATGACTCATTCCATGATAATGCTTAAAAAAAAATCGATAAGCTCCAAAACTGCCTCATCACTTTCAGTGGAACGTGATATGCTGATATGCGCCTGGGAGGAATTCTCTTATCGCACTGATGTTGCCCGTGCTGCAGGTGGTGGCCACATTGAACACTTGTAAGACAGGAAATAAAACTTGTTTGTGAGTAGAACACTTGTGACTTGGCTAGAGTTTTGTATTACTTTTCCTTAATAAAATATTGCGTAAAGAAATCGGTTCATTCTTTTTGAATAACCCTATACAGTAAGTCCGGTCACTAGTCAGGGAGTAGATGTAGAGCTACCTGGGGGTCCACATTAATGGCCTTAATGGTCTCAAAACACAGAGGAACTATAGAAGAAATGGCAGAGCAGACTCTTTTATCTTAGGAGATGGCGTTCATTTAATGTGAGGCATGACATCCTTCGCATCTTCTGTAACTCTGTGGTGGTCACCAGTACGCTGTGGTGTGCTGGGCTGATAACCTGACTTCAAGAGAGGCCCACCAAATCAACACACTAACTGAAAAGGGCAGGCTCACTTATGGGACCCACTCTGGACCCCATGGAAGTTGTAGAGGAGGAAAGAATGAAGACAAACCCGAGGGCCATTATGAGCAACGCAGCACATCCTCTCTGTGACACACCAACACTGAGGACTTTCAGCCGATGAATTATTCAGCAGAAGTTGTTGTCAAGAAACACAATGGGGGCTCCATCACCAATACGCCTGCATAGAGCGCCTCGCTGTGACTGCCAAGTCAGATGTTTTCTTTCATTTTAATTTTCTTTATGATAAAATAGGTAGGCGTTTGGGATGGGTTGGTGGTTTGTTATAATATAATAATATTGTTTGTTTATTAAGCTTCTGTAGAAAGAAGTTCTATCAATCTGTTTCAACTAAATAGCCGAACTGTAACTCCTGGATGAAAACTACTGAACTAAATTCACAATATGATGATGATGAATGTAAGATCTGACAGAATTAAAGTGGCTGACTAGATAAGGAAAGAGAAAGTGAAAGCCCACCATGATTAGTGGAAAGACTTACCAGTCACTGCAAAGACGGCTGCTTTTTGTGGTCTTCACAGAGATGCAGGTTACAAATTTCATACCAAGAAAAACTTTTTAAAATGAGTGCATACAGCAAACTAAAAAGAGCGCCGTCTTCCATTTTGTGAATGAATCAGGACAGACATTTGTGATCAAGTGTAATAAAACGATTAAATAAAGCAGCATTAACATGGGCATGGACGTCTGTTCCTAATTTCTTATATTTAAGAACTTTGTGATCATCAAGGTCATTGAGAGGTGGTCCTGGACTATAAGAGTCCTCTTGGGAAAGACCACCTGGGCCCACAGCGGTTTGCCATTCAGACAAAGACTGGAGTTGGAAGGTGCAATTATCTATCTGCTCCACAAGGCTGGACAAATAATGCAGCAGGGTGAGGATTATGGTGTTCTTTCTTTTTTGTTTATTTTTGTTTTCTCCGGTGCCTTCCAGTAACCATCCATTCATCTCTGGATAAGGAGAAGCTCAGGGATATGCATGTAGATGAGCCTGTGGTGTCCCGGGTGATGGACTATCTGTTGTCACGCATGCATGTCAGAAGGTCACCTTCCGAGATCTTCACAGGTAGATGATACCACCTCGAGACGAGAGGGGCGCTGCTTCCACTAACTACCTTACCTTCTTTTTATCCTGCAGCATGGAAAGACTGCCCAGTGAGAGCAACTAACTAACCCCTTTCAAAGCCACTCTGAAGAAAGATGTCACTTAAGGCTTAAGTGTCCAAGGTGAGGAAGTCCACTCAAAGAAGCCCTGACTACCTGTTATAAATATATGTTTAGTACGTCACTGAACTCTATGGAAGCCGAGAGAGGACGTACAATATCGTTATTTTTTTAAATTGTTTCCTCGAGATAACGAACGAAATTCCTCAGGTCGTTGCACCTAATTTCCAACCCGAAACCGTCAATAGTCACAGACCGAGATGAGCCGGGCAGATGAGGACACACACATGCAGCAAGGGCTGAAGTTTTTTTTAAAAAAAACACAGTTTTCTGAAAAGCATGCATAGCAATGGTTCACACAGAAATCAACATATGCCATCTGTTGCTACATGCTGTGGCAATCAGTTTGCCGTCTTTTGTGGCTCAAGACGTTCACGGACGGCATGATGGCTGTCGGGAATGCACAGCAGGATGGCTGCCAGGCTGTCTTCGTGTAGCAGTGCAACACAATCTGGTTTGTACCTCTTGTCATTGTAGGTGGTGGTTCTCCCTGGTGAACATTGCTGTAGGTGCGTCAGCTACACAAACTTGTATTTAAACCCCTGCTCACGAAAAATAATCTTGACCCCTCTGCCTTTGATCATTTTAGACCCATCTCTAACCTGCCATTCTTAAGTAAAATTCTAGAGAAGGCAGTCATTTTGCAATTAAATGACCACCTCAATAAACCTGCTATTCTTGATACATTTCAGTCGGGTTTCAGAACAAATCACAGCACAGAAACTGCACTCGTTAAAGTAGCAAATGACTTGCGGGTGAATGCAGACAGAGGCCATTTATCTGTTCTCATCCTCTTTGATCTGAGTGCTGCATTTGACACCATTGATCACAACATTCTTAGAAATCGCCTTAGTCAATGGGTGGGCCTCTCTGGCAGGGTCTTAAATTGGTTTGAATCCTACCTGGCAGGGAGAAAATTCTTTGTGAGTTGTGGTAATCAAATCTCAAGGACACATGATATCCGATATGGTGTTCCACAAGGCTCTATCCTGGGTCCGCTGCTCTTCTCAATCTACATGCTTCCGTTAGGTCAGATTATCTCAGAGCACAACGTGAGCTACCACAGCTATACTGATGACACACAGCTATACTTATCAATAGCACCTGATGACTCCGACTCTTTCGATTCACTAACACAATGTCTTACTGGTATTTCTGAATGGATGAATAGTAATTTTCTCAAACTAAATAAAGAGAAAACTGAAATTTTAGTGATTAGTAATAATAGATTCAATGAGGTTATCAGAAATAAACTTGATGCATTAGGATTGGAAGTTAAGACGGAAGTAAAAAACTTAGGGGTAACCGTTGACTGTAACCTGAATTTTAAATCGCATATTTATATGCATTTTTTCACTTAAGAAACATAGCAAAAGTTAGACCTCTTATATCATTGAAAGATGCTGAGAAATTAATTCTCGCTTTTGTTTTCAGTCGACTAGATTACTGTAACGCACTCCTCTCAGGACTACCCACAAAAGACATAAATCGACTGCAACGAGTGCAGAATGCAGCTGCTAGAATCCTAACTAGGAAAAGAAAATCTGAGCACATTTCTCCAGTTTTGATGTCACTACACTGGTTGCCTGTGTCATTCAGGATTAACTTTAAAATTCTTCTTATGGTTTATAAAACCTTAAATAATGTCGCTCCATCTTATATATCGGAATGCCTGACACGTTATATTCCAAATCGTAACCTTAGATCTTCAAATGAGTGTCTCCTTATAATTCCAAAAGCTAAACTTAAAAGAAGTGATGAGGCGGCCTTCTGCTGTTATGCACCTAAAATCTGGAATAGCCTGCCAATAGGAATTCGCCAGGCTGATATGTTGGAGCACTTTAAAACACTGCTGAAAACATATTACTTTAACATGGCCTTCTCATAACTTCACTTTAACTTAATCCTGATATTCTGCATGTTCAATTCATCATAATAACTATTCATGGTGGCTCTAAAATCTGTACTGACCCCTACTCTCTCTTCTGTTTCTTTGTGGTGGTGGCCTGTGTCGCCACCACCAACTCAAAGCATCCTGATGCACCAACATTGATGGACTGAAAGCCAGAAGTCTACGTGACCATCATCATCAAGTCCTTCCATGAGAACCCTAAATACAAAGAGGACTGTTTGATTTATTTTAGGTAGAATGCCCAGAGGGGACTGGGCGGTCTCTTGGTCTCGAACCCCTACAGATTTTATTTTTTTTCTCCAGTATTTTGAGTTTTTTTTTTGTTTTTTCTGTCCACCCTGGCCATCGGACCTTACTTATTCTATGTTAATTAATGTTGACTTATGTTTATGTTTTATTGTGTCTTCTATTTTTCTATTCATTTTGTAAAGCACTTTGAGCTACATTTTTTTGTATGAATATGTGCTATATAAATAAATGTTGATTGATTGATTGATTGTTCAGCTCCACGATCAGCTGGGGCCCACACAGTTGATGCCGGCACCTCACTTTAGTTTTAGATCTTGATCTCCAGCTCACTTGCATCAAAATCAGAATCCGACAAGTCAAAGTCCAATTCATGGCGTATTTTGCTTTGTGCATTCGCCTCAGTCTCTCGACAGATGTTGAGGCCATTTTTGCCGTTGTTTGTGCTCTTCTCTGCTCACACGAGTGCAGAGAATCTCGGTCAACCCAACTTTCCTTTTAGTAAAGAGAATCGAACTAAAATGTAACGGCGGGTTTTATCACCGTTTACTGTTGATTACCGCCCGCAGCCCCTCCTGTTGATAAAAGTCAACACCCCACCTGAAAGAGTTAAATAAATAATCCAGGTGAAAATCTTCCAAATAAATATTCAATAAACTAATCCATTAAAGGTTGCATGGTGGCGCAGTGGTAGTGCTGCTGCCTCGTAGATAGGAGACCTGGGTTCACTTCCCGGGTCCTCCCTGCATGGACTTTGCATGTTCTCCCCGTGTCTGCATGGGTTTCCTCCCACAGTCTAAAGACATGCAGGTTAGGTGCATTGGTGACCCTAAATTGTCCCTAGTGTGTGCTTGGTGTGTGTGTGTGTGCCCTGCGGTGGGCTGGTGCCCTGCACTGGGGGTTGTATCCTGCCTTGCGCCCTGTGCTGGCTGGGATTGGCTCCAGCAGACCCCTGTAGTTAGGATATAGCAGGTTGGATAATGGATGGATGGGTAATGCATTAAAAAGTCACGATCCTTGGTGTGTCTTTTCTAAAAGTGACGTCTCCCTGGCTTACCCTGTTCGAATCCCACAGCCAAAGGAGATGCAGTCAGCCCTCAGTGCCAGGTTCAGGTCCCCATTACCAGTCCATCAGCATCCATGAGGCGTCATCCTGAGCCACACACACGTCTCCCCGCGCCAATCCTTCTCTGTCAGTGGGAGACATCGCCTAACAGGCCGTTCCTACTGCCCGACATCACTCAATAGATGCGCCCTTCTTCAGACCCCCCCGAAAGTTTGCTGCTGACCACCTGCCTCCGTTCCCTCGCACGCTGGCGTCTCCTGATCCTGCCGTCTCTATCCTTCTTTCCTTTAACCTCCATTCTCTTCTCTTTCTCTGTCCTCTGCTATCTGTTCTTCCATGTCTGCTGTGCATGCTTCTCTTAGAGAGGCCTGATTGGGTGCAGATGTGACCCTCCGGCTACTCTGACTGATCCAATCGCACTTTCACGTGAATACTCAATCAGCCGAGCACCGCAGTCTACCCGTCATGCGCTCACCTGCACCCGTCCTGAGCCTGCACGCTCTTGAGATGCAACTATTTAGGTCAAAACTGCTCAACGCCACAAACCACTTGTCACAGTCTTCTGTCATCATATGAGGGGGTTAATCACACAAACACATGAGACGCGCTGCCTTACATTAGTCACAGTCGGAGCCACCACATGATCTGCTATACAGTTATGCGCAGGTTCTTGCAGGTCCAAGAAGTCACGTCACCTGTCTGACCTGAAGCCCTGCCAGAATGTTCATCGGTGACATGGCTGGAAGTGAAGTTCCATCTGCTCCGGAAGTGCTTCTTGGAGGTAATATGGTGGCACTGAAAATACTCACGTCCTGCGGTGGGCTGGCGCCCTGCCCGGGGTTTGTTTCCTGCCTTGCTCCCTGTATTGACTGAGATTGGCTCCAGCAGACCCCCGTGACCCTGTAGTTAGGATATATCGGGTTGGAAAATGGATGGATGGATGGAAATACTCAGAGGGTCTGGCATGAAAAAGGGACCGCTCTACCTCAGGCAAGTGAGTCCAAGTCAGGAGAGGAGAAGAACAAACTTCATCTGGGAGGACTGGAGCCTAAAAATAAAAACCAAAAGAATATTAATGTATTGTGAAAGAAAGGAAACTGGTTTGTAATGCACAAGGAAAATCAAAGGCCAGTACTTGGATGGGGGACCATCTAATGGGTTGCTGCTGGAGGAGGTGTTGGTGAGGCCTGCAGGGGGTCTGAATGTGGATCGCAATACCCCAGTGCTAGACGGGGGGGACACTGCTGTAAAAATGGTGCCATCCTTGAGACATAAAATCAAGGCATTGACTGTCTGTGGTCATAACAGTGTAGGGGGTATCCCGATGTCCAGGCTAAATTGTCCACTATGGCCTGGTTGTTCTGGCCCCCTTATTAACCCCTATCTCTAATTAGCCATCTTTCTTACCACTTCACCACCTAACAGCTGATGTGTAGTGAGCATACTGGCACAAAAATGGCATCATTCAGGTGGATGCTACACAGTAGTGGTGGTTGAAGTGGCTCCTCATACACTGAAGCACTTTGAGTAGTGAGAAAAACACTATATAAATGTAAAGAATTATTTTTATTATTATTATTATTATTTGAACCTGGAATTGTTGTTGTTGCAGTTATAACGGATTTGATGCCACCTAGTGGTCACACCGTGTAAATACCTTCCATACATTGTTGTGGATGGCTGGGGCCCTTGCCCGGCCAGGATGGCGTGCAGGAGAGGAGATGTGGCAGAATGCCAGCCCCGGATGACTCCCTCAGGGCTCCATGGGAGTTGTAGTTTGATAAAGCCCTGTTGGGGTCCGTGGGAGCCGCTAGGGGGTCCTGCAGCAGACGCGGAGCCCTGGAGCACAGCAGGAAGTCCGTCACCGAGCACCTGGAGTACTTCCGAGTGCCTTATATAAGGGGCCAGTGGGTCGGGTGGAGGGAGATGAAGCTTGTTGGGGAAGAGTGGAGGAGCAAGGAAAAGAAAGAAAAGGAAGAGAAAGAGAGGGTTGTGCTTGCTGGAAGTGGGCAGCAAAAAGAAAAATAAAATCTGCGTGCTTGGACTTGTGCCTCCTGCGCCTGTCTGTGTCGGGGTGGGGCGGGTGGAGCCCCCTCTATCTTCCACAACATATTACAAGGACACAGATTTTCGTTTATAACGTGCACTTCTTCCATAAGTGTAGGTTAGGGTTAGGGTTAGCTAAACACATCCACTGCCCTGAAATGTCATCATCTCATGTTGCATCGCTGTATTGTGGCAAGTGAAAAAGTTAAACCCGGCAGCTTTAGAGGGGCTACCTCCCTCTCCATTGTTCCTTGGCCCACTGTTTGAAAAGCTCAGCTCAGGAATCTGCACATCCATCTCTGGTGTGCAGTCAACGTTTGAAAGAAATGGGAAATCGAGGATCATTCTAAACAATATGGTGGCGACTATCAAATATGTAACCGTGTTTAGTAGAGGATTTTACACACATCCACATTTGTAAGGGGATGATGGGACATAACCCCAAGTTCTGGATACGATTTGGCCATAGTGGCTCAGTCGCTAGGTGCAGATACTGCTGGAAGACCCCAGCATAACCAGTTATGACAAATGAGCGGGAGATTTGTTAGTTGAGAAGGATGGAAGCTCAGAGATTAATTTGTTCTGCTATTTGCTCGTGGCTCTGGAGAGTGCAGACATGTTGTGTGTTGATTAGCACCGACAAGTATAGGGTAGTCCAGATCTAATTATGCAATTTTCATTACGCTATAACTTATTAAGTTTATTACATAGAAAATGACCCGAAAAATCCCGGACCATCGAGAAGTGTGCGAACTGACGACAAGAAAAATCGTCTTTGCGCCGAACTGGAATCGTCCCCGCGTAAATCAAAGTCATCCAGATGATCTGGATCTGCATAATTAGATCTGGACCACCCTGTAAGACTTTCACATGACAAGAATGAGCCCATAACCCTAATATTTATTGTTTTTAGTGCACTTTGCCACCCTGTGAGCCTATAACTCTATATGGTGAACACAAAGCGCCATCTACTGGCATTACATAGAATATGTTGTTACACAAATTGAAATTGAATTTTTATTGTACTTGTCTCTCTATTATAATAATAAGAATCCTGCCACGAGACAAGATTTTTTGGAAGATTTTTTCAAGTCCCACCCTCCTCTCAACCATTTTCAACCACACACACACACGGCCCTCTCACCGCTCATTCGTGTGAATGCTTTTAACAGACACAGTTCCTGCTCTCTTAGCTCTTATAAATTTTAATGTATTCCTTACTTTAGGATCCCAAAGACATATTATGTCTAAATCTTATTGAAGAATTTTAACAGAAAAAATGAGTACACGGACAATCCTAGCACCGAGAAACGATGAAGTCAAACGAATTAATGCCAAAAATGACGACCGGTTACACGGCAGATTGGTTAAATGCGTATCAATAGACTCTGCTGAAACAGTTGGTGGTGATCATGCGGAAGATGAAAACAACAACTTACAATATCATGAAGAACATTTATAACCGTTAACACCGTCCAGTCTTCCACCATCTGAATTACTGTAGAAAGAAGGATGAATCGAAGAAAGGTAATGCAGTACATCTTCAGGGGATAACATTAGACACCAAAGGAGATCTTGATATGCCATTCGTATTAAAACGTTTACAGTTTCCTGTTAGAATAGCTTTTGTAAAGACAATTAACAAATCTCAGAGCCAAACATTTGAAAAACATGTTTTATTTAATAGAGAGAAAGAAATGAAATGGAATCACAGGCAGTTATATGTTGTGTTGTCACAATGAAAGTCCAAACGCGGAATCAAAATTCAGTGCGATATTGACGAAAATGTAATTTAAAAAATAGTTTTTACTGAAATTTTACAGCAAAAGTGTAAGTTTAAAAAGTATTTGCGTGTTAATTTCAAAGCCAAACAGAAGTAAATTGTATTATTAACAAATACCTCTAACGCAACATGAAACATAATTTTCTTTCAAATTATTACGTTTTACTATTTTTTACTATGGTTAATTACTCACTGTAATGTAAAATAGTTAGTTCGATTATGCATAAGTAACAATTCCCATGAACTTAAAAATCTGTTTAAATTGTACATCCACATCCCCATACGCGAGCGACAGAACAGCAAAGAGGTTCATGGGGGCCTGGCGAGCAAAGCAAGCAGGAGGCAAAGCCCCCTAGTCTTATACTGTATATAAACGTCTGCTCGTGGAAGTGTGTGCGTCTGTCTGTCCGGCCCAGAAGTGTGAGGCTACAGCAGGGGTGTCAAGCTCCAGGCCTGGAGGGCCGCAGTGGCTGCAGGTTTTCATTCTAACCATCTTCTTCATTCGTGAACTGCTAATTAACTCCTTTTCCCTTCATTTTAATAGCCCTGATTTTAAGGATTCAGTCCTCTGAATTGATTTGTTTCTTCATGAAATGGCAGCCAAACAGAAATGAGACGTGAAACGAGCCAACAGATGAGCAGCTAAACTGAGATTTCAAACCCCAACCAATCTATTAATGAGAAGTTGGTTCTTGCCGTTAATTAAGCCCGTTATTTCATTCAGTGGCTTGTTGCTGCTCTCATTCTGCCACAGCAGACATTTCTAAAACTGCTGACTTTCTGTTCGTCAAAATGTTTTGGTGACCTAAGAGATCAACCTAACCGAGACCACCACCTTTCTTTATTTTCAGATATTGTGTCAGCTGGTCATGTGGCGGCTCATTTTGTGTCTCATTAATGTTTGGCTGCTAATTAAAAAAATGAGACAACTAAAGGGCCTGAGTCAAGTTAATTAAAACCAAAGCAAAATAAGTTAATTAGCAGCATAAACTGGTCACTAATAAAGAAGATGGTTAGACATGAACACCTGCAGCCACTGCGGCCCACCAGGCCTGGAGTCCGACACCCGTGGGCTACAGCATGAAGCTGAAAGAAAGCGACTCTGTCACCAAAGTGAAATCGTCAAGTAAAGACGAACAAGAGAGAAACTCGCTTAGCTGCTGACAGACAAGAGGGGCGAGCACATCCGCAAAAAACGAAACCGTCGACTCTGCATTTCAGTTTTTTTTCTGACGATTTCAATAGTTTCTAGGAGCTGGGCTTTTTACAGCATGGGATAACATAGCTGGTTAATAAATAACTGTGATTCCAGACCACTACAGACCACTCCTTCACACTTAGACTCAAATACCTCCAGAAAGTGTTTGTTGAATAACAATAACTAAACACTCTTCATTCTCATAGATTTGATTTGTTACTCGGTCCGTAAAAAAAGCAGTTAAAGATAAACCATGTATTTTATTTTTAGAATAAAGAGCAAATATCACAAATGCAATTCACAAAGGTGGAATTAAATTAAATTAAAGGTGGAATCAATAGCAGCGATTCCAATATTTATTACTGATTCAATTGGAATGACTCCATTATCCAAGGCAACGTACAAAATGTCATTTCCTAACCTGCTTAATCAAGACCAGGGTCACCTTAGGGGTTGCTGGAGCCTATCAAGGCAGGACAAACCCTGGACAGGACGCCAGTCAGTCCACACACACACACTGCCAATTCACTGAACCAGCATGTCTTTGGACAGTGGGAGGAAGCTGGAGAACATGGAGGAAACCCACACAGACATGGGAAGAACATCCAAACTTCACACTGGGAAGACACTGGGCGCTAACCCTGGTCTCCTCACTGCAAGGCAGCAGTGCTACCACTGCGCCACCCATCACTTACAACACTTGAAATACAGTGCTCAAGAAAATACAGAAAAAAAATCAGAAAATACACTGTTTCAAAAAAATGAAGGGAACATCTCATCATCCCAGTCTACCACCAATCAGTGAAGCTTCAGGGACATCAGTCTGTCCAGTTAGGAAGCCCAAGCAATTGTAAATCAACTTCACCTGCTTTGGTGCCAATGAAAGTGACATGAGGTGACCTGGAGAGGCAACATCAAGACAACTCCACAAAGGGAATGGTGGCCACAGACATTTGCTCTGTCCTTATCTTTTCTGACTGTTTCTTCTCTAGTTTTGCATTTTCCTAGTGTCCTTATCACTACTGGTAGGTGGTACCTGCACTGATTTTGGTTGCACAAGTAGTGCAGCTCCTCCAAGATGGCACATTCATACGTGCCATCGCAAGAAGGTTTGTTGTGTCTCCCAGCACAGATTCAAGAGCATGGAGGAGATACCAGGAAATGGGCTGTTACACAAGAAGAGCTGGAGAGGGCCGTAGAAGGGCATCAACCAAGCAGCAGGACTGGTATCAGCTCAGGAGGAGCTCTGCCAGAGCCCTAAAAGTGACCACCAGCTGTCTACTGGTGTGCATGTTTCTAACAAAATGTCACAAACAGACTCCATGAGGATAGCAGGAGGGCCGACCTCCTCTACTGGGACCTGTGCTCACCGCCCATCACTGTACAACTCGATTAGCATTCGCCAGAGAATACACAAGTGGCAGCTCCACCATTGGTGCCCCATTCTTTACACAGATGACAGCAGGTTCACCCTGAGCACATGTGATAGACATGAAAGAGTCTGGAGACGCCGTGGTGAATATTATGAAGCCTGTAACATCACCCAGCATGACCAGTTTGTCGTTGGGTCAGTGAAGGTCTGGTGAGGCATAACCTTGGAGGGTCACACAGACCTCCACGTGCTAGGTTACAGTACCCTGACTACTGTTAGGTACCAGGATGAAATCCTCAGAGATACTCTGAGACCTTATGATGGTGCAGGATAATGCTCGTCCTCATGTGACCAGAGTGTGAAGGCAGGTCCTGGATGATGAATCCACTAATGCCATTGACTGACCCACACGGCCCCCTCAGAGTTGAATCCAATTGATAATCTCTTGGATGTTATGTATCAGTGGATCTGACACCACCAAGTGGCACCACAGACTGTCGAGGAGCTCACTGGTGCCCTGATCCAGGTCTGGGAGGAGAGCTCCCAGGACACCACCCACCATCTCATTGGGAGCTCACCCAGACGTTGTTGGGCATACAAACATTAACGTGAGGGCCACACACACTACTGAGTCACATTAGGAGTTGCCATGATGAGATTCCCACAAGTTGGCTCAGCCTGTGATTTCAGTTTTTGACTTGACGTGATGTTGAATCGGCCTTCAATGGGTTGGTGATTTTGGTCTCCATTGACTGTTTTTACATCATTTTGTTCTCAATAAATTACACAGTACTACTCAGGAAAGATTTTCCACTTGAATTTTTCATTCATTGAGATCCAACGTGTGATTTAAGTGTTCTCTTCATTTTTTTGAGTGATGCACAATTGAATAATATAATTGAATCCAAATTTGCATTCTTCGGCTCATCACTCAGGGTGTTTGTACGCAGTCGAGTTGATGACAGGATGGTTCCTTTGTGTGCGACACCAACTGTCAAACATGGAGGAGGAGGAATTGTGATGGTCTGCCGTTCTTTGAGTTGGTGACTTACACAGAGTGACTGGCATTCTGAATCACAAGGGTTACCACAGCATTTTGCAGCACCAGGCAATACCTTCTGGTCTGCGCCTGGTAGGTCAGGGGCTCAACCTACAACAAGACAATGGGCCAAACCATCCCTCCAGGCTACGTCAGAACTACACTAAAAGAAAAGAACAAGAAGGTACACTTCAAAACATGGATTGGCCAGCACAGTGTCTCTGACATTAAACCCCCTCGAGTTAGTCTGGGATGAACTGGACAGAAGGGTAAAAGGAAAGAAACCAACAAGTGCAACAGCACATTTGTGGGAAGTTCTGCAGCAGTGTTGGGAAGATCTTTCTGAGCAGTATTTGAATTCCGTTCTAGAAAGGCTGTTGTATCAGCAAAAAGTGCAGGCTACTTTGACGGATCAAAACTTTGAATTCCAATTTTGTACATTTAATGATTTCTTGACTTACATTTTATTTTTTATTTGCCACCGTTTATTTGTTCTATGCCTTGATTTCATGAAACTTTAAGACAATAACCTGTGTACATTTGCATAAAGATGGAGGTGTTCTAAAACCCCTCAAATCTTCCATCTTGTCTTCTGCTTCTCCCCAGACACATACGCTGCTACATGGGGCCGTAGGCTCCTGCTGGAAATCTACATTAATTTAAGGAACATCTGCTTTTTTAATCTTATGTTGTTTGAATTGTCTGCAGCAGCACAGACTAATGGATGCGTCCAGCGCCTGTGCTTTAAATCGGCCGTCATCTGGGCGGCTTCTTCATAGCCACACAGAGGGGAGTTTTAATTCAACGTCTGCGTACGTTTTGGTATTTTTGTTTTTCTCTTTTCTGATATCATTGTGTTTTCCACTGCAGGGCTATTTCTATTTGTTATAAGGTCATGTTTGGGTGGGCACTGTGAGGTGGGTGTGCTATTGCCATAATTTTTATTTCACTAATGCAAATCTGATCACACCACCAACCAAAAAAACTGCCTGCTATGTGATGTGCTGCCACCCCAGCTGTTCAGATGGAGGTCCCCCCTTGTCACTTGGAGGCCTTGAAGATCTTGGTGACAGAGTGGTGCGACCCTGAGCAAATCCTCACTGGTGACAGAGTGGTGCGACCCTGAGGAAATCCTCACTGGTGACAGAGTGGTGCGACCCTGACCAAATGCTCACTGGTGACAGAGTGGTGCGACCCTGAGCAAATCCTCACTGGTGACAGAGTGGTGCGACCCTGAGCAAATCCTCATTTATGACAGAGTGGTGCAACCCTGAGCAAATCCTCACTGGTGACAGAGTGGCACGACCCTGAGAAAATGCTCACTGGTGACAGAGTGGTGCAACCCTGACCAAATCCTCACTGGTGACAGAGTGGTGCAACCCTGACCAAATCCTCACTGGTGACAGAGTGGTGCAACCCTGACCAAATCCTCACTGGTGACAGAGTGGTGCGACCCTGAGCAAATGCTCACTGGTGACAAGAGTGGTGCGACCCTGTGTAAATCCTCACTGGTGACATTGTTACGCTTCAAGTGGCTGCCAAATGCATGGACTTGGCAACACACACCCAAAGAGAGCTTCCTTGATGCCACCTGAAACAAAACAGAAAACAGCAGCAAAGAAAAGTCCCCGGTACGCTTTCACTGGTCTTGTCTGATGACATACTATGGCATTAAATATTTCCAAGTTGCTGTTATATTTACAATAATCACCAATTTTCACTTTCAAAACTGGTGGCTTACCCAGCACTGACTCAGCTGTGGAATGGCCAGTAGGGGGAGGCAGCTTGATGGACTCTGAACAAATCCAAATCCTATTACGTGATATCATTTACTCTTACATTGTGCTCTGTACTTGTAATATTTCTCTTGTACTATTATATTTAATTGAGGATTACTTGTATTCTGTTATGTGTATTGTATTGTATTATCTCCTTTTTCTGACAGACACTTCACGCCCAAACTACCTGAAAGGGGTCTCTCTTTGAACTGCCTGTCCCAAGGTTTCTTCCATTTTTATTTTTCCCTACAAGGGTGTTTTCTTGTCTTCTTTTTAGAGAGTCAAGGCTGGGGGGCTGTCAAAAGGCAGGGTCTGTTAAAGCTCATTGCAGCATGTCTAATGTGTTTTTTGGCTAAAGAGAAATAAATTGTATTGTATTGTGTGGCATCCATGAGAGCAAGGGTCAAAACTGCTAAGAGCAGGGTGCTAATGAGAGCTCTGCGGGTACCGACTGGAGGTGGCAGAGAGTGGAAGCCCAGGATTCTGAGGTCGGCGTAGGGACAGAGTCACGTCTGCTGACACAGAGCTGAGGAAACGTGAAGTTGCGGAGTGGAATGTGACGTGATGATGGGGTGAGATGGAGTGAACACAAAGGCCCTAGTTTTACTTGCCTGGTAAACATAATGGTTGTGATGGGGCTTCATTCACCGACTGAGGGCCTGGGAAAGTTTGCTGCTCTGTGGATAGACTGTTTCTGTTCTGTTTCTGCAATTTATTACAGCACGGTTTTATTTAATTGATTTATGTTTCTATGTATGACTATTCAGTACTCTCCTGAGGGCTCCATTTATTTAAGACCACCTGATTTGCACAGTGACAATTGCTTATGTAAGGAAAAAACTTGCACTTTTGAATGTCTAATCCTACCACTGTGTCTTTCCCTCACCACTGATCCACCTATGAACTACTAGGGCAGGGATCCCCAACCTGGTGAACCCCCACAGAGCCGCCGTCAGGGGCCCTGAGCAGTGCGAGGCTAAAACTGCAGCAAATTGAATAGAAATCCCTGTAGTGTTCAAATCAGGTCAGCGTCACAAAAGACCAAGACATCTCATTGAGTCTGACGGATCTGACGCAGAAGCTTATGATGAGGAATCCTAAGATCCAGAAGTAAAATTCAGAAGAGGCACGTTTCACGATATGATGGATTCCTTATTTTCTGAATTGTCCGGGCGTTTTGAAAGCCTACACAACATATGTCGCCTTTTAAATTGTATTGTATTGTATTGTATTGTATTGCTAATCCTCTCCATGAAATCCCTGCTGATGTAGAGAGCAATGCAGTGATCTTCTTGCAGAAATCTACGATCAGCTCCTAAGTTATGCTGACATTAATAATAATAATAATAATAATAATAATAATAATAATAATAATAAATTACCTTTATTTAGCGTTATGTCGCTACTCAAGGCACTTGTACAGAGGGCAACCACTTCAACCGCCACCAGTGTGTAGCACCCATCTGGATGACATGATGGCAGCCATTTTTTAGTAAGATCGTGTTCAAATGATAAGATAGTCAAGTTGCTAAGACAGACTGATGACACTGATGATCTCAAAAGCGCCTTAGTCAACGGGTGGGCCTCTCCGGTAACGTCTTAAATTGGTTTCAGTCTTACTTAACAGCTAGAAAAATCTCTCTTAGTTGTGGCGATTGTACTTCCGAGGTCCTTGATATTCGATATGGTGTACCACAAGGATCTATTCTGCATCCACTGCTCTTTTCGATCTCCATGCTTCCATTAGGTCAGATTCCCTCAAAGCACAGCTATGCAGATGACACACAGCTTTATTTATTGATTGCGCCTGATGACCCTGATGCTCTTTGCTATGTGGTGCTGTGTCTTACTTGTATTTCTGAATGGATGAGGAGCAACTTTCTCAAACTAGATAAGGAGAAAACAGAAATCTTAGTTATTGGCAAAGTGACGGCATTAGAAAAACATTTGATACGTTAGGCTTAAAAATCAAGGCAGAGGTAAACAACTTAGTTTAACCTAAACTTTAAATCACATATTAATCAGATTACTAGGACAGCATCTTTTCACTTAAGGAATATAGCCAAAGTTAGACCTCTCATAACTTTACAAGACACTGAAAAATGAATTCACGCTTTTTTTTGTTAGTCGACTAGATTCCTGTAACACACTCCTAACAGGACTACCGGAGAACGATATCAATCGGTTACAGTTAGCACAGAATGCAGCAGCAAGAATGTTAACTAGAAAAAGAAAATCCAAGCACATCTCGCTAGCTTTTGTGTTGTTACATTGGTTGTCATTTAAAATTGACTTTAAAATACTACTAATGGTTTACAAAGCTTTAAATTATCTCGCCCCATCCTGTCTGTCCCCCTACACTCCAAGTCGTAACCTCAAATATTCAAATGAGTGTCTGCTTATAATTCCAAGAGCCAACCTGAAAAGAAGTGGCGAGGCAGACCTTTTACTGTTATGTACTTAAAATTTGGAATATTTTATCAATCAAAATTTGTCAGGCTGATGCTGTAGAACAATGTAAAAAACTGCTAAAAACTCGTAGCTGCATTTTAGTTGTAATCGTATTAGTCTCTATGGCCAGTGAATTATCTGTCATCTTCCTCTGGGTTCTGCAATTCCCTACTAATCTCTACTATTCTCTGCTGTCTTTTCCGGCTCTTGTGTGGTGGCGACCTGTGCCACCACCGTCCCAGTAAAGGAGCCATGTCGCCGCCTGCGTTTATGGATTGAATGGCGGGGTGTCCCAGATCTCCACATGACCACCATCTTCAATTTCTTCCATGTGAAGCCTGTAAACCACAAGGACTGATTTAGAGCTTCAATGTTAGGTAGAATACCCAGTAGGGGCTTGGTGGCCTTTTGGCCTTGGAGCCCCTGCAGATTTTGTTGGGTTTTTTTTGGCAGCCTAACTGGAGTTTTGTTTTGTTTTCTGTCCTCCTGGCCACCCAATCTTACCTTTTTCTTTGTTATATGCTGTATAATATTATTGCCTAATCTTGTTTATGTTTTACATATGAACCTCCATTTTGTTCCATCTTGTAAACCAATTTCAGCTACATTGTTTGTATGAAAATGTGCTCTAGAAATAAATGTTGTTAGTGTTGTCTTGATCTGATTTAAGGCTGAAAAAACGTATTCAGCACTGTAAGTTGTAACTGTAATTGTGACCATCACTCGCAACAAAGCATTAACATTACGGAAAGTGTCCGCAGGGCAGTTGTCACGCACCTCCAAGAGAGATGACCATTTTTGCTGTCTTGTTTCCACATATCTGTTAATTTGCTGGGCAAACACTGTGTATTCTACAGGGTGTGTACAAAGTCCGTATACCCCTATCTTTTGGAGGATTTTGAAAGCTAAAGGTTACCTCTCAGGAATCCAAAACATCTGTATGGGTCCCTCCATGATCTCTGCACAGCCGAATGCGCCGCCAGGTTCTCCAGCTCATGTTCTGCAACATTTGCAGAACGCTGCGCGGACCGCATGTTTCAGATGATCACGTGTAGTGGGTTATGCTCAATTTCTTCAAAGAAATGTGGATTTTCTTTTCCCCAGAAAAAAACACACGTTTCGATTGCGGGAGCTGCGATAAATCGCGCATTCGTCAGAGAACATAACCTTTTCCTTCTCAGCATTTGTTGGAAATTGGTGCAGCATCAGATCACAAGCTTCCTGATGTCTGGCCAAGTCGGCATCTGATAACTCGTTAACGTGCAATGGACGCCAACATTTCACTTGCAAGTCCTGTTTGATGTGTTTTCACAATGTCGACTCCGCTATTCCCAACTCAGCAGCACTTTTACGAGTGGATTTCATTGGGGATCGTTGGACAGACTCTGCCACATCTGCACACGTTTCATGCCTTGTGGATGGTCTTCCACTTAGTGGCTCATCTCGGACGCTGCCTGTTGCAAAAGCCTTCTTCTCCCACTGCAACAACGTCCTCTTTGTCGGAGATGCCTTCCCAAAACGCACAACAAAGTCATCCATGACATTTTTGATCGATTTCCCAGTAACAGGCTGCTCATGAACCCACACAGTGGCCGCCAAGCGCTCCTCGATTGTGAAAACACTTGTGTCACCCATCGCTCTGTCTTGGAACGACCGTCACGTTGTTGTGATTTCATGAGCGGCAGCAGGTGTCAGCACCAGACGGGATGTCGGAAACGCACCTTGAAATACCGGGAAGATGGGCTGATGTCCACAGGAACCAAATTGTCATGGTTATTCCTGTAATTGCTCCTAAAGATAGGGGTATACAGACTTTGTGCGCACCCTGTACATCCTAGACATTTATTCCACACAGCTAAATGAGGCCTTTTGAAAAATCGTTTTGCCATGTTAGAAATAATCCCTCAAAATAAGTGTTCGTTAAGAATAATTAATTAAGCAACTTAATGTTCTGTTAACTGTCTAATGACTACTTTCAATCACACACCACTTCAAAACTGAAGGAAAGATTAATTAACATACCCAATCAATTACAAAATTTAATGGAAAATGTCACATACAATGAACTGATTGGCTGAGCCTACAGCTAATCAGGATGGACCTGGGCCCAGCCAGGCCCACTCTTACCTACACCACTGGCTGACATTACTGATTTATATAATGCTTGATTGTTATCTGTTGTTAAAATGAAGTTGAGATAAATTCATAAGTGTGGATGATACATTTGCGTGTTCATTTTCAAAATATTCAAAATATTTAGCTTCATTTTGACCCGATATTTACTGCAGTTAAGTAAGTTAAGTAAGTAGTATGTTCAGTAGTAGTATTTTATATTATCTTTATTATTATTTTAGTAGTAGTTGTATTAAAATTGTTTTTGTTGTTGTATCACATGACACATGTGAAACTGTTGGCTATATCAAGTGTAGCAGTAGACGTTCTGATCCACCTCTTGAACCCTCAGGTACCACTTCAAACACCAAGTAAAAGTCCAAGACTCTTTTATTTTCTATAATACAGTGCACCAAGCACCTTCCCCTCTACACTATTCAAACAGTAATTAAGCACAATCAAAACAATCCTCCTCTCCCAGACACTTAGCTACCCTTCCTCCCAGCTCAGCTCAGTGTCTGGGCTTTCCCAGAGTCTTTTTATACCCCTTGACCAGGAGGTGTTCCAGCCCCACAGTCCACAAGACCTTATCCCTTCCGGGTCAGGGTAAATAGTTTGTATCTTCACCCCGGAAGCACGTTGTTTCTTCCTGTCATGGGATTATGACGCACTTCCAGGTTATAGGGCATATATGAGTCCACGAGCCTCCCTACAGTGACTCCTTGTGGTCCCCAAGGTACCCAGCAGGGCTGTGTATAAAAACTACAAAGTCCACGAGGCCCTGCTGGAACTCGGGGCACGTCCATGCTGCCGGGAGAGTTCCTCCTGGTGGCCTGGGGGCGAGGGCCGGAAACTCTTGCCGGACATCCATCACACAAGTAACACAGTAACAACACATTTATACCCTGGACAATTATTATTATTATTATTATTAAGTAGTAATTGTTGCTGCATTTTCTATTATCATCTTTATTATTATTAGTAGTATTAAGATCATTTTTATTATTCTTGTATCACGTTACAGGTGTACTGTTGGCTATATCAACTAACAGAGTAACAGCACATTGACACCCTGGACCATCATCATCATTATTATTATTCATTAGGCCTTCATTTACAAAGAAAACAAATCAATTGCTATATCATTGCCATTACATACCATTGAAGTCCAAATCTATGGGTTACCTCCGGATTGGCATCTGGGAGGGTTGCTGCAGTTTTTCAAACTTATAGTTCATCATGTCATACTTGAGGTCATCCACGGCACAAGAGCGTATAAGCAGCTTGGCCATCATCGGCGTCAGCTCAGACCTCACACAGAAGCCGTCATATGATGTCCTGGTAGATGACGTTGCTGCCACAAAACACAGGGGTGTTCTGTTGTGATATTCAACAATGAGACAGAAGAAGCCATTCATGTTTATCATTTAAACGTTTAAAAAAGGAATGTGTACTTGATGTTGAAAGGGATAGTCAAATTTGTGATGTGTAATTATTTATATATTTATTGTTGAAATTAAAGCGGTTATAAGATACTAGCTGTGTAAGCCCGTGCTGTAAAAAGCCCTGGCTCTTAGAAACCATGGATTCTGGCACTTCAATTAATCAATTGCACCGGTTGTGTATGAGCAGCTAAGTGAGTTTCTCTCTCCTCAGAGGTTTCGTTTTATCGATGTGCTCGTTCCCGTTCTACATCAGTGGCTAAGTAAGTTTCTTTCTCCTCGGAGGTTTCATTTTACCAATGTGCTCGCCTCTGTTCTATATCAGTGGCTAAACGAGTTTCTCTCTCCTCGGAGGTTTCGTTTTACCGATGTGGTCGCCCCCATTCTACATCAGTGGCTAAGTAAGTTTCTCTCTCTTCAGAGGTTTCGTTTTACCGATGTGCTCGCCCCCATTCTATATCAGTGGCTAAGCGAGTTTCTCTCTCCTTGGAGGTTTCGTTTTAAGCGAATTTCTCTTTTGTTGGTGGTTTCACTTTGGCAACAGATCCGCTTTCTTACAGCATCATGCTGTAGCCTCGCACTTTAGGGCCGGACAGACAGACACACACACTTCCACGCATAGATGTTTACATATTTAAGATACTGATGTAGTGAATGGGCCCAGTTTGGCAATAGGGGGCAACATTGTAGGGGACAAAGGCTACACATTTTACATGGAGGAATTTCTTAATTACCAAGTTAAGTTTGTTAACTTTCTTATACCAGTATGGTGTCCGTTTCAGTTAACTTGTTTTTTATATCTCTAGCTCGCTCTGATTTTGACAGTGGTCCTCTGTCTCTCAATCCATTACCTTCTCTATGCATTATCACTGGGAAATCTGCGAAAAATCAGGTCAGGTCATTTTTGTTTTGAATTTAAACACAGATGGACACCACAGAAGGTCTTCTTTCGTGATTCTGCCATTGGCTTGGAGAGTTTACCTCTCGACAAAAACAAGAGTGGAAATGGCTGATTATGCATTTGAGCTTGTGTGCTTCCTAAAGGGTTCATTTGGAAGCCCAAGTGCTTCTATCAACTCCTTGTACGCCGGTGGTCCTTTGGCATTTTCAGGTAGTTATCTGAAAGCAAGAGCCGGACAAAATCATCAGCCATTCTTTGGATCAACTCATTTCACTACAAGGCTGCCCAAAGCATGGGGTGAACCAGTTTACCTGAAGAACGACCAAAGCAGATACTCACATTTCACATAGACATTGATCTGGCTGGACTCAGACCCTAAAACCCTGGAGGTGTGAGGCAGAAGCACTATAAACTGCATGCTTACCGCCTAAATCACATTAATTCTGAGCAGAGATCATCTTTTTTGAATTACCACTCAACAACCAAGCAATGAAATAATGACTCCAAAGTTTGCAGTTCATTTATTTTAAGTATTCAGTGGTACAGTTGATTAGGAATACAGGTTATTGCACAGAATCCATGAGAGGATACACAGCTCCACAAAATAATAAGCATATGTGCATATCCAAAAATCACACACACCATACAAAGCAGACCCACTCCCAAATTTGCTCCTCTTCAACTTAGGATGAAACTTTAAACCTGAGTAGCGTCTTTTCCTATTGTGTATTGTAACAATTCACTTGGGCCGGTTACAGGTTAGCCACAGTGGGACAGATCATAAATAATGCCGGGTCCTATAAACAGTATCAGTATTATTTGTATTATTGACTCCTACAAAACTACCAAATCAGAATTACAAATTAGGAACAAAAAAAAAAAACAAACAATTTACAGCAAAGCTGATGTCACGTTACATGACTTCTAGTTGATGGGATAGGACAGTGGCAATTCCTGATCTCATTACTGAAGTGTATCAAATGACACAACTGGGAGAAAAAATTTTGAGCAGTTTCACACTTCGAAAGCATTGTTTCTAACAGTCAAAAATGTGTTGCCTTCAAAGCCAGGGCTGTACAAAGGGTTTACAGATACGGCGAGTCCAACCCCAATCTTAGCCCTTTTTAGTTTTTCTTTTTTTCCATTCTATTGTGGTACATAAAGCTCAAGATGTCAGACAGTGTTTGTGAAGTCCTTATTCCTCATCGAAGCATTCTATACATTGCACTTCCAGCTATCATGTACACAGAGTCGTCCCTTTCACTTAAGACTGAATCAAACCAGTTTTAGTTAGTCGGAGCGAGTCATAGACTATTTAGAGTGAGTCGCTGGGCATCATGGGAGTGCTGTGACTGCCTCTGACTCTAGTGATTTTACTGATTCAATTCTTTCAAAATACCCGATTATGTTAAATCGATTCGTCTTACATAAAAACCTTCTGCAAGTTATTATATATTTAGTTATAAAATATAATTTGTATTTATTAAATTATATATTAAACAAGCTGATAATTCATATCTTGTATATACACGTGTGGAAGTGTGTCTGTCCGGCCCGGAAGTGATAGGTGGAGTCTCCGAGGAAACAGAAAACTCGCTTAGAGGCTAATAACACAAGCGAGGCCAGCAGGTCAGCAAAACAAAACTCAGAAGAAAGACAAAGTCGCTTAGCCGCTAACATCGACAAAACGGTATCCCTTTTACTTTTCCTCCTGCCGCTAATACACAAGTGAAGCGAGCACGTCAGCAAAACGAAACCTCCTAGGATGAGAGGCACCCAGAGTTGTTCCTTTCAATTACCTGACATCTCTACATTTCAATATTTTTCTGACGATTTCAATAGTTTCTAGGACAACGTTATTTTTACAGCGCGGGCTAACACAGCTAGTTGTATAATATTAACCTCTTCGAAAGCACGAAACATGACAAGATGTAAATGGCTAAATAAAACAGAACGCTAAGTTCAAGAATTGTAGGTGAACAAGAATTGTGCAACTTGTTCTTGGGTAATGAGTCAGTGATTCACTTCACAAATCAGATTGGCAAGAATTGTGTGACACGTTCTCAGGTAATGATTCAATTCAAACTTGCAAGAATTTATGAATGAAATCCGCTCTCTGCATTCAACAAGTCATAAAAAGTGCACACTAAAATAAAAAAAAAATGAAGACAAAATAATTGTTAGAAATTAGAATAATATTTTTATAATGTTTGGTTTTGTGTAACTTAGATTGTACAAAGGAACATAAACACATTAGTACTGTAGGTTTATATATTCTTTTTGGAACAATTCCAATAGCAAATTTTACAAAACAAACAAAATAATAATGTAACTGTGTTGGTACTGTATTATGAACAAGCAAATTATCAATTAGAGTTCTCTTTCACTAATAATGTTCTAACTAGAAAGAATCATAAGTGAACAAAAATCATGAATCAGATGGACGGTACTTGCACATATGCTTTAAACATGTAAAGCAGCGTTTCTTAAACTATGGGTCGAGTCGTGTGATGACTGAACTTGGGTTGTGCCGAGCTGTGAATTAGAGAATACTGAATAAGAAAGGGTTTCAAATGGTTTGCAGAAAGCCTTGCGATGGTTTACTGCTTGCAAGGGGAAAACAATCCCGTATGACGGTGCTGATGATTGTCCAATGGCGATTCTCTAATGGGAACCAGACCGTGAAACTGGATGACGATCGGCAGCAATTCACAGCTGGAGGACTAGCAGACAATCGGTGGCGATTCTGAAAGGGGGATGAAGCCCCTCAGCAATTGCAGGTCGTGATGACACGTAAAATGCAAAAATGGGATGGGAGAAACAAAAGTTTAAGAATCACTGATCTAAATGACAGCGGCTAACAGCGTCACATATGCACTTTAGCACTCCCGTTGAGCTCTACTGAACCAGTTCATTTGTGCTCACAAATAGATTTCCATAAATCGCTGAACAGAGTTGTTTACAAATTACCCATCACTAATTGACTCACTAAGATTATGAAAAGGAAGTGTTGTGGCTGAAAATCACTGGAAACGTCTTGTAACGTGGTATGGCCTTAAGAAGCATTCTTATATATAAACAAATCCGCCACCACGAAAAGCTCACCACGGTTCCCCTATTATGTAGTTCATACCTATGATAACCGACCAAGTTACTGGTTAGGTGCTATAAATTACAGTGTTTCAGACTGACTTTTCATTCTTTTTTTCTTTTAATATGCTTCATAAACACAGCACCCATGTCCCAAAAACCCTCCGATAGTCTTGACTGCTTGACCTTAGATCGGATTCTATCATTTACCTACCCTTCTGGTGCTTTTCCCTTGCATAAACAGAAAAAAACACAAAATAATTAGAACTGGCAAGGCCCACCTCAGTAAGTGCAATCAGTCCAAATCAGAAGCACCAAGGCCAGTCCTGCTGGAGCTTCTCCATCACTCCAAATTCCTTTGCTGTGGGCCACCCATTTTGGCACAGATGTGTAAGCAGTTGATAACAGGCTGATAAATACATTTTAAAGAATAATCAATTTTTGGCACCCTGATCTTCCAAGCTAAAGTAGTGCATAACTCAAATGTGTTTCTATATTGCTTCATGGCTTGACTCCATCTCTCCTAGAGTCAGGCATATATAGAGTATGGCTAAATAACTTTAAAAAGGGGTACAATTTCACGTGAAATGGTGTTGTACCTGTTTCAAACTTTAAGAAGAAATCATAAAAGTGCTAAAGTATCTCTTTAGATTTCACAGATCAGACTGCCCACACAAAACAGTAAAAACAGGCCTAGGCACTGACGTGACATCAAGCCATTGTCCATGAAGTAGGCATCACCTGAGAAGAACACAGGATCTTTCAGTTCCATATGCCGCTAACAAGAGGCAGAAGCACTCATACCACTGGAGAGGGACACGTGGCTGTCACTTAACCCTGCTGTGCTACCTTTCTGTGACATTCCTACAATAACGCTAATATAACACGTGCCCTAGACATTAATTGTAATTCCAGTTAAAACAAAAGAAAACTAAAATCTACAATTTTCGATTAAGTACACAAATCATTCAAAGAATATTAATAACTACAGGGAAACAGCTTTCCTGCAAACAGTCAGATTTTTGTGAGTGGAGGTGGTAAGCGGGGTAAGACATGGTGTTCAATGTACACTGATATTCATATATGTCTCCAAGAGAAGTACTCAAAGTCTACCATCAGCAGTCCTATCTCATTTTTGCCAACTTCGCATTTAATGAATGATGGCTTTTAGTAATTTGAAAAGCAGGTTCCTTTTTGGTTTCCTCCCCCATTCATATTCCTTCCTGTCTCCATTCTTGACCAAATCTACTGAAGCTGACCTGATCGTGAATGTCATCCACATCCTCAGCTCATCAGAACAAACACTTAACAGCTTTCAGACTCTTCACTTGGGTCTGCACTGCCAAACATGTTTCCTCATTTTGGATAAGAGATGCGCTCTTACATTACCCAAAAAGTAAACTAATCTGCCTATCTGCGTAAGTATGTAAAATAGCTCTACAGTCACGATGGAAGAGCTTTTTTTTAAACCAATCACAACTCATTTTTGCTTCCTGTTTGTGTTCAAGGAAATGTGCTATTTGCAATGCAGAATGAGGTTTGTCATTTCAATAGGAAAAAGAACCCACTCTGCAGTGCCAAACACAAAGAGATGTAACTGGGACAGGGAGAGCGGGCATTTGCCCTTGCGACTATGGACTTGGTCTTCAAAATTGGAGGACTTTGTGCTCTAGAAAAACTATTGGCTTGCTGTGTAAGTTACTTCTCTTGCAGAATAAGGACATGTTGTGTGGCATACTTCACATGGAGTAGTTTGGGATTAGATTTGGCAGGTAAGAAGCTCTAAAATAACTTGGGACAGAAGTCACTCTCACAGGCTCTTTTTCGAAACGGGTTAGTGCAAAGCACTGTCCAGATGTAGTCCATAGATTATTAGAGAACAGCACACCAGGGCTACACCCCTTGTCCATTTATGGACAGGCCACTGAAGAGAATAGCATTGGATTCAGGATAGTTTTTAGGAGGACACAAGAACATTTAGCTCTTTTCCTGCTCCGTCATTGTTGGAAACTTCTGTTCTTCTGGGTTATAGACTGAAAAAAAACAAAAGAAAATGAGAGAGAGGAGTCCATTAGCATTTAGAAAACCAACAGGTCGCTCTACTGTCAGGAAATAAAATTGGTTTCCTGTAAGTATTTAACGCTTATTGACAGTCATCTCTGCATTTCCAACACACGATCACTTCTCTGGGAGAGATGCAGACTGGTAACAGTGTACTGGCATATGGTACATGAAGATTATTGTAGTGGAACTGCTAGAAGTAGATGAAGCTTATCACAGTTACAAAGGGAGCAACTTCTGATATTGCTGAAGCTGATATTGCTGGCTTTCTGACTATCTGAAACCACTAAAGCATAAAGCTGAGCTTTAACTGCACGTGCAAGTCTGTGTATGTAAATGAGGACATCTGAAGACTTGTGAAGTACTGTATCCATAAGATGGAGGCCTGTAACATGTAGGGAACCACCTGGTGTGGCAAACTGCAGCATAAAGCCATTCGAAACTGGAACATTTCAGCACTGATGTGTTACACCAGGGTTAATTCCCTGGCTTGTATTTATACTGCTCAAAAAAAAATTAAGGGAACACTTAAATCACACATTGGATCTTGATGAACAAAATACTCGTGGAAAATCGTTACTGAGTAATACTGTGTGATTCGTTGAGAACAAAATGATGCAACAATGAATGGCCAATGGAAACCCAAATCACCAACCCATTGAAGGCTGGATTCAACATCACACCGAAAATCAAAAGTCACAAATTAGGGTTACAGGCTGATCCAACTTGCATGAATTTCATCACGGCAACTCCTAATGTGACTCAGTAGTGTGCTATGGGAGGTAGACCCTCCTGCAAACTCTTTTTTGATCAGCAACCGGACAAAACGTGTGCCAGGTTTAGATCTTCCCAGGCAGAACCAGGTCACACGGAGCTGCTACAGCACAGGGGTTGGCAGATGTGCAGCAAAACCTGCATAGACGGGGGGATTGTGACAACCTTGTCCGTTCCTGTGAACAGGCCAACATTGTCAACAACTGTACCATCCTAAATTTTAGTGGTGGTCTTGCCATGTCTTCTACGGCTTTGGTATCTGCTATTGGCTGGTTGGGATAACTGCATTCGCTAGACAACAACAACAGTAGTGTGTAGGACCTCCACGTGCCTTTATGCACTCCTGATGAAATGATGGATCTCCCCCAGGGCCCATTTCACCAACATAAGGTCTGAAAAATGGATTGATGGATGGATGCAAGGTCTGATAATGGCTCTGAGGATTTCATCCCAGTACCTAACAGCAGTCAAGGTATTTTTGCCTAGTAAGTGGAGGTCAGTATGACTCTCCAAGGATATGCCTTCCCAGACCATCATTGACCTACCACCATACGGGTCATGCCGGATGATGTTACAGGCTGCATAACGTTCACAACGGTGTCTCTAGACTCAGTTTAGTCAGAAATATGCACACTAGTAGCCAAATGGAGGTCATTTTGTAGGGCTCTGGTAGTGCTCCACCTGTTTTTTTTTCCTCACCCAGAGGAGCAGATACCAGTCCTGCTGCTGGGCCGATTCCTTCTACCACCTTGTCCAGCTCTCCTTGTGTAACGGCCCATCTCCTGGTATCTCCTCCATGCTCTTGTGACTCTGCTGGAAGACACAGCAAACCTTCTTGTGATGGCACCTATGGATGTGCCATCCTGGAGGAGCTGGACTACCTGTGCAACCAGAATCGGCTACCAGTAACTAGAGAAGAAAACAGTCAGGAAGGATAAGGAGAGAACAATAGTCTGTGGCCACCATTCCCTTTGTGGGGTTATCTTGCTGTTGCCACTCCAAGTCACCTCTTGTCACTTTCATTGGCACCAAAGCAAGTGAAGTTGATTCACAATCGCTTAGGCTTCCTAACTGGACATATTATTATCCCTGAAGAATCACTGACTTGGTGTTAGACTGGGATGACTGAGTTCCCTTCATTTTTTTATACAGTGTATTTTCCTTTTTTTTTGCTATATTTGAAGTACTCTTCATTTTTGTATGTTTTCCATTTTTTTGTTTTGTTTATTTATGGTTTACTATTTATGTGTTGTATCCTTAAATGTTCCTCCATGTGTTGTTTTATATGTGGAACACCCACAAAGCTGGGCCACTCTGACATCACTACTGCTGGGACCACAGCCTTTATAGTGAGGTCAGAGAGGTGGTCCGACCTCAAAGTGTGGGGAAAACATTTTTAAAGTTTTATAGAAAAATGCTGGATTTTGGAACACAATTTCACATGGCAAATGCATATTCACCACACCATGTTTGTTGAGAAATAACTTTGACTTGAAATTGGGAAACTTCTTGATTTACTTTTATTAAATTGAATGTGATTGCTCGCTTAATTTTGCTGACAAACTGCATTAATTCTAATGACCTAAAAATGTTTTGCTCCTGATTTTTATTTGTATTCCACATCTGAAGTTTCTTGTTTCAGTCTCCAATAATAGGCAGATGGCATTAATGGATTCCACTTCCCCGATACCATTTTTCTGTTCTTGCAATGGCCTACTGAAACCTTTCACCATTTTCATCACTGGCTATGTCAAGACTAGCAGCATAGAAGTCCAAGTGTGAATATAGAAAATTAATCTTTAGCGACATATTGCACTTCATGGTTTTGCGTGGTTGAAGCATATTGCTGACCAGGTGGACGTAGTTTGGTGCTTTGTAGATGCAACATCCTTGAGCGCCTTCAATGTGATTTGCTCCGGTGCTTGTCATTGATGACGTGTCTAACATCCTTAATCTTGGCATCAGTTATTTGCAGAAAAACCTCCCTCAAATATCGAAATCCTTCACCTTCCTTTTATTATTTTTTTATCAGTTAAAGTTTTATATGAAAAGGAGGCAAAGATATCTGTAGACAGGTGGTTTATGTGCCACACTTTCCTGCCCTGGAGCCAAATGTTTACAGAGCAGCCAGTAGTTTAATGTAATGAGACTCTTTAGCACGGCTGTCCCATTCACAGGACTTGGTGTATCTGAGCTGCGTTCTTATAGCAGTGCCACTTTTTTACATCACTGTAGATGTTCCAGTTGTAGTTGCTGGACTGTATATGCATACTTATAACATGAGAAACTATCACAAAAGAAGGGAAATGCAAGAAAACGGCACATGATGGGAAAACTAAAAGGATGAGTAGCAGGGCAATATCCATAAGACACCCAAAAGTGTCCAGTGAACTCAAGACGCTGTGACTTGTATCACTACAGTTATACAGTGCATCTGGAAAGTATTCACAGCGCATCACTTTTTCCACATTTTGTTATGTTACAGCCTTACTCCAAAATGGATTAAATTCATTTTTTCCCTCAGAATTCTACACACAACACCCCATAATGACAACATGAAAAAGGTTTACTTGAGGTTTTTGCAAATTTATTGAAAATAAAAAAAACTGAGAAATTACATGTACATAAGTATTCACAGCCTTTGCCATGAAGCTCCAAATTGAGCTCAGGTGCATCCTGTGTCACCTGATCATCCTTGAGATGTTTCTGCAGCTTCATTGGAGTCCACCTGTGGTAAATTCAGTTGACTGGACATGATTTGGAAAGGCACACAGCTGTCGATAGAAGGTCCCACAGTTGATAGTTCATGTCAGAGCACAAACCAAGCATGAAGTCAAAGGAATTGTCTGTAGACCTCTGAGACAGGATTGTCTCGAGGCACAAAAATGGGGAAGGTTACAGAAAAATTTCTGCTGCTTTGAAGGTCCCAATGAGCACAGTGGCCTCCATCATCCGTAAGTGGAAGAAGTTCGAAACCACCAGGACTCTTCCTAGAGCTGGCCGGCCATCTAAACTGAGCGATCGGGGGAGAAGGGCCTTAGTCAGGGAGGTGACCAAGCACCCGATGGTCACTCTGTCAGAGCTCCAGAGGTCCTCTGTGGAGAGAGAAGAACCTTCCAGAAGGACAACCATCTCTGCAGCAATCCACCAATCAGGCCTGTATGGTAGAGTGGCCAGACGGAAGCCACTCTTTAGTAAAAGGCACATGGCAGCCCGCCTGGAGTTTGCCAAAAGGCACCTGAAGAAACAAAATTCTCTGGTCTTATGAG
Organism: Polypterus senegalus; assembly: GCF_016835505.1. Lineage (NCBI taxonomy): Eukaryota > Metazoa > Chordata > Cladistia > Polypteriformes > Polypteridae > Polypterus > Polypterus senegalus. Next base: position 86,785,078 of record NC_053170.1, read on the forward strand.
ACAAAGATTGAACTCTTTGGTGTGAATGCCAGGCGTCACGTTTGGAGGAAACCAGGCACCGCTCATCACCAGGCCAATACCATCCCTACAGTGAAGCATGGTGGTGGCAGCATCATGCTGTGGGGATGTTTTTCAGCAGCAGGAACTGGGAGACTAGTCAGGATAAAGGGAAAGATGACTGCAGCAATGTACAGAGACATTCTGGATGAAAACCTGCTCCAGAGCGCTCTTGACCTCAGACTGGGGTGCCGGTTCATCTTTCAGCAGGACAACGACCCTAAGCACACAGCCAAGATATCAAAGGAGTGGCTTCAGGACAACTCTGTGAATGTCCTTGAGTGGCCCAGCCAGAGCCCAGACTTGAATCTGATTGAACATCTCTGGAGAGATCTTAAAATGGCTGTGCACCGACGCTTCCCATCCAACCTGATGGAGCTTGAGAGGTGCTGCAAAGAGGAATGGGCGAAACTGACCAAGGACAGGTGTGCCAAGCTTGTGGCATCATATTCAAAAAGACTTGAGGCTGTAATTGCTGCCAAAGGTGCATCGACAAAGTATTGAGCAAAGGCTGTGAATACTTATGTACATGGGATTTGTCAGTTTTTTTATTTTTAATAAATTTGCAAAACCCTCAAGTAAACTTTTTTTCATGTTGTCATTATGGGGTGTTGTGTGTAGAATTCTGAGGAAAAAAATTAATTTAATCCATTTTGCAATAAGGCTGTAACATAACAAAATGTGGAAAATACTTTCCGGATGCACTTGGTGCCACTGCCCACCTGCCAAGTTGTTTTGCCTGCAGTAAGGTAAAGTAGAGGGGTCCTTTCATCGGATTGGCAGCACCGACTCATATTATGTGATATCATCTACTGTTGAATTCTGTTCTGCACTTGTAATATTTCTATTGTATTGAGGATTACTTGTGTTCTGTTCTGTGTATTGTATTTTATTGTATTAACCAATTTTTTTGACACCCACTGCTTGCCCAGCCTACCTGGAAAGGGGTCTCTCTTTGAACTTCTTTTCCCATTTTTTCTTCCATTTTTTCCCTACAAGGGCTTTTTGGGAGTTTTTCCTTGTCTTCTTACAGAGTCAAGGCTGGGGGGCTGTCAAAAGGTAGGGCCCGTTAAAGCCCACTGCGGCACTCCTTGTGCGATTTTGGGCTAAATAAAAATAAACTGTAAATTGTAATAGCCATGCCCTCAAGATGTAGGTAAAAATAAACAAGGCAGGCTATAAGAGACTAATAAGGAAATGGAAAAAAGGGCATTTACACTACATTTGGGGATACGCAATCTTCAGGTCACAATAATGAACATGGATCACTGCTCACATATGGTCAGGCCCGAAACAAAATTATGTCATGCCTTGAATGGTTCTATGCTGTTTGAAATTAATTAAATAGCGGACATTTTTCCAAGTTTGTTTATGACTTTGTAATAATATAAGTTTGGGTTGAAGAGAAACAGACTAAGGTGGGTTAAGCAAGGGAAATGAAAGGCAGAGGCTGACAGAGTGAAGATGGCTGTACTTGTACAGGGGTTGAAGCCAAAGGGGAAGCCAAAAGGCTGTGGTTACAGGTGGTGTCAGATGATATGAAATGAATCTGTCTGCTCAGAAAAAAAGATGTGGGGGGCAATTTGCTAACCTGGGTAAATATCTATTCACCCTATGATAATGATGAGCAGCATTTTAAATTGGTTACACATTCAAATTGGTGAAACTATTCAACTAAGTAAAAGGAATTTCACTTGAACCCCCACTGCCGGCACTGTCTGCCACCACTCCCTCAAATGATATCGCTCAATAGAACAGTTTTAGTTCAAGTAACACAATGCATTTCCCAGCAGACGTTCCTACCTTTCACAAAGGGTCTGCTCCACCTCCTCCTCATCCTCATAAGGAATAACGCAATGATACCAATCACCAGAGCAGCGATAACTATGAAAATCGCTGTCATTACATTTTTGTTTTTATGCTCGGTGGATTTCAATGGCTCTGAAACAAAACAAACAAGAGAAGTACAGATGTTAGCAATCCAGTACTTTATTTTAACATGTTACCCAGTTTGGCATCCTTTTTCCTGAAGACAGTGCTGCTATACAGTGGTCTCTTTCTACATACTGTAAACTCCACAAGCTTACCACAGCCCGCAAATATACACTCATGAGCCAAAACATTACAACCATCAGCCGAATATGCTGTTGCCACCAAATCAGGTTTAACTAGCTGATGCATGGACTCTGCAAGACCTCTGAAGATGCCCTATAGTATCTGGCATCAGGAAATTAACAATACATCCTCAAAATCCTGTAAGTTGCCAGGTGGAATCACTGCAAATTGGACCTGTTGCTTCAACACCTCCCACATATCCTTGACAGGATTGAGATCTGGGGAATTTGGCCACCAGGGCATCATGTTGATCTCTTCATCATCATGTTCCTCAAACTAATCCCAAACTATCTGTGCAGCGTGGTAGGGCACATTATCCTGCTGAAAGACTCCACTTTAATCGGGGAATAACTTTGCCATAAAAGGGTGTACTTGGTCAGCAACAATGTTTAGAAAGTCCGTAACTTTTACCTGAATGTCTGGACCCTGGGTTTCCCAGCAGACATTATTCAAAGGATCACATTCCCTCCAAGGGCTTGTATTAGTTCCACAGTGCATCCTGGTGCTGTTTCATCTCTCTGCCCACATGATGCAACAGAAAATGACATTCATCAGACCAGGCAAGGGTGGCATGGTGGTGCAGTGGTAGCGCTGCTACCTCGCAGTTAGGAGACTTGGGTTCACTTCCCAGGTCTTCCCTTGCGTGGAGTTTGCATGTTCTCCCCGTGTCTTCGTGGGTTTCCTCCCACAATCCAAGGACATGCAGGTTAGGTCCTAAATTGTCCCTAGTGTGTGCTTGGTGTGTGTGTGTCTTGCGGTGGACTGGCGCCCTGCCCGGGGTTTGCTCCTGCCTTGTGCCCTGTGTTGGCTGGAATTGGCTCCAGCAGAGCCCCATGACCCTGTGTTAGGATATAGTGGGTTGGATAATGGATGGGATAGACCAGGCAACCTTCTTGCATTGATCTAAAGTCCAGTTGTGATGCTTGTGTACTTATTGTAGGCACTTTTGACAGTAGATTTAAGGTTAGCATGGGCACTCTGACTGGCTACACAGTCCCACATGCAGTAGTGAAACATTACCCCCATAACCATCATTAAAATTATCTGTGATTTGTGCCATAGCAGCTTCTCTGTTGGTTCATACCAGATGGGATACCCTTTATTGTCCTCTTGCATCAGAGTCTTGGCCACCCAACACACTGTCAATGGTTCATGGCGTTTCTCTCCTTGAACCACCGTTGGAAGATACTCCCCATGAGTACCCAACAAAGCTTACTATTTCAGAAATGCTCTGACCCAGTTGTCTGGCCATGACGAGTTGCCTCTTCTTAAAAACACCTACAGCCCATTTCTTCTGCATTCAACATGTCATCTACAAGTACCTAATGTCAGCTTAACATCTAAGATATCCCTAACTTTGACATGTGCCATTGTTACGCTATTAGATGGTACTATTCACTTCACGTGGGAGCGGTCATGAAGTTTTGGCTCATTCCTTGTACATTTTTACAACATCCAACAAAATGTGCAGATTAGTCTTTTTTATATTTTATCGAAGACAACACAGGAACTGCGGTGGGCTGGCACCCTGCCCAGGGATTTGTTCCTGCCTTGCGCCCTGTGTTGGCTGGGATTGGCTCCAGCAGACCCCTGTGACCCTGTAGTTAGGATATAGCGAGTTGGACGATGACTGACAACACAGGAATAAACCACTAAAGGCAGAACAAGAAAGGCATGGCTGACACACAGAAAACATTTTACTGTCACTTGCATGGCATTTGACTTACCAAATGGAAGTGTGTATTCTTCGGTCAAGTCTTTTCCACTGGGGTCCTTTACAATGCAGAAATAGGCGGGAGACTCATAGGATGCTCTAAGTTCAAGAATGCTAACGATGCTGAAGCGGCCATCTTGTGTTTTCTCGCTGTTTGTCTCGGCGCTTTTTGTCCAGCTGCCACCAAACCTATCCTTCCACTCGATCGTTGTCTCTGGGTAGCCCAGTGAAGCTCTGCAAGTCAGGCGAACACGTGTGTCGTCCGTAATGTCCTTCTCTGGCAGAGACACCACTTTAACGTCTGTATACGGAGCTAAAATAAAGGGGCACAAAAATACTGGTTTGTAATACTATTGCAACTTGATTTTTATATACTGGTCTTCACTCTGGGAATACTGCACGGAAATTTAAACAGGAAAATCAGAAACCAGTGAAGTCCATCAGCAAATCAGAACCGTACAAAAACAAAACAAAAGTCGTGAAGGAAACCAAACCCTTGAGTAATGGCAGACCTAATTAGATTCCCCTTGATATGGACTGTCATTCCTTTTTCAGTTTATTGAATGAATGGCGGTTTTGTGATGTTACCCAACAAATTAGGAAGAAAGCCTGGACTGGAAGGCAGGTTGGACAAGCTAATTTCTGACATATCCTTTCTTTCTTGTTTGCATGAAATTGGAGAACTGGGGGTTGGGTTGTGCCTGAGCTGTTTCATTGGTGAAAACTGCACCCCCACAATGGCCCAGGAGGTGGGTCGGTTGTTACAGAATCACAATACGTGGAGACTTCCATGCTGCTCTTGCTCCTTCTGTCGTTTTCCGCCCTGAGGAGTTGTCTCTCCACCGTTTCATCCATGGTGGAGGTCAGGTCACTCCTCTCTCTTCATTCAAAGTCATGCAGTAGCAAAGACCAAGTCAGACCAGAGACTGATCGGCATACTAAGACAGAGAGCTGCTTGGTAGTAAGCATATGGAGGCAAGATAAGCTGCTAGTTACGCGGTCTTATTTTACCAAAACTCATTGTAGTCTGCTACAGTTAGGTCCATAAATATTTGGACAGAGACAACTTTTTTCTCATTTTGGTTCTGTACATTACCATAATGCATTTTAAATGAAACAACTCAGATGCAGTTGAAGTGCAGACTTTCAGCTTTAATTCAGTGGGGTGAACAAAACGATTACATAAAAATGTAAGGCAACTACAGCATTTTTTTAACACAATCCCTTTATTTCAGGGGCTCAAAAGTAACTGGACAAATTAAATAACTGGAAGTAAAATGTTCATTTCTAATACTTGGTTGAAAACCCTTTGCTGGCAATGCCAGCCTGAAGTCTTGAACTCATGGACATCACCAGATGCTGGATTTCCTCCTTTTTAATGCTCTGCCAGGCCTTTACTGCAGTGGCTTTCAGTTGCGGCCTTTCTGTCCGAAGTTTAGTCTTCAACAAGTGAAATTCCTGCTCATTGGGTTAAGATCAGGTGACTGACTTGGCCATTCAAGAATTTTCCACTTCTTTGCTTTAATAAACTCCTGGGTTGCTTTGGCTGTATGTTTTGGGTCATTGTCCATCTGTATCATGAAATGCCGCCCAATCATTTAGCTGGATTTGAGCAGACAGTATGTCTCTGAACACCTCAGAATTCATTCTGCTGCTCCTGTCCTGTGTCACATCATCAATAAACACTAGTGTCCCAGTGCCACTGGCAGCCATGCACGCCCAAGCCATCACACTGCCTGACTCCACCGTGTTTTACAGATGATGTGCTATGCTTTGGATAATGAGCTGTTCCACGCCTTCTCCATACTTTTTTTCGTGCCATCATTCTGGTAGATGTTGATCTTGGTTTCATCTCTCCAAAGAATGTTTTTCCAGAACTGTGCTGGCTTTTTTAGATGTTCTTTAGCAAAGTCCAATCTAGCCTTTCTATTCTTGAGGCTTATGAGTGGCTTGCACCTTGCAGTGCACCCTCTGTATTTACTTTCATGCAGTCTTCTCTTTATGGTAGACTTGGATATCGATACGACGACCCCTGGAGAGTGTTGTTCTCTTGGTGGGCTGTTGTGAAGGGGTTTCTCTTCACCATGGAAATGATTCTGCGATCATCCACCACTGTTGTCTTCCGTGGACATCCAGGTCTTTTTGCGTTGCTGAGTTCACCAGTGCTTGCTTTCTTTCTCAGGATGTACCAAACTGTAGATTTTGCCACTCGTAATATTGTAGCAATTTCTCAGATGTTTTTTTTTTGCTTAAGCTTAAGGATGGCTTCTTTCACCTGCATGGAGAGCTCCTTTGACCGCATGTTGTCTGTTCACAGTAAAATCTTCACATGCAAGCACCACACCTCAGATCAACTCCAGGCCTTTTATCTGCTTAATTGATAAGACATAACGACGGACTTGAACACACCTGCCCATGAAATAGCCTTTGAGTCAATTGTCCAATTACTTTTGAGCCCCTGAAATGAAGGGATTGTGTTAAAAAAATACTTTAGTTGCCTCACATTTTTATGTAATCGTTTTGTTCAACCCACTGAATTAAAGCTGAAAGTCTGCACTTCAACTGCATCCAAAATGAGAAAAAAAGTTGCCTCTGTCCAAATATTTATGGACCTAACTGTATGTTAGGCATATTAAGTATAATACATGAATAAATGTGTAACTCTTTCTCTTCTCTGTTCTAGTACTCCATTGATATAAAAGATAGTATAACATATAAGGGCTACAGTAGGGATTTTGGGTAATTTTGTTTAGGCCTAAATGATAAAGAGTATTAAGAGGAGAATAGGGTCACCCTAGAACCCTACCTCAACAAAGCAGACAGTTACGAGCTTCATAAAAGCACTGCTGCTACATGTAGAGTACAGTCTTACAGAAATGGGTTAATCAATATGCAACAGGGCACCACTTCCTAGCACTGTAAATAGGGAGCATTAGATTCCTCACGGTGGCACGGTGGCGCAGTGGTAGCGCTGCTGCCTCGCAGTAAGGAGACCTGGGTTCGCTTCCCGGGTCCTCTCTGTGTGGAGTTTGCCTGTCCTCCCCGTGTCTGTCTGGGTTTCCTCCCACAGTCCAAAGACATGCAGGTTAGGTGCACTGGTGATCCTAAATTTTCCTAGGGTGTACTTGGTGTGTGGGTGTGCACTGCAGTGGGCTGGCGCCCCGCCCGGGGATTTGTTCCTGCCTTGCACCCTGTGTTGGCTGGGATTGGCTCCCGTGACCCTGTGTTAGGATATAGCAGGTTGGATAATGGATGGATGGATAGATTCCTCACTTAAGTGTTATGACGGGTTAATCATCAATGTCACCAAAATAAGCCACTGGTTGAGACTCACCAGATTAAGATGGTATCAAAATTATTGAGCTTTGCAAGTAATGATCAAACCTTCTTTGGAAATGAACTATTATATCTACTGTTTCATTATGAACTGCAGTTTCAGTTTAACCAGTAACCCCTTCAGCCACCTCAATCATAAAACCCGTCTACGTGCCGGAGAAGGAGATGCTATCACGATCACCTAAACATGGAGTACAAAGCAGTGCCACGCATTAGACCTTTGTTCCTAGGAGTGGTCTTGAACTTCAATACCAAGCTTATTGCTTTTGCTTTCTATTTCTACAATGATAAACAAGAATAGCACGTTTGGCAAAGTAAGCACTTTGGCAAAGACTAGAGTCACGCACACTTATCTGAACCTGAGGATTACTTTACCATCATCCATAGCACCTGTAAACAAACCAAACTATCATGAGCAATGTTTCTTAACATTATATCACGTGAAGTATTTGTGCCAGAGCACTGCCCTTTGAAACAACACTAGGCAGCATTTTGCTTTGTGTTAACAGCTCATAACAACACTGTTGTAAGAAATAAAGCAGGTAACGTCACGTTGAAATAGCTAAACTGTTAAACAGGGGCTTGGCAAGAATACAGGCTATGGGCAGATTTGTGGCAGATGAAATTTAATGTAAGGAAATATAATGTATTACATGTTGGAAGTAGAAAGGTTAGATTTAAATACATAATGGGATGTCTGAAACTTGAAAATATAACTTATGAGAAGGGCCTAAGAGTTTTAGTAGACTCATGACTACCTACATTAAGATGGTGTACAGACGTGACCAAGAAGGCTAATTGAATGTTTAGTTATTAGCTCAATTGTAGAGCAGTGGTTCCCAAACTCGGTCCTGGGGATTCCCTGTGGCTACAGACCTTTAGGATTTCTCTCTTCAGGTTCTACATTCATTATTTATTCTCCTTATTCACATCACTACACATCTTCTGTCACTTAACAATTGTCTTATTACGATTTCCTATCTTTCTTTTGTGTTATCAATTTGAGAACAGGCAGGTGAAATGACTTGCGCATGCTCACACAGTGTCTTTGGTGGGATTTGAACTCACAATTTTAGGACCTCGAGAACGTTCACCACTACGCCACACTGCCTGCCTTTCAGTTTGGTAAGTTTTTTGACTCATATTTCTGACCCGACATGCAAAGAGTGAAACTCTGTCTGTTTAGCATATGGGTTTAAAATGAAACACTGAACATGCAATGTAACCTTAACATGGTGTGGTGGATGGCCGGGACCGCCCCTATAATGGAAGGACCGGGGAAGAGAGAATATTCGGGGCATTACCTCCTCCAGAACACTAGAGGGCAGCCTCCCTGGCTTGCAGTGGGGCCACAGGTTTGGAGCATGGAAGCTCAATCCTGCTGGGGCCCGTGTCCACCACGAGGGGGTACCTGTGGAGCTCTTGGTTGCAGCTCTTCTGCCACACCAGGATGTGCTACCAGAGTTAGGTCATGGAGCACGTGGAGTACTTCCGGGTACCCTATAAAAGGGGGCTTCCCCACTATAAACGTGGGCTGTGCTGGACTTGTGTTTCTGTGGCTGTTGTGTCTGAGGTTTGGGGAGCTGTACACCCCCTAGTGGTCCACACGTGGCATCCCAGATGGGACCTCCTGGCCATCTACTGGGAGGAGACCCATTTTAAAAAAATATCTTGTGGGCCAACCCCGAGACACAGCACAGAACATGAGGACAGCGCAGCAGCATACACTGAGCTGCCGAGGCACGGAAACACCAAATGGGGAAAAGACAGCACAGGCATGGTCTGAAGATGGTAAGGGATCAGACGAACACCATCATTGAAGGCAAGGAAGCCAGAGCCAGGTGGAAGAGGATGAAGCTTGCCAGAGGAGGAGTGGAGGCAAAATGAGCCAAAATGCTTGCTACTGTGGACTGTGTACTGCTCTGCATTTGTGCGGAAACATAAAGAAAGCCTCTCTCACTATAAATAATGTGTGCTGTGCAACACTTGTCCCTGTGTCTGACGTGTTTGGGGCAGCTGGAGCACCCTGGTGGTCCACAGGAGCTATTCTGTTGGCAGCTGCAATGGATGGTGAACTACACGATCATAACGCTCACATCTTCATATCAAATCCAGATCTGAACTCTATCCCACAGCCTAAAACAGATTTGTGGATGGCTCTACTTTCTGTGCTCCGGATGGTTCGGTTGTGTGTTCTGACTTTGAGGCCTAATGTCTACGTGTTGAGCCCTGTTTACTAAACTGTGACAACTGCACTTGATGGGTCTCGTCACCTTGAGGATTCATTGAACAACACGTTTTTTTCAAAAGCTTGGCTTCCTGAAAAAGTTGTGATTATGGTAGACCACTTCCGGCTGAACATAATATGATTTCTGATTGACTATATCATGTAGGGAATTTGGAAAAACACTACATTAACTTTCATTGAATATTTTGTGTTTAACCACTTCAAAAAAGCTGACGCATTGCATTAGTTCAACTGAGCTGAAAATATTTTGCAGCTAATTTTAATTTGTACTCGGCATCTGATACTTTTTGTTTCAGTATTACTGTCTGCTAGTTTGCAGTTACTTCCTACTTTTTCAATTACAAAATGTAAACGTGTTCCATACTTCTATACTCACCTGTGACTCGCAGGCGTATTTCCTTCTTCTCGATGCCTGCATTGCATGCCACTATGCAGGTATAAGTGCCCTCATCGAAGATGCGGGTGTTGCTCAGGCGCAGGGACAGATCCCCTCTCTCTTTCCAGAAAGAGGTGGCAAATTGTACTCGAGATTCTCCTGAATTTGGTGCATTTTCGATATCATACTGTAAAAGTAGAACGTCTCTAGAGTCTGTGGAGTCTTTTTTCTTCCATATTACCTTGCTCACTTCAATATTACCGTTAAAACGAATTGTGCAGTTCAGTACAGTGTCCTTGCTAAAAGTGCCATCCACTTCAGAGGCGCAATCCAAAACAGCAAAACCTGCAAACAAGATTAACAGCATGCTTTAGGTTTAATAAAGACACAGATAACAAAACAATTCTGGAACCCATTTAATCCAATCCTAGGTCACGTTAGAGCCTAGCCTGCCAGCAGTTGGCGCAAAGCAGAAACCAACCCACGGTAGGGCGCAAGTTGATCACAGAACTTATTCATGCTCTCAATCATACTCATACCAGGCCAATTTGGAATCACCACTTCACCTAACACAAACATCTTTGAAGATGTAGTAGAAAAATCAAAGAACATTAAAGATAATCATCATCATATACAAAATGATTGGGGATTTCATTTAAACCTGGGATTCTGGATTGGCCCCTCAAGCCACAGATGCAATTTTAAAAAATAACAAAATGTACCCTTTTACAACAAGGCATGTGTCCACAAAAGCCACATTAAAAGCTAGTGATACATATGAAGTACTCTGTGTCAAGTGCTATATGAAAGAAGTAACACTGCTGTTTTGATTCTGGCAGCATTTAACCTTCAACAAATTACCAGCATGGGTGAAATGTTCAACTAACCTGGGCCTCTGTACACATTATAGCTCTCTATTATAAAATGAAAATCCTGGGACGAGACTTTCTCGGAGATAATATCAACTCCTGCGAGAGATAATTTCAGGTCCCGCGAGACGAGAGATTTTGACAAGTATCACCACGGTCCAATCACTTCTCATTCGTACGAATGCCATTGTCAGACACAATTCCTGCACTCTCAGCTCCAAGTGGGGTCGTAAATAAAAGACAAAGTGTAGAAGACAAAGTAGAACGTCGTAAAGAGGTTAAAAAACGTTGGCGCGCAGAGCAGGTTAGAGATTATGAAAATACTAAAATTCGAAAGTCTTAAAAAAAACTGATAGTAAAGATCACATTAGCACAAACAAATGGAAATTATTACTCTGTGGAATAAGGGAACAGCAAAAAGAGATTGAATATATGGGCATAGGTGATATGACAGAAGTATGTAGATATTGTTCGGCTTTAAACTTTAAGTTGGAAACTTATAGATCGTCTAATTCGTGTTGCCATTGGGGAAAAATAGTGTTTCTTCTCAATGAAGAGGCGTATCCGCGAGAATTAAAAGATTTGTTGTTTGGTGAAAGTGAAATCCACATACGCAAGCAGTAGAGACATGAAGTTACTGGCGCATAGCACAGGCCGGGGGGTCGGCAAGCAAAGCCCCCTAGTATTAGTAATTAATCATGGCTACATGTCTGCTTCATTTTACTGTGTCCACCATATGTGACAATAAATCTGAGATATCCCCTCAGGGATTAATACAGCATACACAATACCAAAGTAAAATGATCACAATACATTTGTTATTAGTGCATTGCCTTGCATTTTTGAAAATGGAAACACTGTTGTCAATCTGCATATTGCCATTGAGTTTACAATACCAATATATGATCAATATTATACACCTTTTGAAGTTAAAAAAAACAAACAGGAAATAGTAAAAAAAAAAAAAAAGTTAAAATGATGAAGTGATTTTTTTCTATAGCTGATGGAGATGGCGTTGTTCAGAATGTGATAAGAAAAGGACAGTGCTTTCGAGTAGTAAAAGTATCTTTTGTTTTCAGATATCGTCAGTCTTGCACGCCTCGGGACCACCTTCCTGACCCTGGTGAAGTGAGTTCATCCCCCTCCGGAACAAGAGGGGTCATTAATGCTAATATTACCTTCTTTGTCCTCCTCTGCTGCCAGAAAAAGACACCCAATGAGGATGCCTAACTCCGCCCATATGCCCAGAGAAGGCTCCACCCCTTCCACTTCCAGTCCTATAATGCCAGTTCACTCCTGAAAGATTCACTCTGTACAACAGTATCCGTAAGATAAGACCATATCTGACAGAGTATGCAGCACAACTCCTGTTTTTGTCACATCCAGACTGTTACAGCTCTCTGCTGGCAGAAGTACCAGGAGTAAACAGCATGCGCTATCAGGCGGCTACTGATGATTTAAAATGCAGTGGCACATCTTGTGCTTAACCAGCCGAGGCAGGCACGTCACTTCTCTTTTCAGATCACCACTTTAGCTCCCTGTAGTGGCATGTATTAAGTTGAAATCCCTGATGCTTGCCTACAAAGTAGTCAATGTGTCAGCACCTATATATATACACGTATATGGAGACACTTGTGCAGTACTATGCTCCTTCTCGGCCCCTCATGTCTACTAATGAACAGCATCTGGTGATGCCTGCTTTGCACAGCATCAAATCTCAATCCAGACTCCTCATGTGTAGCTCCTAACTGGTGGAATGAGCTTCCAACATCCAAATGAAATTCTGACCCCCTCAATATGGTAAATCAACGTTTGAAGACTTTTATGGGTGAATTTCTGTCTAACTGAGCTATTAGGTTTTTGTAACCTGGGAATCATAACTCGCTTGTGTTTTGTTCTGAGCTCTTCAGTTGTGTGTTACACTTGTTCCCAGACAGTCCCTCAGGCTGATGTTTACTTCATTATGTTGACCTCCTTGATAAGTATCTATCTATCTATCTATCTAAGTCACTTTGGATAAAAGCATCTGCCAAACAAATAAATGAGTAAACGTTCTATGACCCTGCCCTCTATGAAGTGCTTTAACTTGCAGGAGGATTCAAAACGTAAGCGAGATGCTGGCCCACAATGTAAATCGTTGTTGACTCTTAATTTACTTTGCCTATTTGGTTCAGGTCAGATGCTACAGCAAAGTGGTTTGCACGGATCAGAGACACTTACCTGAGCTTCCTCTTGCCAGTGTGACAATTGTCATTAGTGTAAAGGTGAACTTAATGCAGGTGGCCATGTTTGTCTCTTCCTTCAACCAGCACACTGCAAAGAGAAGAGGAAGAAATCGATTAAGAAAGGCTAACTAGTCTGGCATTAGAGCACACCTGCATTTTCCCAGCATTCTCTTTGACATCTGTTACTCAGGATACAGATGCCCACCATTGCTCCCTTCTATTCTCTTCGCTTCTGATTAAAAATGCTGGTCCTTTCACAAGATCTTGACAATTTCTGTGGCTTCCCCATTAGAAATTTAAGTGCCACTATCTAAGACTGACATTTTGTCCTTTGTAATTTACAGCACCATAATGAAAGTCTGTGGTATGGAGGATTATGGTGATCAGTTTTCAGTACCGGCAACCAGTGAGCTGGGGGTCAATGGAGCAAAATGGAACACCAAGTTGAGAGCCAATTCACATGTAAGAGTGTCGGTAGTTAACAGCAAAAAACAGCACTTGCTAACCATTAAGCTTTGCTTCTTCCTTGAGCTTCTCCAAACTTTCTCTTTTCATTATTTAACGTGATCATGTCTCTTTTTTCCTGTCTGGGACACAACACTGTTTTCAGCCCTCTGTCCACCCTATTGGTTACTGGTGCTATTTGCGTAGCCCGTCAATCACTTCTGCCGCATCCTTCATTTGCATAAAATGTACTCTCAGTGCAGCCAAGAGCATGTAAGTTAGCATAAAATTAATAAATATTATCAGATAAAAAACAAGGATCGTCTAATATTCTTTTTTCTAATAACATCAGGAAATTTCAATCAAAACTGGCAAGGCAATTCTGAGATTCTAGTCCTTAATTTTTCTATTGTTGCTTCACACCACTCGAAACTTCAAGGGGGAATTGAAGAAACTGAAAGTAAACGGTGTGTACCACCTCATGCGTTATTCACATTCACTCGCCAGGAAAAAAAAAATAAAAAATTAGAAGGAACATTGGTGAGGTGTAGAATTTTGGACTTGTGGCATCGTGTCAGTCCTCAAATAGTTTCGGATTTTGGAAAATTTTGAAATTTTTGGTTAGGGATGCTCAACTTATAAAGTGTTGCTTTCATTATTTGAGACATTGAAAAGTTATTTGTAAGATCCATCTACTTATAATTGAGGAGAGGATTTCACATGGGCAATCCCTGCAACAAAAACCATCTCTCATTCTTATCCTCAAAGCAAAGCTCACGGCTGTCTTTGCTGTTAATGAAAAGACAAGATGGCATGGCCAGGATAAGGGACATAAGCACGTGACCTCACGGTTTGAAGTCAGATGTGTGCAATTCTAGATGTAAACACAATTAGACCACTCCTGGGGATTTGCGCTTCTCTTCTCCAGTTCACTATCCTCATTTTTAACATTAATGCAACTCAGCCTGAGCTATCCTTTGAACAAGTAAGGCCAAAGCTATAATTTCACTAAAAATAAATAGGACACTCGGTGCCCACAAGGAAAAGTAATACGATTCATGGACAGCCATGGAAAGCATGCTTTGTCCAAAGACAAGAAGAAGACAATACTGAGGTAGCCACATTGCAAACTCAACAACAGATTGATCAAGTAAAGTCTACATTTTCTCATCCTTCTATCTCCAGAGACCAAAAGAACACCGGATATTCAAAGACAGTGCCTGCCAAACCTAGTGATGCTGCAAAGCCTCTCTGTTTCTCTTTCTAGACCAAACAACTTGGCAAGCTTCTCCTGAGAATGAGTCAAATGCTGTGAAAAATCCCCCACCTTGATATCAGCAGAAGATGACCACAACCTAGTTGGGCCTGTAGTCGGAAATAAGACAACATATTTATTAGAAAGAAACAAGTACAGAGCCATGTCCAAGAACAACATCCAGGAACCCTAAAACAAGACCCTCCACAACAGTTTTAAAGATTAATAACAGTCATTCAGTCCCGGAGCGAGGGAGTAAAATCCTTCTGGATAAATGCTGAGAGGCATCTCTAGTTATTGAGGAAAAAGTGTAAGAGCTCTGCTTAAATTAAAAAGACATAAAAAAGTTACTAACCCAAATGGACAATTAGAAATTACTGGGAGTCTAGGTTGTGACTGTTTGAATACATTACTGTAGATAGATAGATAGATAGATAGATAGATAGATAGATAGATAGATAGATAGATAGATAGATAGATAGATAGATAGATAGATAGATAGATAGATAGATAGATAGATAGATACAAAAGGCACTTACTTTATGATAGACAGATAGAACTTTCAAGGCATTATTTTAAAAATATTACTTCCTGATTGCCACTGCTGGTGACTTAACAAACACAACACCTCTCGAGTAGAAATACAAGTTTCATTTTTTTTTTTTTAAAAATAACTTCTGGCTGAAGACAAAAGCACTAATAGTTTAGGAGTCCTACAATAAAAAGTCCTCTCTGATAACAGCCACACGTATACTCCTGACAGTTACGTCAACAGTAAGCACTTTTAACTTTGAAATCCGTCTACTGTCGCAGAGTTAATAACTCTGTGATCTTATTTCTGATAAGTGCTGCTGTTTGCTTTGCACATCTCGCATAACAACAAAATTGTACAAGGACACAGCCAGCTACTGTACGTTGATTTTGGCTAAGAACAAGGAATTTCTGCTAGGTTCTTCCCTTCCAAATTACTATATGTGACTTACGAAATGCTGAATTTCCCCAGCAAAGTTTGCATTCTACCAGATCTTCGTTTGTTTGTTTTTTTTTTTTAATAAGGTCTACACAGAACTAAATTAGTGGCTGCAGCAGTCCTTTAATTTTTCTTTGATTAGACCAACACGTCAGACACGGACTATAATTACACTGACCTCTGAAATCAGAGAATGCCTGGAGCTAATTTTATTAACTCTAATTTACTATACAATTTTTAAGACTGTTGTAACTTATGTAGGTAGGTAGGTAGGTAGGTAGGTAGGTAATTTATTATGGTTCCAAAGAAGTATCTTGCTTTCACTAAAGATTACATCTTTTGTCTTAGACAAGTTCAACTTTTGTAAATTTTAAGTTAAGCGTTAGCTTTAATGGCAGCCAGAAAATCATGAGAAATTCTCTTCCTGTCATTAGTTGAGCTTGCTGTGCAATCAGATACATTTCTATGTTTTCAGTCTGACAGTCTACCAAGTGCAGACTACCAAAGTAGTTTTCAATTTCCTCAGAAATGTGGCAATATTCCTAGAACATTTCTGAGAGCATTTAGTTCCAATGCAGTAATTAACTCCTTCTCCTCAGATTTCTTTTTTATTATTTTAGGTTTCTTCCTCATTAAGACTGTCCTTGTTCTGTGTCTTTAATGTTACTACAATTACAGTTAGATAGTTAGATACAACTAGTCCCACATTTTCAAAGTAAAGCATATAAACACACTTGGTTAACTAAACTGGCCCCAGTGTGGTGTGAGTGTGAGTGGCGCCCTGTCCAGGGATGGTTTCTGCCTTGCACTTAGTGCGGCCACAGTAGACTCCAGCCCCTAAATTCCCTAACTGAATTACGTCTACAAGATTATACAATATGTATATACAATCCAGTTCGGTTTGGTTTCTGTTTTTCCTGGAAATCCATGAAGTTACCTACAACCAGGCTGTTTTTTAGCCTGTGCCAACACAGAGCAGAAACAGCACAAAACGGTACGCAAAATCCACTACCAGACGGGAAAAAAAATACATAAAAAAACTTCCTTTAGTCATTCATAGAAACACATGTGAAATCCCCAGAATTTAGCAAACAAAAGCTCATCGTCTAAATTTGAAAAGTAAGTACATTTTTGGGACTGCTATGAAAGGATGTGCCTTTGAGTGTACAGTCCCAGCTTTGTGCCGTCAACTTTACAACTGCTTGGACGAATCTAAAGGACCATGAAGCACCCACTTTGGTGCAGTTCCAGGTACAGAAGGAGCCCATTGAAATCAGATCAACCCGTCAAAATGCGGGTAATTTGACCCCACATTGCACCGTCACACACCACTCAGTGTC
The DNA here is from genome assembly GCF_016835505.1 of Polypterus senegalus. Taxonomy (NCBI): domain Eukaryota; kingdom Metazoa; phylum Chordata; class Cladistia; order Polypteriformes; family Polypteridae; genus Polypterus; species Polypterus senegalus. The sequence goes on from NC_053170.1 coordinate 86,802,027, forward strand.
TTCTGGAGTGATAATTGCAACATATACAAGAGCCACCTTTATTTACTGAGGAAGCTGAGATTGTTTGGCGTATGCAGGGCACTGTCACATGGTTGTGGACTGGCCAGTGCAGTTTTCTATGCGGTAGTGCGCTGGCAAAATGGCATAAGTGCAGGCGATGTCAACAGACTAAATAAACGGATTAAAAAGGGAATCAGGATGGACTCACTGGATGATGTGGTAGAACAGAGGTCACTCAGGAAGGTGCTTACTACCCCGGACAGTGACGCCCACCCCCTGCAAGAGGTTTTGGCTAAAAGAGGAGCACCTTCAATAACAGACGGAGACCACCGTGATGCTCCAAGGAGTGCCATGTCAGATTGCTTCTACCCTCAGCCGTCAGGTTCAATAAAGAGTCACCCCAAGGCTGCGGTGGTCTCGTTTCCTGTGTGCTAAATGGTACGGAACTGGTCCAGCAGACATCTTAACTGACAATAACATTATGCGCAATAAACTGTACCAATGACAAAATCCTGTACTGTGATACTGTAATTTAGAAGTACTGTATGTGCAATTCTAATCACTTTACACTTAGTCAATGCCAACATTTTGTTAATTTACTTATAGATAATTTTTGCTATATGTGTATTTGTACCTTGTTAATTATTATTAGTTCATTTTATTTATTACATATTTATAATTCTGTTAATAATGTTTGAATTTATAAAGCTACATATTGTTATTGTCCCTTTAATATTCGCCTCAAGCCACAGTCATAGGAGTTGAGCAACTAGGCATTTCACTGTATTTATAATTTGCACGTGATAGAATTTGATTTGTTAGAATACTTAAGATTTTCATAATTCTTGCTACATATATATCGTGTGCCATTGTATTCTGCTGCTCTAAACCTGCAACTAATTTTGGGATTAATAAAGTTTCTACCTATCTATCTGTTATATAGTGCCTTTGATATTCTATCTCAGGGGTTCTCAACGTCGGTTCTGGGGGCCCACTGTGGCTGCAGGTTTTTGTTCTAACCAGCTTCAATTTTTAATTAGACTCCTGGGCTACTTAAGTGAACTGTTATTTGCCAGATTTTTGTGTTGTGGGAAAACTGTAGAAATTAGAAAACTGTTTGGTAAAAAAAAAAAAAATACCTATACAGAAACGTGCTCGCAATCCAAAGCACTCGTATATCAAAGTGAATTTCCCCATAAGAAATAATAGAAACTCAGATGATTCGTTCCACAACCCAAAACTATTCATATAAAAATTATTAATACAAAATATAAAGTAAAAATACATGAAACAAATTAACCTGCACTTTACCTTTAAAAAGAATCATGGCTGGTGTGAGTGAGTTTCTAAACTCTTGTGGCATTCCACCCAACGGGACGACACACGAAGAATGTCCCAAAGCAATCGCAGTCTCCCAGTGCTGTAGCAGTTCGCCATATAAGTGTATCCAAAAAGATCGCAGACATGCTGTAAGTGCCTGCTGTCGATGGGTGATACAAGGAACATTATAAAGATCCCGCTACAATAAATAACCGCGCTGTTGCTGTTTCAAGCTGAATAAAGCTGGTGTTGTTAAAGTACTGAGACTCAGCTTCGTGTTTTGGGGCGCAAGACGGGGACTCGCACATCACAGTACCCACATGCGTGCGCGCGCACACACACACACAGTCGCAATGCTGTAGTAAACAGTATACGCTCGTACGGATGTTGACTATATGAGTGAGGCACGCAGACTCAGACGGAGAATAGGAGACGATTGCCCGAGAGAGAGAGAGACGCACGCGCAAGCGAGATAAGGAGAGAGAGAAAGAGAGAGAAGCGAGCGAGAGATAGAGAGAGAGAGAGAAGTGAGTGAGAGATAGAGAAATGAGTGAGAGAGAGAAAGAGAGAGAAGTGAGTGAGAGATAGAGAAGTGAGTGAGAGATAGAGAGAGAGAGAGAGAGAGACGCACGCGCAAGCGAGAGAGAGACATGCAAACAATCTGCTCAGTTGTGATCACATAACACTCAGCAGATAAAGTGTATCCATACTATTCGTATTGTAAGACATCGCTCGTTTATCAAGTCAAAATGTATTAAAAAATTTAGCTCATCTTGCAAAACACTCGTAAACCAAGTTACTTGCAAACCGAGGTTCCACTGTACATATAAAATTCTTTTCGCGTTTGAAACGGAAATTACGTATGACCACAGAACATATTATAATGCACTCGCGTTTGAAACAGAAATTACGTATGACCACAACAGTCACGTTACACAGAGAAAGTGAGACAGAAGCAGATCGAGAGAGAAGGCTTGCAGGCTCACTGATCAGCATATATGACAATCACAATTGACGGCCTCACAAACACCCGAACAACGTGCTAAACAGAATCGAATTCAACGGATGCAGTATTCACAGGCTACCACGTCACACAGGCGTCAGGGTCTGTATATGGAGGGATTCAATTAGAACATTGAAAAAGATTATTGCCTACATCCAAAACTGACAATAGGAGAAATGGACATCATGTGCGAGTACTGCCAAGCACAGAGGGTTACATTTGAATCACGTGGGATGTGTTGTTCAGACGGTAAGGTGAAATTAACACCTTTAAGCCATCCACCTGAACCGTTGTTGTCTCTTATTTCTGGCACAAATCCACATTCAACTCATTTTCTACAGAACATTAGGAAATACAATTCGTGTTTTCAGATGACATCGTTTTTCACCACGGCTGCTACCGAGGAGTCTGGCTTTATGCCGACATATAAAATACGGGGGCAAATCTATTAAAGAATTGGGTCATTAAGGCCATTGCCTCATGAGAGCCACAAACTTTTCCCTTCCACTCAGTGAGCGAAGCCACTGGTTAATCTGCTAGTGTGTATATATATATATAAATAAATAAATGTACCAAGCAGTTTTATGGGAATAATGTATTTTTTTTCTTTTTAACAATATTTTCATCTTGATTTTCATTCTATTTTTTTCCGGTGTTCTGATTGTTTAATTAATTCATTATTTTCTAATTAGTGGGTATACTGCTGAAGTAGTTGCAGCCTTTGATTATTCAGTGTTGTTTGCCTGGCTGTCTGCTCTGCTGATTGTCATTATTAAGATACAATGAAGGAAGCAAACTGCACAGAGAAAGGGTAAAATATAATGAAATCAACAAAAAGGAATTAAGCATTTAAATCTCTAGCAAAAATGGAAAAATATTCCTAAATGTCTTATAAATGTAAAACATGCTGCAGTACTTTCTTAATGTAGAATAAGAGAAGAGAAAAAAATAGCATTTAATTAATTGAGATGTGTGTTACCAGGATTATGAATCTGACTGGAACAAAAACCTGAAAGCACAGTGGGCCCCCAGGACCGACGTTGAGAACCCCTGTTCTATCTATCTGTCTTTTTTATATCTATTGAGTTCTATGGAAAAAAAAAGTCGGTAAGGTTTTGATTTCTTAATACAGTATGTAGTGTGTCTTTATGGAAAGGTAAACTGAAAGTAAAGCTGGCGTGGCGGCCTTTGGCTGGGACTGGCGTGCTACTCGACTGCTGTCAGCGCTGTATGTAAAAGTTTTGGGTTTTTTTTTTGCTTCACCATCTGTTTTCACTCCATTTTATAAATACCAGCTACCTGATCACTTTTTGTGTTTCATATCACTACTTTACCGTGTTTCAGATTTTCTCCACAAATTGTCAAAGTCAATAAACAAGAGGCCAAGTGCCAAACTCTCATTGGCACAAAGATGGCATACTGCCAACCTTTTTTTTTCATTAATCCATAACACTACATAAATAAAAATAAAAAAATAAAAAACTTTGCAGGCATGGCTCGGTACAGGTAGTTCCAAAATGTACTTCCAAACAAATCGTACAAATGTCAATTACAGATACTGCCACGGACATGTAGTTCACTTTCCTTTGACCCTCGCTACATAAATCAATCAGCCTTCAGCTACTGCCCACTACACATACTGCCATCTTCTCATGTCGCCCACCATTAGAGCTCCCAGTACATACTCCAGTTCGCACACAGCCCCACCTTACGACGGATTGAATATCCCCTTTGTTTCATATGCTTTCAATCTGTAAACGATATCGAGAAAAGAAGGCCCCGAAATATACGGCGGACGACCAAGTGTGCTTACCCAAACCAGGTGCCCGCGGGTCTGTGACGTCTTTGCCTCGCTGCCCTCGTCTTTTGTGTCTGTCGGAAAGTCCCGGAGATCACAGATAGCCTGCCGTACGTGACACGAACGATTAAGTAGAAGTGAAACAAATCTCCGACTCTACGTCGTTTCTTTTTTAACTTGACCAAGTCGTCTTCTAGGCTACAGCGATTCTTCAATTTAGTTTCATTTTCCTTTGTAATCTGCGCTTGCGCGTTAGCTGGTAGTAGCGTTCGGGTTGACTGGCAGGGTAAATAAACTGGTGCTCGGCTCTGTCTCTGCAAGCTGTGTAGTTTTTCCGTGTTAGCATACTTTATTTCTGACGTCAGGACCACCGTTTTATCTACGGTCTGCCTTTAAAATCTTTTACCAAGTAGAACACCGGTGTTCCCATTTTGGTCGGACGGCTGGATTAAGCCGTCTCATTGCAGCACACACTTGCACACACCAGTCAGTTTTTAGGGAACGTTTGGATCAAATATTCCTTTTCTTACTTTTTGCTACCTCTTTGGTAACTTTTTGCTTTGAGCCTGTTTCTGTTTTTGAACTTCCATCCACCCATTTTTAAACCTATTTTTCCATGAGGGGTTGAGGGGAGCACCTTACTTACTAGGCACCTGTGCATCGCAGAGCCCACCTATGTAAACACTCACAAATTCTTCAATTCTGACAGTTTCGAAATGACAATTAATCCAGTATGCACATCCGGGGTGGATTTAGAAGGAAGGGACCATTGTTCAGGAAGCCAAGTTTTCTTAAAGAATCTTGAGAAAACAGTACGTAATGCTAAGGTTCTGAGACTTAAATAGGCACTAACCATAACAAATAAATGGTATTTACAGTAAACAACTAGCAAAAGATGCCAATAAGATACTCTGAAATTGCTTTTAATTATTGTTAATTAAAAACAATCGCAGCATATTTCTGGATTCAAGTCTGTTTCTTCTTGTAAGTAAAATACAGCTTTTTATTATAAGATTGTAGTACATGTAATCCAGGTTGTAGATAAAAGCCAAGCAAAATGACATCTTTTATTGGCTAACTAAAAAGATTACAATATTGCTAATAAATGATTGCAAAAACCCTAAATTGGCTGTTATGTCGTAAAGTATTTTTACATTGAAATAACTAGAACATTTTTGTACCATTGCATTTATTTATTTGGCTGGCACTGTTATTCAAGTTGACTTACAGCAATTGTGAGATACCTCAGTGATTGTACCTCAGTTTGTACCCTTTAAAGAGCTGTATGCCGTTATAAGAGTACAATTATCATAGCCATGCCAGTGGTATAGTTGTCATACTTTTGAAAGTACAGCAACAACTTGTACCTTTATTTTTAATTTATCACTGCTAAGCTGATCTAATATTTGAGCTTCAAATAATTGAAAATTACATTTTGAATTTGTGAGCAGGTCTTTTTTGTGACATTGTAATATCTGAACTCTGTGTGAAGGACACAAAGGTTTACATGGCTCAGCTAGTCAACATCTCCAATTTTTGATTCACATTATGTGTACAGTATTGCATCATAAGCTCTCAAGACATATATATATATACAGAGAGACAGACAGACAGACAGACACACAGATAGATAGATAGATAGATAGATAGATAGATAGATAGATAGATAGGAAAGGCACTATATACAAGATAGTGTGGCGGACAACTGGGGCTCTTGCCCAGTTGGGGCGCCTTGAAGATGGAAGGACTGGGAGAGAGACAAAACTTTCCTCGGAACATGCGAGGGCAGCACCCCTGGTTTGAATCAGGGCCACAGGATTGGAGCTTGGAAGGGGGTGTCTGAACGATTGCGGAGTCATGGACGGCAGCACTTTCGCCACACCCGGGAGTGCTGCCAGAAGATAATGGAAGAGCCCTTCCTGGTACAATATAAAATGGGCCATCTCACTCCATTCAGGGAGACGGCGTTGGGAGGTGGAGGACAGAGCTTGTGTGGAGGAGTGAAGGTGGCAGAAGAAACAGAAGGAAGAAAGAGAAAAAGAGATCGAGTAATACTTGTGGGCATTTGGTGCTTTGTAAAGGAAAGAAAAGCAAATAAAACGTGTGCTTGGGACTTGTGTTTCACTATGCCTGTCTGTGTCGGGGCTGAACTTCCACAATAGATAAATAAATAGATAGATAGATATGAAAGGTACTATATGATAGATAGATATTAAAGGTATTATATGATAGATGTAAAAGGCACTATATGATAGATAGATAGATAGATAGATAATTTAGCGTAGCTGGCAGGATTACATAGATGTGAAAGGCACTATATGATAGATAGATAGATAGATATTAAAGGTACTATATGATAGATAGATAGATAGATAGATATTAAAGGTACTATATGATAGATAGATGTAAAAGGCACTATATGATAGATAGATAGATAGATAGATAGATGTGAAAGGCACTATATGATAGATAGATAGATACTATATGATAGATAGAATGTAGGTAATTAGAATTGCACATATCAGTTGCAGTTTCGCAGTACAGGATGTCTATCATTGGCCGTCATTGTCTATTAAGATGTCTGCTAGACCAGCTCAGTATTATTAGGCACACAGAAAAGAAGACCACCTCGGCCATGAGGTGACTTATTATTGAACCTAACAGCTGAGGGTAGAAGTGACCTCACATGGTGCTCCTTAGAGCAACACAGTGATCGCAGTCCGTTACTGAAGTTACTCTTCTGTTTTGCCAAGACTTTAAACAGGGGATGCCAGTCAGGACGCAGTCTTCTCCTGAATGTCAGTGGCCTTTGGGGGGAAAACAGTGGGGGTTATTTGTACTGTGTGTATGCTTTTATACTTTTATGTGACAAATAAATTTGATTTGAAGTGAAAAAGCAGATGGCAGAGCACCTGCAATAAGAAATGGACTGGGGTAATGCATGGTCACAATGGCTGAGCAGCATTAAGAGCTCAGAACAGGAAACAATAGGAAGCTCCTTATTTCCTGAGGACACTGACTTTTTGTTTTAGCCGAAGTCCAAACGGAAATAGAGATAAATAAGGGTATAGTTCCCTTCTTTTGTAGAATAAGCTTGATTGACTATCACTAGACATTTCCGTGTAATCTGTCTGTAAAGGCAAATAAGTTCTTTTTTCGTTTCTTCTTTTTGAGTAGCCTCAGTTCTGCAATGTCGTCAGTTCCTTCCTTATTTTAGAAATAAAAAAGATCCCCATTTATAGAGAATGCTTTTCTTTGTGCAAATCTTGTATCTCATACACACACAAATATGCACATTGCAGAACATATCACACATGTGCAAATAAGTAACACATACACACACACAGTCAATATACGGTACATCACTCATAGATTACCATACCAAATCATACCATTTTCAAAGCCTGCTTAATCCTGAGCAGGGTCACAGGGGGCTTTAGCCTATTCCAGCAAGCATATGGTGCTAGGCAGGAACAATCCCTGGACAGGCTGCCAGTCCACCGCAGGGTTCTACTAAACGAAACTACTAAAACGTGCTTTGTGGATTGTGGCTGCATTTCAAATGTTACCCACTAGTGGGTAAACATGACATTTCCGTGTAATTTTCTAACCCACTGTCCCACCTTAGTGTCCCCACCTTAGGCTCTAGGAGGAATTTGGGAACATGAAGTATCGGGACCAAGAGTCACGTGGGCCCTTTGCATGTAAGTATGCGTCTACCACCAGCCCAACAACTCTAGGCCACTCCTTGTGTGCACCCAGGGAACAAACAGGTAAGTGAACAAGTCCTCTTTTTTTCTTTTATTATAAGGACTGCAAATAATTAAATACAAATGCAGCAAAGTGCTGTTAAAGTATCACATTGTGAGGCATTCCCCCACATCCACTTAATCCAGACTAGGGCCGCCTGGAGCCTGTCCCAGCCAGCATAGGGTGCAAGGCCATCACAGGGCAAACACACTCACACCAATTTAGCATTGCCAGTCCACTTTACCTGCATGCCTATGGAAGAAACTCGCACAAAGAAAGAACATGCAAACTCCAAACAGGGACCCGGGACGCTCATACCGTTACCACTATGCCACCCACATGTAGACTACTTATGTCTCTATTATAAAAGAAAATCTTGAGACGAGACTATTGCCAAGAGATTTTTTCAAGTCCCGCCCTTCTCTCAACCATTTTCAACTACGGTCCTCTCACCTCTCATTCGTGTGAATGCTTTTGTCAGACACAGTTCCTGCACTCTCAGCTCTTATAAATTTTTACATTTTCCTCACTATAAGTTCCCAATAAAAGAAGACTTATTACAGTCATATGAAAAAGTTTGGGAACCCCTCTTAATTCTTTGGATTTTTGTTTATCATTGGCTGAGCTTTCAAAGTAGCAACTTCCTTTTAATAAATGACATGCCTTATGAAAACAGTAGTATTTCAGCAGTGACATGAAGTTTATTGGATTAACAGAAATTAACAAAATTAGACAGGTGCATAAATTTGGGCACCCCAACAAAGATATTACATCAATACTTAGTTGAGCCTCCTTTTGCTCTTTTGAGCCTCCAGACATCTCCTATAGCCTTTAATGAGTGTCTGGATTCTGGATGGAGGTATTTTTCACCATTCTTCATTACAAAATCTCTCCAGTTCAGTTCAATTTGATGGCTGCTGAGCATGGACAGCCTGCTCCAAATCATCCCATAGATTTTCGATGATATTCAAGTCAGGGGACTGTGACGGCCATTCCAGAACATTGTACTTCTCCCTCTGCATGAATGCCTTTGTAGATTTTGAACTGTGCTTTGGCTCATTGGCTTGTTTGAATATCCAACCCCTGCGTAACTTCACCTTTGGGACTGATGCTTGAACATTATCCTGAAGAATTTGTTGATGTTGGGTTGAATTCATCTGACCCTTGACTTTAACAAGGACCCCAGTCCCTGAGCTAGCCACACAGCCCCAAAGCATGATGGAGCCTCCACCAAATCTGACAGTAGGTAGCAGGTGTTTTTCTTGGAATGCGGTGTTCTTCTTCCGCCATGCAAATCGTTTTTTGTTATGACCAAATAACTCAATTTTGTTCCAAAATGAATCTGGCTTGTCTAAATGAGCATCTGCATACAACAAGCGACTCTGTTTGTGGCGTGAGTGCAGAAAAGGCTTCTTTCTCATCACACTGCCATACAGATGTTCTTTGTGCAAATTTCTCTGAATTGTAGAACGATGTACAGATACACCATCTGCAGTGAGATGTTCTCACAGGTCTTTGGAGGTGATCTGTGGGTTGTCTGTATCCATTCTCACAATCCTGTGCATATGCCGCTCCTGTATTTTTCTTGGCCTGCCAGACCTGCAGGGTTTAACAGCAACTGTGCCTGTGGCCTTCCATTTCCTGATTCCATTCCTTACAGTTGAAACCTCTGAGATAGCTTTTTGTAGCCTTCCTCTAAATCACGAGACTCAACAGTCTTTGTTTTTAGATCTTTTGAGAGTTGCTTTGAGGATCCCATGCTGTCTGTCACTCTTCAGAGGAGAGTCAAAGAGAAGCACAACTTGCAATTGACCACCTTAAACACCTTTTCTCATGATTGGACACACCTGTCTATGAAGTTCAAGGGTTAACGAGATAATCCAACCAATTTGGTGTTGCAAGTAATCAGAATTGAGCAGTGACAGGCATTCAAGTCAGCAAAATTAGAAGGGGACCCAAATAGTTGCACAGCCAGTGTTTCATATTTGATTTAATTTCATATGACTAAATACTGCTTCACTAAAAATCTCAGTTTGGAAAACACCCCGGTACTCAGATGGTCCTAGGAAATGAAAGACATACCACTGTTATCTTTTTTTGTTGAAAGTAGAGTACATTATTATGCAGGCTGAGAGGGGTTCCCTGACTTTTTCATATAACTGTATGTCCAAATCTTATTGAAGAATTTTATCCTGAAGGGTTATCAACAGAAGAAATGAGTACACGGGCAACCCTAGCACTGAGAAACGATGTGATCATAAAGAAGTGACCATAAAGAAACCAACATGCTTATTTAAACACCCGCTATTGTTTAAGTAAGCATGTTAGTTTCTTTATGATCACTTCTGCTCACAAACTTGGGACATTCCAGATTGAATTTCTGGTCCTACATTTGCAGAGATTTCAACAAACTGGGGTGACGATTTCATTATAACATTCGTTTTAGTTTCATTAGCCAGTTAAAATTTCTCCCCCAGTTTCAGTTTGTAATAAATAGAAATAGTGAAAAGCTATCATGAATGGGATTTTTACCTCAGTGCATTAATTACTGTCCTTCCCTCATTTGTAGTATGTTTACTTATTTATTAAATAGGTGACACTCATTAGTCATTAGCTCAGGTTGAGAACAACTAGATTAGGTGGGTGCAGCTGCTCCAAATGGAGGAGATCAAGCACCATGGGGTCTTGTACCAGATTGGGGGATGCCAATGGTGAGACTGACTGATGATTCAGTATGAGAATCTGTTTTATGAAGTTCATACTAGAGTGCAGTGATTAAGCTTAAGGTAAGTCCTAAAACTAAACTTTCTATTATTTCACTGTTCAGTCAACGTGATCATCATCACTTATACAGTCAAAACTCTGGGTAGTGAACAGAGGAATAAGAAAGAACTTCAAGCAGAGAAATTAAGGACTTGGCACTGGGATGCTAGGCTCACTCTCTCCGACGATGGGGAATAGAGCTGTTGCTTCTTTGCCTTGGGAGGATGTCCCCTCAGCAGCACCAAGACACCAGAAAATACTGAATTGATATCTCTCAGCAGAGGAGGAGCTAAGGGATGTTTTTAAAAACACAAAAGAGCTTATCCTTCACATCTTCCACCAGGAAATGCACAACAAGCATAAAGTATGCTATGCCCTTTGATCTCAATTTTACTTCACCCGCCCATGTCCCAGCCTGCGTAATGAGTACAGGCTCCTGGTATTTACAGCTTCTTGGCATGCATCGGCTTGTGTCTACTGGGAAAATCTAAATAACTGCACACCACCCACAGTACACAAACACTTAGATTTGTACATGACGCTACTCATCGACATGAATACTTGCTGCAAGTAGGATAAGACCTGCAATCACACACCGCTATGGAAGAGCCATCTTGTGTGTCACATGCTCAAGTGAAGTGCATATCATATCTTATCATTTGAAGGCATCAAGTGAAACACACAAAAGAGAAACGGTGATCAAACTTAGCCAAACTACCGGTGTTGCCCAGGTATCTTTATATATAATACACTACCGTGGCTGTTCGTTTGTCTGTCCAGGATTTTAAATCGCCTGTAGCTCGCAAACCGTTTGACCTATTGACCTGAAATTTGGTACTGTGGACGCCAAAGTCAGAAACAACGGGAGACAAACACCAATTTAAAGTAAAAAGCAATTTCTTTTTTCTTGGTGAGTCAAAGAGACTGCCGCCCCCTCCCAGCTCTTTGCCACTGACTGGTCAGATCAGACAGCCTGCAGCCTAACACTGGGCCTCCCTCTATATACCTAGTTTGTGTATTAAACAAAAAAAAAATATGTATGGCAATTCATTTTGAGTTTATACATAAATTATAATAGCATGCGACTCCCTGAATTGGAATGTGCACATTGCTTCTTTCAGATAAAGAGGTTATCAGGGCACTCACAGTTTTAAGAAATATGCTCAAATAGTTTTATGCAAGAATTCAGAAACTGTCACACTGATTTATAATATCACAGGGTGTTCTGTTAGTATCAAGAGGTCAGCATTTTCTAATAAAAGAATGCAAGTTAGTCCCTTATTCTGTGCACAAGTTTCATTCTTTTTCTACCTAAATGAAAAACAAATCATATAGAAGTAATAAATCATATAACTATCTGCAGCATGATTGATACAAAATACAGTCCTTGGTATTTGTGACGTAACTACTTATAATCATTACAGTTAATGTTTTTTCTTTCTCAGTACACATATACTTTGAGACGTCTACTGTATGCTTTTTGGGTGATGATTGACCAACTCTCAGCAGCAGGCAGCAGGGCGGCTGTGCGGCACATGCGTATGGGCGCCGTTCTCATTCCCTACCACCTTCGCCATCATTTCCTCTACCTCTTCATATCTTAAATCATTCTTGAGGCAGATTGAAGACTTATGTGTCAGCTTAAGTGAAAAATTAAAGAAAACGTACTAAGTAGTTGCAGCACAAACACTGACTTAATCAGTTTTAACGCGAAAATGATGCCGACGAAAGAAGAGCAGAAGCGGGCCGCTAGGGTGGAGAAAAGAAGAGCTGCTCAGGAAGCAGCAAGCGCATCAACCTCTGAGCAAATGAATGGTAAACGTACAGAGAAAGAGTCTGAAAACTAGGAATACTCAAGTCAAGTGTATCCACTGCACGATACTGGTATTTGTACAATGGGTTACGGTAAGATAGCAGATACTTAGGTGTGTTACTTAAATGTTGACCCCTGTGCCACTGGTACCTCCCAATCAGTCTGCTCTCATGAATTTGTTCCTTTTCCGTTGTGACAGATAGAGGCGCTGTCGTCCCCTTGAACCCTCAGATCAGACACCAGACACCAGGTAAAAGTCCAAATATTGACTTTATTATTAATAAACAGTGCACCCTCCTCTCCACAATACTCATACAATAAATCACCAATAATACAATTCCTCCTATTCCCAGACACATTGCCACCCTGCCACCCAGCTCAGCTCAACGTCTGGGATCTCCCACAGTCCTTTGATAGTCCATGACCCGGAAGTGCTTCTGAAGCCCTGTCCATGTGACTTCTTAGCACTTCCGGGTCAGATCAAAAAGCGTTCTTTTCATCCCAGAAGTACGTCATTTCTCCTGTCGCTGTGACTAAGACATACTTCTGTGGTATAGGGCACGTACGAGTCTCTGGGCCTCCCTGCAGCGTCCTCTGTTGGCCCCCAAGGTATTCCCTGCTGGCATTTGGGGCACCTCCATGCTGCAGGGAGAGCTCCACCTGGCGGCCTGGGGGTATTGGCCAGGCTGACTGGCCGGCCATAGTCCACACCATATGTTTGCATTCCATAATTGCAGTAGCTCTTGCTGGATTGGAACAAAAAACACTATTTAATTTTAGTGTGATTTCACAATTAAATGTTGTCACAAACTCAACAAAGAGCCATAGCAAGGTTTGGGGCAGCCACCCCTATAATATTTTATGGCGGCAAAATTGAAATAAGTGATAGCACTGATGTGCACAAATCGGAGTCCAAAACAGGGGATAGGGGAAAGGTGGAGGCTTTTAAAGACCAGTATAGGAAGTGACGTCAAAGGGGCTGGGACCAGAAGGGTCTTCATCCATAGGTTCTGGCCCGAAAATTACATCAGGGGGCCAGAACCGGAAGGGTTTTCATCCATAGGTTTGGACCCAGAAGTGACGTCAACAGGGCCAGGCAGAATTTCCAGTGGAAAGCGAGAAAAAGAGTCAGTACACTCTGCCACATCCCAGTCTGGCTCAGAAATTACCCTCATTCAAGCCCTTTAGCTGCCTCCCATGCGCACGTGTGTGACAATGTTTAATCCCACATTCATAAACTGCAGGCATGTAGAATAGCTGAATCATTGATATGGCATGCAAGCTAGACAAACTGCTAGATTTTGTGTTGTTCCCCTTTATTGAACCCCATATTCATGGTGAAATATCTCTCTGTGCTAAGCTACGTTAACTGTAATATACACACAAAATTTCATGAACATCCATTGAACCATTTTGGAGTAATGTGTAGTTTTTGTGGTGTTAGCTCTCCCATTATGACGATCTAATGACATTCTTGAAACCTCATAAAGCCTATATTTTAAATTGCATGTTCAATAATTTAAATACAAAATTTTGTGAAAGTAGACAGAACAATTTTTGAGTGATGTGCAGTTTTTGTCTTGGTGCCCCATCACACCACATGCCATTGTTTCCAGTGAATAACTGACATGCAATGTGGCCTCCATTTTATGTAGGGCCAAACCTGAACAATATGCCAAATTCATTACCATTGGCAGGACTGTTTTGGTGAGATAACATCGTTTTCCCTCTCCATTTCTAATTGAAACTTTGGAAGGGTGTTAAAGTCCACTGCTTATATTTATCAAGTGTTTGAGAATTACTTCTAGGACTTACACTAAAGGTCTGACTAGGATAAGAATTTGTGCTACCTTACTCCAAGTCGCGTATTTTCCCAACCAGCTCTAAATTAACTAAACATTTTTGTTAGGTGAAGCAGTCTGAACTGTACAATGTATGCTGCAGGACACACAACATATAAACGTGCCCTCAATGGGCAGAGAGCAGATCGAACTTACGTTTAGCGCTGATATCATCTTCTCCATTTTTGTAGTAACTTCAGTGCTTCAGCGTTTTCCTCGTTCAGCTGAATCACAAAGAGACCGTCGGCTTTAAGTTTTCACCACCCACTGAGCGATCGACTTTGATTTCTCACTCACAGTTATTTCACCTGGTCAGCTGTCGGCTTTACTTCAGTTGAACTTACTCGGGTGTTTGCGAAGGGCTATGTGCCTGTGGGAGACGCCGCTGCTCTGTGCTTCCGCTCACTGCTACTCCGAAGAGGTGTGGCCAGTAAAACAGATGTCACCCACACAGGAATTCAAGAAGTATTGGACAGTATTGTAAGGATCAAGAATGTAGTAGAAATAATACTTTTATTTTGGAGTATGAGTGCTGGTTGATACTCTCTGCTGGAACACCTTGTGTATTTTAGCCAATCAGAGTAAATGTCAGATGGATATGTAAGCTTTATTTCAGCACTTTTATGTACATTCAGTTATCTATAAATATAGCTCTTTGTCTTTGCTTTGTGACCATTCCATTGCAGGCTTCTGTGATGGTGTGTATATCCCTTCAAAAGACGCAATGGACAAGCTTCCTCCTGCCTGGTTCTTTGGTTTAGTTATTAATAGATATATATTTAAGGTAACGATTTCTACCACATCTTCCACTGTGCCATGCAATGCTTCTCTCTGTGATGCTGCTTTATCTTCTGTGAGATTCTAAGTATCTAATGTTCTGGGAGCCTCCGCCTGCCTTCTTCAACCTTTCTGGGCTTGTAAGGTGTAAAGCAAATGTTCCAAGGATTTGTAAAATGCAGAGTTTAGCGTACATGTTTGACATTTTTCTGTCAATCACCCATCCAATCCCATCTATCTTCAGGGTTATATGCTGGCTACTATAGACCAATTTGCCTCCATGACCACCTGTGTGTTGATATGGTGATGTTGCTTGAAATTCACATATTCGTGCTTATCCACATTTGGAGCAATAATCTACATGTGTGTGCTGATTTGCATAAATGCAATTTGCTTTAATAATGGGTCACATTGAGTGAGGCGGAAATGTATAAATCTGCACATTACTTCACGTGTTGTAAAGGCACTCAAAGTTTGGTGTAAACATGATATCCGATATGGTGTTCCACAAGGCTCTATCCTGGGTCCGCTGTTATTCTCAATCTACATGCTTCCGTTAGGTCAGATTATCTCAGGTTACAACGTGAGCTACCACAGCTATGCTGATGACACACAGCTGTACTTATCTATAGCACCTGATGACTCCGACTCTTTCGATACACTAACACAATGTCTTACTGGTATTTCTGAATGGATGAATAGTAATTTTCTCAAACTAAATAAAGAGAAAACTGAAATTTTGGTAATTGGCAATAATGGATTCAGCGAGGTTATCAGAAATAAACTTAATGCACTAGGATTAAAAATTAAGACGGAAGTAAAAAATTTAGGGGTAACCGTTGACTGTAATCTGAATTTTAAATCGCATATTCATCAGACCACTAGGACAGCATTTTTTCACTTAAGAAACATAGCTAAAGTTAGACCTCTTATATCATTGAAAGATGCGGAGAAATTAATTCACGCTTTTGTTTTCAGTCGACTAGATTACTGTAACGCACTTCTCTCAGGACTACCCAAAAAAGACATAAATCACTTGCAACGAGTGCAGAATGCAGCTGCTAGAATCCTAACTAGGAAAAGAAAATCCGAACACATTTCTCCAGTTTTGATGTCACTACACTGGTTGCCTGTGTCATTCAGGATTGACTTTAAAATACTGCTTATGGTTTATAAAGCCTTAAATAATCTCGCTCCATCTTATATATCGGAATGCCTGACGCGTTATATTCCAAATCGTAACCTTAGATCTTCAAATGAGGGTCTCCTTAGAATTCCAAAAGCTAAACTTAAAAGAAGTGGTGAGGCGGCCTTCTGCTGTTATGCACCTAAAATCTGGAATAGCCTGCCAATAGGAATTCACCAGGCAAATACAGTGGAGCACTTTACAAAACTGCTGAAAACACATTACTTTAACATGGCCTTTTTATAACTTCACTTTAACTTAATACTGATACTCTGTATGTTCAATTCTTCATAATAACTATTCACAGTGGCTCCAAAATCCATACTGACCCCTACTCTCTTCTGTTTCTTTTCCGGTTTTTTGTGGTGGCGGCCTGCGCCACCACCACCTACTCAAAGCATCCTGATGCACCAACATTGATGGACTGAAAGCCAGAAGTCTACGTGACCATCATCATCAGGTCCTTCCATGAAAACCCTAAATACAAAGAGGACTGTTTGACTTATGTTAGGTAGATTGCCCAGAGGGGACTGGGCAGTCTCTTGGTCTGGAACCCCTACAGATTTTATTTTTTTCTCCAGCCTTTGGAGTTTTTTTTGTTTTTTCTGTCCACCCTGGCCAACGGACCTTACTCTTATTCTATGTTAATTAATGTTGACTTATGTTTATTTTTTATTGTGTCTTCTATTTTTCTATTCATTTTTGTAAAGCACTTTGAGCTACATTTTTTTGTATGAATATGTGCTATATAAATAAATGTTGATTGATTGATTGATTGATTGATTGAGAAATGATTAGTTACCCATATCATCACTATTGCAAAACTGCACTTTAAACATGACATCACCAACACTTTCATTTTGGCCGACATCGTACAGCTTCTCCATTTAGATGGAGCAATCATGTAATGTACAGGAATTGTTACAAATAATATTCCTTCTTGGTCCAATTGATATCTTTTTATGAGACTATTGCTTTCCAACATTTCAAAACCTTTCAGCCTCTCATTGGATGTGACTGATGATCTCTGCCTGAATGTCAGCTTCTGGCAGTGCCTAGTGAGCTAGGAAATGTCACCAGCTCTCCTAAATCCTGCTGAGGTTAGGACTAGTTTCCTAATTTAGGAAAATTGATAAAATGCTTTTTCTCCTAAAAGAAAGCCGAGACTGTATACACATTTTTGCACACATTCCTTACCCTCTTCCCCCCCCACTTCAATTATCCTTATTGGTAAAATTTTTGAAATCCCATTCAGTCTGGATTTTAAGTTGTTTCAGCCTCATTAAAATTCATTAGGACTTATCCTGAGGTGGTTTGTTGTGTGGTGGGTGCAGCAACGCACTGTATCAAATAATGCAAAGTTCTTGTGCTTGGCCCCACCCTTCCGCACCCCCACATTTCATCTGTGCTCTCCCTGATAAATCTGTTGAATTGTCGGCATTTTAACATGGACCAACAGCAACCCACATGCAACATTTTGTGAAAATCACCCGTTTTTGCAAGTCTGGTGAACAGACACGTAAACAAGATACGATCCACAGGTTAAAATTAGATCTCTATTGAGCTACATAGATAAGTACCAACAAACAAAGCTGAAAAATTCCAAAGACAAACAGCAGATATTACAGTTTTGTTTATATGGAAAGTCAGCCTGGCAGATTAGCTTATGGGTATAATTGTGTGTTCCAGGATTCCAGCCAGGTTTAAATTCTGCACTGATCAGACTGAAAACAGGATGGGCTCCTGGAACCTGAATTCACAGAACAGATGGATAGATATTTAACAAAAATACAAAACAAGTCACCTCTCAGCTTGAGGTAGTGTATTTTAGGATTCCCATTATCCTTGTTCTGAAATTGTTTTTCCAGTAGGGGTGCCTGGGAGGGAGATATGCTGGCTCGGTGGCCAGTGCTGCTGAGTCTTCTACTCATATGCAATTCCAGTCACTGCACATTTTCCTCTACCTGCTATGTGCTTTTGTCCATGTACTCTGGTTTAGATTAATTTGCACCTGTAAATCAGCTTTACATGGGACAGTCATCCCTTTGATGTACTCTCTCTCCTGCTTTTTGCTACAGCTTCCCAAGACTTTGTATAGCAATAAACCATTTATGAAAATGCATGGATGAGTTGCAGGAAGCTGAAGCCTATTCTGGCAACACCAAGCACAAAGGCTGGATATAGCTACGGATAGATGGTCATGAACAATTTAAAAGCAAACTATGGAAATAAGCGTCAAACCAACACAGGAACTCAACAGAACATAATAACAACAGGGACTGAAGTGGATTGCTCCGGCATGCACCTTCGTTGTTTTTATTGGATTACTAGGGGTTCCCCCCTGCTTGCTTTGCTCACCAGCCACTTCACATCTCTGCTGCTCACGTTGCGAAGAGGGGGGCTGAACACACCCCAAGGAGATGTGGTCGCTCCTCCGAAACCCCCTCTTAAACAATGGGAAACAAATACAGCTTTTTTTACCTCCTCTTTGCTCGATTGGCTGCTGGCTTGTTGCTGCTGCTGTGCCACGTGATCTGCATCTTGCATGGCGCTTTGAATATTTAAAAGCCTGTACAGCAGCTGTCCTACTCTTTGTGTTTTATTACCGGCCCTGGGCACAAAGTCCCGTCTGGCGAGATGTGAGATCTTGATATATTTTAGTTTATAATTTAAAAAACGGAATAAGAATCTGAAAATCTAACATCACATTAAAGTTTGATAAATTCTGAAAAGAGTGATACCAAACATATATATGTAGGTTTTAAAATAAGCCCGATTTAAATCATGACAAAAAAAAAAAATGTCATAAAAATGTCACTGTTGCACTTTTAGGCTTAAGAGTTTATATATATATATATATTATAGATAGATAGATATATTGTGGTGCCCGGTCGGGACGCCCAGGAGGACCAAAGAAGGGCTTGTGCCTCCTCCAGACCGCGAGGGGGCATCCGCCCTGGTTATGTTGGGGGCCTCGGGTGAAGGGTTTGGAAGCCCAGCCCTGTAGGGACCTGTGGCCACCGCCAGGCGGCGCTCCAGTGCCTGAATGTCCCGGGAGCCCAGCACTTCTGCCACACCAGGAAGTGCTGGGGGGAAGACGACGGGGGACACCCGGACGGCTTCCGGGTGCGCAGCCGGCACTTCCGCCACACTCGGGCATGGCTTCGGAGGAATGCCGGGAAGCAGCTGGAGCCCATCCGGGTTCCCATTTAAGGGGGATGTCGGGTGGAAGAGGACGGAGCTAGAGTGAGGACGGGAGGCGGCCAAGAGAGAGGCACAGAGACTGAGAGGCCTGGACTTTGGGGAATCGGTGCAAGAGGCACTGGGGTTTGTGCATTGTAAATATTGGCAAAAATAAACGTGTGTTGGGTTAACTTACGATGTCCATCTGTGTGTGTCCGGGCCAGCGTCCACAATATATATATATATATATATACATATTTACATATAGATATAGATATACTGTATAGATATATATATATATATATGACAACAACACTCATATCAATGACAAAACAATTACATTAACAATCATGTTACATTATTTTTAAAATTTTTCCTTTTCTTTTTCATAACTTCTTTAACACACTACTTCTCCGCCTAAGCGTGGTATTCTGCTAGTATATATATATATATATATATATATAGTGTGACATATAGGAGGTGCTGTCGTCCCCTTGAACCCTCGGACCAGACACCAGAGAAATGTCCAAAATGTTGACTTTTTATTATAAATAAGTGCACAAAGCACCCTCCACTCCAAAATACTCATAAATAATAAACACAATAATAAATCAAAAACAATCCTCCTCTCCCAGATGCGTTTGTTCCCTTCCTCCCAACTCAGCTCCACCATCTGGGATCTCCCACAGTCCTTTATAGTCCTCAACCCGGAAGTGTTTCTCTCTCTCTGTCCGTGTGACTGACAACACTTCTGGGTCAGATAAAAAATCCTTTTCTTCAACCCGGAAGTACATCATTTCTTCTGTTCACGTGACTGGGACGTACTTCCGAGCTGTAGGCAAAATAGCCCTTGATACTCCCTGCAGCGTCCTCTGGCGGCCCCCGTGGTATCCAGCAGGGCTGTGAATAAACACTTCATTTTCCATGATTCCCTGCTGGCGGTATTGGCCGGGATGAATTGAATGGCCGGCCATATACCACTATATATATATATATACATACACATATATACACATAGGGATGCCTGGGTTCGCTTCCCGGGTCCTCCCTGCGTGGAGTTTGCATGTTCTCCCCATGTCTGTGAGGGTTTCCTCCCACAGTCCAAAGACATGCAGGTTAGGTGGATTGGCGATCCTAAATTGGCCCTAGTGTGTGCTTGGTGTGTGGGTGTGTGTGTTTGTGTGTGTCCTGCAGTGGGTTGGCACCCTGCCCAGGATTGGTTCCTGCCTTGTGCCCTGTGTTGGCTGGGATTGGCTCCAGCAGACCCCCATGACCCTGTGTTCGGATTCAGCGGGTTAGAAAATGGATGGATGGATATATACAGAGAGAGAGAGAGAGAGAGTTGATTTATTTATTAAGCAGATTGCACTGACCTACTGGACACTTGGTTATTGATTGATTTTAAATAGAAGCACTATTCACATTTGCGCCTACTCCTTGTTGCATGTTGTGTGTCCTCATTTGCTTGGCTCTTCTCAGTTATGACTATCAACGATTTGGGTTCAAGAGTCTCCCAGATGGAACAGGTAACATGGAGCTGACCAAGACCGTCACAGACAGCAGGGATAATGAGACCCTGCTCGGTACAAATATGCCACTCAAAAGTGATGAACTTTCATTGTCCACCTCTCTCCCTTTTTCGTTCCATATTCGTTGTCAACCAGTGCAGAATCTGCATCATGGTGTGTGGCAGACCGTATTGTGAACTTGAGACTGGTTTAGATTTTGAAGAAACTTTAGCTACTTTTCCTTCTCTATTTCTGACCACTTGGTTTCCTGTTCATGTTTTTTTAATATACTTGTAAACTGTTCCTCCTAGGTTAACTATGCGTAAAAACAGAATATCTCATAGAGATTTAAAAAAAAAAAAAAGATGTCCGTCCGTTGCAAAAGAGGAGACAAATCTTTGTGTTTGATAATTGTAAGACTCTGTTTTCTATATACATGGCACTTGCTAGACCAGAATTTCTGTTGTCATGAACAACATTTTGGTCTGTAACTTAATCTCCATCCGTCCATTATCCAACCCTCTGTATCCTAACACAGGGTCACAGGGGTCTGCTGGAGCCAATCCCAGCCAGCACAGGGCACAAAGCAGGAAACAAACCCTGGGCAGGGCGCCAGCCCACCGCAGAGCACACACACACACACACACAACAAGCACACACACGGGACAATTTAGAATCGCCAATCCGCCTAACCTGCATGTCTTTGGACTGCGGGAGGAAACCCTCACAGGCACGGGGAGAACATGCAAACTCCACGGAAGGAGGACCCGGGAAGCAAACCCAGGTCTCCTTACTGTGAGGCAGCAGCGCTACCACTGCGCCACCATAACTCAATCTCTCACCGGGTAATTCCATGTCAAATCATCACATTTTTTTATTGATTTTATTAAAAACAAGTAACATTCCATACAATCAAGTTAAGCTTAACAAAGCTAAATTCAAACCCCACCCAAGAGAAAGAGTGGAAGGCCAGAGTAAAACTTTAAGAGTTGAAAATGGGGAAGAGAAACCTTTCCCCCAATTTTAAATGTTTATTCTAAAATGTTATTGATTAGATCATGCCAGATTAAAAAAAATTTTTTTGAACAGACCCTATAAGAGAGAATTTGATTTTTTCTAATTTCAAATAGTATATAACATTAGTTACCCACTGACTTAAAAGAGGTGGGCTAGGATTCTTCCAGTTCAGCAAGATAATCACACTTTTGGACCTCATCGTCAGAGAATATAATAAAACCTGCCGTGCTGATTTGGTCTCATGAGCAGCCCATGGAACTGAAATTGCATGTGCCTTGGATGAACGTTAAGGGAGATTTAAGCTAACAAAGTTTGAACTTATTTGGGGTGAGGATTATGCCTTTGACTGGCTATATCTCCTTAAATATACTGTAAGTTGCATAGAATGGTTCTCATATTGTTTTAAAGCTATTTTCCAGCTCTATGTTTTACTAACCTCAAAATTAAACATACCATGTTATTAGTGATTATAATATTAAAATTGAATAGCGAAAAAACCCATATTTTAAAAATGGTTGTTTTACTAAAGTTATCTTATAATGTCATGAACATCTCCTGAAAATGTGGTCTTTGGTTTTTGAGTCATTGCTGAGCTATCATTACTTACAGGTGGCATCACATGGCTTCATATCACTAATGGGCCTAAAAGTGTGATGATTTGACTTGGCTTTCCCCACCAGCTGGTCCGTTTGGTTAAGACTCCAGAGGCCAAGAGTCTAAGTCCATGCGAGGCTGCCATTACCTGGGATAGCACAGACAGTTCTAAACTCATCAAGCTTTCGGGTGGGTCCCTGATATTCTCAGAATGTTCACGTCTATCACACTCATTAAATCAACAGTACAGTGAATAGTTCCTAATGGATCCAGCTTGTAGCTTGTGTCTTTCAGAGTCCAGGAATGGGGTTACAAGAGCTTAATGAGGCCAGTCGATAGAGAAAGTGTCACTTCTCTTTTGTTTGGAATGGCACTGCATTTTCTTGCAAGCTGTTTCATCAACAATCTTCTTTCAATTCCTTCCTCACTAAGTAACGGTATGTGGTATGGGCTCATTGCTTTTCATCAGGACTGCTCTAGTCCCTTAGTGCCATTCCAGCCAATCAGAGATGAGCACTGCTTGTGTTAAAATCCAATTTCAATTTCCCATATTTAGTGATTAACTCACAAAATTAAAAGTTTTGGGAAAGAGTAGTGGAAGCTAGGTTAAGAAGTGATGTGATGATTAGTGACCAGCAGTGTGATTTCATGCCAAGTGTGGACACTAGAGGCGTTGTTGCCCTGTTAAACCCACCAGACAGACGTCCAGGAGACATGTTTAAAAGCACCAAGAATAATTTTTAATATTTTCTTCAATAGAGGGCACAAAACACCACATATTCCAAAATTTTCCAATTAATAATAATAATAATAAACAATAATCAATATCCTCCTCTCCACCCAGCAGCTCCGTCACTCTACTACCCAACTCTGGCTCAGCTTGCTGGGTCTCAACCAGTCCTTTAAATAGTCCTTGACCCGGAAGTGTTCCTTCTCCGGGTCAAATGCCACCCCCTCCTTCCTCATGTAGCCTCGTGCCTCCGAAGTACTTCCCCACCCACGGCACCCAACAGGGCTGAACAACCGGACTCCATGTCCCATGATGCCCTAAGGGAATCCGGGGAACCATTTCCATCCAGGGGAGCTGCCATCTAGTGTCCTGAAAAGGCTGCTCTTCCTTCTTCTTTCTGTTGAGGGACGTCCCGACCAGACTGAAATGCTGGCCGTCCATCACACAAGAAAGAGCACCACAGAACAATGTTTGCTCTGAGGATGTTGATGGAGAAGTTTAGAGAAGGCCAGAAGAAGCTGCATTGCGTCTTTGTTGTCCTGAAGAAAGCATATAACAGGTATGAGGAAGTCAGGAGTGGCAGAGAAGTATGTAAGAGTTGTACAGGATATGTACGAGGGAAGTGTGACAGTGGTGAGGTCTGTGGTAGGAGTGACAGATGCCTTCAACATGGAGGTGGGGTTACATCAGGGATCGGCTCTGAGCCCTTTCTTATTTGCAATGGTGATGGCCAGGTTGACAGACGAGATTAGACAGAAGTCCCCGTGGACTATGATGTTTGCTGATGACATTGTGATCTGTAGCGAGAGTAGGGAGCAGGTTGAGGAGACCTTGGAGAGGTAAGGATCTGCTCTAGAGAGGAGAGGAATGAAGGTCAGTAGGAACAAGACAGAATACAAAAGTGTAAATGAGAGGGAGGTCAGTGGAATGGTGAGGATGAGGGAGTAGAGCTGGTAAAGGTGGATGAGTTTAAATACTTGAAATTAACAGTACAGAGTAATGGGGATTGTGGAAGAGAGGTGAAAAAGAGAGTGCAGGCAGGGTGGAATGGGTGGAGAAGAGTGTCAGGAGTGATTTGTGACAGACGGGTATCAATAAGAGTGAAAGGGAAGGTCTACAGGACGGTAGTGAAACCATCTCTGTTTTATGGGCTGGAGACAATGGCACTGACCAGAAAGCAGGAGACAGAGCTGGAGGTGGCAGACTTAAAGATGGTAAGATTTGCATTTGGTGTGAAGAGGATGGACAGGATTAGAAATGAGGACATTAGAGGGTCAGCCGAGGGTCAGTTTGGAGACAAAGTCAGAGAGGCGAGATTGCATTGGTTTGGACATGTGCAGAGGAGAGATGCTGGGTATACTGGGAGAAGGATCTTAGGATAGAGCTGCCAGGGAAGAGGGAATGAGGAAGGCCTAAGCAAAGGTTTATGGATGTGGTGAGAGATGACATGCAGGTGATGGGTGTGACAGAGCAAGATGCAGAGGACAGAAAGATATGGAAGAAGATGATCCGCTAATGCGACCCCTAATGGGAGCAGCTGAAAGAAGAAGAAGTGATTAACTCACAAACATCTAGAAAAGGTTCACAAAAGACAGGGAAGCGGCTGAGGCTTTAAGTACCTGTGCTGTGGAATGGTGCATCAAGCTGTGTGACTAGTGTATGGACCGCAAGGAGCCAGGAGAATAGTTGGGACACCAGACATTTAATTGTAAGGCATCGAGCCAAATTAGCAAAAACAAAAAAGAAAATGCAGTTCAGTGTGCAAGGCACAACGATTTGCCATCTTTAGCCACAAATGTTGGGCAAAAAGTGATGTCTGCCAGCGGGAACTTATTCTTTGTTGCTAGTTGATTCTAGAATGAGCCTGCCAGTTTGTATTGCATCCTGACCAGAAGGGGTGAGCCTGCTCAGGGCTGAAGGTGAGGGCCTGGCTAGGCTTGATCTGTTAACCTTTTCAACTGAGCTCCTTTTTTTTGGACCCATTGCCGGGTCTGAACAATAATGTCATTTTTTTTTTTTTAAACTACTAGGGGGCTCTGCCCGCTGCTCACTTCACTCACCAACCCCCGGGTGGGTGCTATGCACTAGCCACTTCACGACTCTGCCGCGCGCGTATGGGGAATTAGATGTATAATTTAAACAGATTGCTATTTTCATTGGAATTGTTACTAATGCTAAATAGACCAATCTATTTTACATTACAGCGAGTAAATAACCATAGTAAAAAATAGTAAAATGTAATAAATTGAAAGAAAATTATGTTTCATGTTGCGTTAGAGGTATTCATTACGTTAAACATTTTCATTCTGTTTGGCTTTGAAATTTACACGTAAATACTTTTTAAACTTATACTTTTACTGTAAAACTTCAGTAAAAAACAATATTTGGAATTAACTTTTCATCAATATCGCATTGAATTTTGATTTAATGTTTTCACTTACATCGTGACAACAAAATTTATAACTACATGTGAGTGATTATCGTTTCTTTCTCTCTAATAAATAAAACGACTTTTTCAACTGTTTGTCCCTGTGATTTGTTAATTGTCATTGCAAAAGATATTCTAACGGGAAACCGTAAATGTTTTAATACAAATGGCATATTAAGATCTCCTTTCGTGTCTAATGTTATCCGCAGAAGATGTACTACATTACCTTTCTTGTCGCCTGTTAAAATTGTACATGTCAGAATTGTTTGACCAATTTTGAATACAGCTAATCTTGTTCTATTGCATAGCCCATCACTCAGACGTAAATTACGCAACAACATTACGATACATCCTTCTTTCAACAGTAATTCGGCCATTGGAAAACCGGATGGTGTTAACTGTTGTAGATATTCTTCGTGATATTGTAAGTTTTCATCTTGCGCACCATCACCACCAACTGTTTCAGCATAGCCTGTTGATACGCATTTAACCAATTTGCCATGTAAGCAATCGACAATTTTCACATTAATTTGTTTGACTTCACCGTTTCTCGGTGCTAGGATTGCCTGTGTACTCATTTCTTCTGTTGATAACCCTTTGGGAATGAATTCTTCTGTAAGACTTTGACATAATAAGTCTTCTTTTATTGGGAACTTAAAGTAAGGAAAACAAAAATGTATAAGAGCTGAGAGAGCAGGAACTGTGTCTGACAAAAGCTTTCACACGAATGAGAGGTGAGAGGACTGTGGCTATGGGCTGTTAACCAGAAATGGTTGAGAGGAGGGCGGGATTTGAAAAAATCTTTTAGCAATAGTCTTGTCTCAAGATTTTCTTTTATAATAGAGGTGACATAAAATCATTAATTACCTCATTGCTATGAATAAAGTAGAGTGTTTTGCTGTTAAAATGCTGTATTGCATACAGCAATACCACATGTCTTTCTTTCTTTCTTTCAAGATGGTTGATTTGCTGTATTACAGCAACATCTGCCCCCAAACCCAAAGCCCAACTTTCTTGAACAGTCAGTCAGTTATTTTCTAACCGGTTTAATCCTGACCAGGGTCACGGGGGTCTGCTGTAGCCTATCCCAGCTAACATACACCCTCAGTCAATTGGATAAAATTTCACAGACAATTATCTGCTAAACGAAAGGGGTGTTTCAACTTGCAAATGACACTCCATTCCCCTTTCTACATTTCAGAATATTTTTTTTTGTATAGATGTTTCTGAATCTTGCAACTATTAGTGTTGTAATTTGAATACACAATATAATTTCTTTACCAACTTTATATATTCTGACAGAATCGGACCTGCCCTTCAAAGTAATACATAGGCCACACGTATACTTATTTGAAACCAGTAAAAGCGGAGAAAAAGAATCCTGCTTTAAAACAGCAAAATTTGAAATATTACTTATAGATATTTTATAACCATTTTTTTCTGGGTGTTCCCGACGCATTCACTGATACTTTTATAGTATTTGGAAGCTTAATCCAACACCTATCGAAATGGTAATAACATTCAAAGTGCATTTTATGGTCAAAAATATTATGGAAAATTGCAACATTACAACATATCTAGATCTCCAGTTGTAAAAATTCTGAAAGAGACATGTCTGACTTTTATTTTGAGGGTTGCTGCCAAGGTAAGTAAACCACTCGACGAGGTCGACACGCTCTTCGCACACAGACACAATGCTGATGGCTGTGACCAAGAGGTCATTAAAGGCCTGGATGTTGGTTATTATCAGGACACTCAGACTTCTCTCTCGAGTATCCATTGACTCCGTGAAGATCACAGCATCGGCAGCAAAGTCAAAATTAGTGAATCGTTCTTCACCTACAGATGACCCATAACCGCTGGACCCCACGACCTTGTTTAACATCTAGTCCATGCACGCATTGAACAGAGTAGGAGCAAAAACACACCGCTGATGAACCGCAGAATCAACTGGGGAAAAAAAGCAGTGACCCTGCATCCACTCTGCCCAGCACTCAACGTATCATGACATCCATCAACTTCAGGGCGATCCCCAAAAGACAGTACTATTTTTTAAATAATGATAAACTTAAAAGCATGAAAAAAATTTTTAAAAACTGTATGCAAAAAAATTAAAACCCTTATTCCACTATTGACATGAATTATGACTCTCTGAGTTTAGCTTTGTCTACCCCCTTAGTGGGTAACATTTGAAATGAAGCAACAATCCTCAAAACCTGCTTTAGTATTTCAGTTTAGCAGAACCCTGTGATGGACTGGTGATCTGTCCAGAGGTTGTTTCTGCCGGGTGCCCAGTGCTTGCTGGGATAGGCTCCAGGTTCTTTGCAGCTCTGCTCCAGGATAAAGTGGGTGGATGGATATATGGATGGATGGCTGTTTTCAGTTTCCTGACATGCAGGTTTAGGAGGACTGGTAATGCTAAACTGGCCAGTGGTGTTTGCATGACTCTGTCCATTTGCCCTGCAGTGGACTGGAGTCCCGTCCAGCAGTGTTGTGTATGAACTAGTTCAAAACAGCGCGTTCATTGATCGAGCTCATTTTTCTACGAACGGTGAACTTAATGCAACATATTTGCAAGCGAAGAACATGAACATGAGCTGGTTCAGTTTTATGTGATATTCTGGATATGGTTTAGGTCCTGTCACACACGCGCGCATGGGAGGCAGCTAAAGGGCTCGAGTGAAGGCAGTTCTGAGCCATGCCGGGATGTGGCAGAGCGCACTAACTCTCTTTCTCACTTCCCTGTAGACCTAACCCGGGAGGTTCCACCTGTCTCTCTGGACGTCACTTCTGGGACCGAGCCAATGGAGACAGACCTTGCCAGCTCCGGCCCCCCTGATGTCACATCCGGGACTGAACCAATGAACGATGAACACGTGCCCGACCCTTATGACCTCACTTCCTGTCTCCCCCTTTAAAAGCCTTCCCTTTTCCCTTCTGTGTCAGTCTTGTTTTGGACTCTGTTGTAAGCACTTCAGTGCTGATATTTAAAAGAAAAACGAAGTTGCAGCCGGGATACCGAATTACATGGGTGGCTGCCCCAAACCTTTTTCTGTCTTTGTCTCGTTTTGTGACAGTGGCGTAGCCGGCAGGATGGAGAAGTCCCAGAAGAGAAGGGGACAGGACCTGCAAAACACCCAGGTGGGAGCGTACCGGGGCCGAGTATTCAGGCGGGGAGGGTGCCCGTGGTTGGCGAGACCGGTGCGGGCTCCGCTCCCAGCACGCAGAACTAGGCCATCTAGAGAGGCCAGGGAGTGTGCGGGTGGGGCTCACCGAATTGGGCTGCCCTGGAGGGGGGAGACAAGAGGGACTCAGTATGCTCTCTTGGGGAGAGTGCCTGCCCCCAGTGAAACCACAGCCCCTTTACCACCTTGGGGTGCCCCAGACTGGCAGGTGAGTAAAATAACGAAGTGGAGGTTGGACCCTGAGAGGCCGACCAGTAAACAAGCCTGGTCCTTATGGGCAAAAGTATGGCAGTGGCTACAGGCCCTTGGAAAACAAGCCCTACCAGGTCATTGAGCAGGTAGGTGCTATCTGCTCCTGAAAGCACTTCCCCAGGGCTTCACCCAGCCGGTCTGGGGCGTGCAGTTTGAACATGTCAGGGCTCATAGAGCTTCTGGAAACACAGAGGGCGGCCTCACACTCTGGGAGAGCAGAACCGTCCTTCTGCCAAACTCAGCCGGGGTATGTCCCAAGACCTAGCCCCTCCCTGTATAACCGGAGCTTGCATGGCGTCCGCGCGCTGGCACGCATAAACCGCTTGGAGGCGAGGAGGAATGCAGGTGGAGGGGAGGAGGGCTTGGTGTGCTCTGACAAACCCGTTGGCGGTCCCGCATACAGGCGTGGTGATCGTTAACGGGTTTAAAACTTCGCTCTGCTCGATTCCGGCAGCAACATTTCCATTGTTGCCCGCCGTTTTGTGCTACGCGACAATGGCTAAAATTCAAGACCAGTATAACCTGTGTCCACGGGGAAACCCGCTGGTACAGCACCGCCGCTTGTGTCATTAGCTACGGAGGATCAGTCCAGAAAGTAACCGTGGCAATCCTTCCTGATCCTCCACACCCGGTGATACTAGGGCGGGACTGGTCTGACATTAAAAGCGGTGAGACACATACCACTCCCGGGGTTAAGTTGGGCCTCGTTATGGACGGAGATGAACCGTCTCAAGCTGCCTCCACGCCGTGTAATCAGCCGGCAGAGAGGTGAAGCAGCCGTCCTGGCTGGCGTGGCAACTCCGGGCGTCGCAGGCTGACCGTCATCCACCAGCGCCGCGGCGGAGCGGAAACCACGCCCATTGAGGTCGGCGCTGACCCTCTCTCCGTGTTGCGGTTTCAATTTAAAAGACGCCGGCTTCTTTCAAAGGGAGCAATGGAATGACGACTCCCTGAAGTTTGTAAAAAATGCAGTGGTCCTTGTCAATGGCCAGCGCACTAGTCAGTCGATGCCACAGGGCCCCTACTTTGTGTTAGATAATGACCTCCTTTACCGTGTAGCAATGCATGACGGGCAGGAGACGAGGCTGCTGCTAGTGCCGCGTACCTTCCGGCGGCAGGTCTGCGAGCTAGCACACGCCCACCTCCTAGGTGGCCACCTGGGCACCCAAAAAACTCTGGAGCGGATCAAGCTCCGGTTTTACTGGCCACGAATTAATGAGGAGGTTAGCCGCTTTTGCACTTCCTGCCCGGAGTGTCAACTGCGACAGATTCCTAGGAGGGACCGTGCTCCTCTTGTTCCTATTCCCTTGATTGACGTTCCCTTCCACAGAATCGGGGTCGACCTGGTGGGACCTCTAGAGCCCTCAGCCCGAGGACACAAGTACATTTTAGTCCTCGTGGATTATGCTACACGATACCCCGAAGCTGTTCCGTTGCGCTCAGCTACCTCTAAAGCCATCGCCGGGAATTACTAGGGGTATTCGCGCGCGTGGGGATCCCCAAAGAAGTCTTGACAGACCAGGGGACCCCCTTCACCTCGGAGACGTTCAAGGAGACTGCCAGATTACTGAAAATAAAGCATTTAAAAACCTCGGTGTATCATCCTCAAACCGACGGATTAGTAGAGAGGTTTAATCAAACTCTCAAGCAAATGCTACGTAAGGTGGTCAGCGAGGATGGAAGGAACTGGGATCAGCTCCTCCCCCTCGTCCTTTATGCCTATCGGAAGTCCCACAAGCCTCCACGGGTTCTCCCCTTTGAACTACTGTATGGGCGACAACCTCGGGGCATATTGGATATTTTGAAAGAAGGCTGGGAAGAAGAGGCTCTTCCCACCACTAACATACTGGAGTATATCGCGCAGTTACGCGATAGATTTGGAAAGATTCGCCTGTCCTTAAAAGTCACATGGAGGAGGCTCAAGCAGCACAGGTTCGCTACTACAACGCGCACGTCTCTTCGGGAGTTCCACCCGGGAGATCGGGTCATGGTCCTAGTGCCTACCTCCCACTCTAAGTTGCTTGCCCACTGGCAGGGCCCCTACGAAGGACAGGGACCCCGATCCCTCCTCCGGCCAGCCCGCTCACTCTTCGCCACACACACGACCTTAACTTTGGCGCAGACTTGAGACCCAGGCAGCGGCAGGAGCTGGAAACAGTTATCCGGACCGCTCGAGAGGTAGTCAGTGAACACCCCGGAAGGACCTCTCTGATTGAGCACAACATTGTGACAGAGCCCGGGGTTGTTGTCCGAGAACGCCCGCACTGCCTTCCCGAGGCAAAAAGGCTGAAGTGGAGCTTGAGATCAAGCGCATGCTGGAACTAGGTGTAATTGAGGAGAGTTATAGTCCCTGGTCCAGCCCCATTGTGCTCGTCGGTAAGCCTGACGGGAGTTGGAGGTTCTGCAATGACTTCCGTCGGCTTAACCAAGTCTCCCAATTTGATGCCTATCCAATGCCACGCGTGGACGACCTCCTCGAGAGGCTTGGACAGGCTCAATACCTGACCACACTTGACATGACAAAGGGTACTGGCAGGTTCCTTTAACGGACTCCGAAGGAAAAACGCGTTTAGTACCCCTAGCGGACACTGGCAGTATCGTGTCCTTCCATTTGGGTTACACGGGCTCCAGCAACCTTTCAGCGTCTGGTGGACAAAGTGCTTCGGCCTCATAACTCATACAGTGCTGCCTACCTAGATGACGTGGTCATCTATTCCAGCACATGGAAGGAACACCTACAGCATGTCCAAGCGGTATTACGGACACTTGGTGAGGCCGGGCTCCGGATTAATCCCAAGAAATGTTTCTTTGGATTAAGCGAGGCCAAATATTTAGGCTACCTGGTGGGTCGGGTACCGTAAGGCCACAGTGCTCCAAAATTGATGCCATTCTGAAATGGCCCGTCCATGAACCAAGCGGCAGGTCCAAGCCTTTCGGGTTAGCGGGTACTACCGCCGGTTTGTACCCGGTTTTGGAGAAAGCGCGCCTTGACTGATTCAACAAAGAAGAGGGCTCCGAACATTGTGGTATGGACTGCAAAACCAGACACTGCATTTGGTGACTTGAAGAAGGCCCTTACGTCCGCACCTATTTTGATGGCACCTAACTTTTCTTTGCCTTTCATCCTCCAGACGGACGCTTCGGACACAGGCCTGGGAGCCGTGCTGAGCCAAAGTGTCGATGGTGTCGAACACCCCGTCATGTTCCTGAGCCGGAAACTGTTGGACCGGGAGACCAGGTATGCGGAGGTGGAGAGGGAGGCTCTGGCGATTAAATGGGCGATCACTCAGCTGAGGTACTACCTGTTGGGCCGTGAGTTCACCCTTGTCACGGACCATGCACCTCTACAGTGGATGGCCCTGCACAAGGAGTCGAATCCGCGGGTCACCCGGTGGTTTCTTGACCTGCAGCCGTACAAGTTTTCGCCGTTCATCGCCGGGTGCTCTCCATGCCAACGCCGATGCTCTCTCGGGTTTACGACCTCTCGGTTAAGGTCGCCCGACCCACGGGTCTGGGCTGAGGGGGCCTTGTCACACACGCGCATGGGAGGCAGCTAAAGGGCTCGAGTGAAGGCAGTTCTGAGCCATGCCGGGATGTGGCAGAGCGCACTAACTCTCTTTCTCACTTCCCTGTAGACCTAACCCGGGAGGTTCCACCTGTCTCTCTGGACGTCACTTCTGGGACCGAGCCAATGGAGACAGACCTTGCCAGCTCCGGCCCCCCTGATGTCACATCCGGGACTGAACCAATGAACGATGAACACGTGCCCGACCCTTATGACCTCACTTCCTGTCTCCCCCTTTAAAAGCCTTCCCTTTTCCCTTCTGTGTCAGTCTTGTTTTGGACTCTGTTGTAAGCACTTCAGTGCTGATATTTAAAAGAAAAACGAAGTTGCAGCCGGGATACCGAATTACATGGGTGGCTGCCCCAAACCTTTTTCTGTCTTTGTCTCGTTTTGTGACAGTCCACATTAAATGTTTTGCCTTACCCTGTAATGTAGGAGTGGAGCCGAATCCGAATACGGTATTTTGATAAGCACAGATAATGGATTTTTATGAACATTTATTTTGTACGAATGTGTTACCATTTATTTGTATTTGGAAAAAATAATGTAAAATAAAATAGGCACTGTCTGTGTCTGCCTGCTTGTTCTTAAGCTGCACATGGACCGATGACACAAGGCCACTTTATATTTTTCCCTGTTGGACATGCAATACGTGATGCAAACTTGTCACGCGGTTCGACACAGAGCAGTAATTTATATGTATACTTGCATCTATTTCATTTCTTTTTTGACCGGGACGATATTAGCATATATGGTTATCCATGTTTGGTGCTGGGTATAACTCAATATAGTGTATTTAAATAAAAAAAAGTTTTCATAATGGGGCGGCATGGTGGCGCAGTGGTAGCGCTGCTGCCTCGCAGTTAGGAGACCCGGGTTCGCCTCCTGGGTCCTCCCTGCGTGGAGTTTGCATGTTCTCCCCGTGTCTGCGTGGGTTTCCTCCCACAATCCAAAGACATGCAGGTTAGGTGGATTGGCGATTCTAAATTGGCCCTAGTGTGTGGTGGGTGTGTTTGTGTGTGTCCTGCGGTGGGTTGGCACCCTGCCCAGGATTGGTTCCTGCCATGTGTTGGCTGGGATTGGCTCCAGCAGACCCCCGTGACCCTGTGTTCGGATTCAGAGGGTTGGAAAATGGATGGATGGAAGTTTTCATAATTATTGTATTTTATTCAAAAAAACTAATAGCCTAAAATAAGGCATGCAAAACTGAAAAAAGTAAACTCATGGGTAATTTATTCTCACTCTTTAAAAAATACAAAATGAACTGAACATGAACTACTTCAAAATTGAAATGGTGAACTATGAATGAGAATTGATTCATTTTAATCTGTGTGAACTGAACTCTGAGCGAGTTCTTGTGACGTGGCAGCTTGCACAACACTGCTGTCCAGGGATTATTATTGCCTGGCGCCCAATACTTACTGGGACTGACTCCAAGTTCTCTGCAACCCTGCTCAGGATAAGCATGTTTGAAAACTGATGGATGGATAGTTTAGTAGAGATGGTGAACTATAGGAGACATTCAAAACCCAGCTTGATGTTATTTTGGAGAAATTAGGTGAGTACGACTTTTTGGGCTGAATGGCATGTTCTCATCACAAATGTACAGGGTGGTCCAGATCTAATTATGCAGATCCAGATCATCTGGATGACTTTGATTTATGTGGGGACGATTCCAGTTCGGCGAAAAGATCATTTTTCATGCCGTCAGTTCGCACACTTCTCGATGGTCCGGGATCTTTCGGGTGATTTTCTATGTAATAAACTTAATAAGTTAAAGCGTAATGAAAATTGCATAATTAGATCT
The DNA here is from genome assembly GCF_016835505.1 of Polypterus senegalus. NCBI lineage: Eukaryota > Metazoa > Chordata > Cladistia > Polypteriformes > Polypteridae > Polypterus > Polypterus senegalus. The sequence continues at coordinate 86,836,547 of NC_053170.1, forward strand.
GGACCACCCTATACTAATGTTCTAATTTGGATTCTTCTAAAAACTTGGCCTTCTTCCAGCCTGCATCTGTTCATAGAGTTTAATCTTTTTTCATTCTATTTTTATTACATAAATAATTTTTCAAAAGCCTGGAGGACAACTTGCTTAAGCATTAAAGCAAAAATGGCCTGTGGATGTACATGACAAGCAGAGTGCAATGTCAGGGTTACTTCAATAGCTATAGAAGGGGCAATCCGGCCAGGAAGGAGGAAGCATTCTCACCCAAACGGGAGGCCAGAGTATAATGACAGATGGATTGGCTGGCAGGACAATTTTGAACCCAGGAGGTATAATACCATACCATACAATACAATACAATTTTTTATTTTTGTATAGCCCAAAATCACACAAGAAGTACTGCAATGGGCTTTAACAGGCCCTGCCTCTAGACAGCCCCTCAGCCTTGACTCTCTAAGAAGACAAGAAAAAACTCCCAAAAAAAACCCTTGTAGGGAAAAATGGAAGAAACCTTGGGAAAAGCAGTTCAAAGAGAGACCCCTTTCCAGGTAGGTTGGGCGTGCTGTGGGTGTCAAAAAGAAGGGGGTCAATACAATACAATACACAGAACAAATCCTCAATACAGTATAAAAATAAAAATTTTAGAAGTACGGAGTAGAATTTAACAATAGATGATATCACATAATATGATTTGGATTTGTTTGGAGTCCTAGAGACCTCATTCATCAAGCTGCCTCCCCCATTTGGCCATTCTATGGCTGGAACAGCACTAATCCGATGAAAGGACCCCTCTACCCCGCGATTCCTGCAATCCTCCATCAGGGATGACTTTACTTTAGGCAGGCACAACAACTTGGCAGGTGGGCCGTGGCACCAAGTGCCACATTTGAGTACCGACAAGAGAAACAGAATAGGTGAGGGTTAGCAACAAATTATAACTATTATGTTCCTTATGTTTTAGTGGTAATGACTAACAACAGAGATGCAGTCTGTACAGTTAATCAGCAGCTCTAGTCAGGGTGTGCTAAACTGAAGTAGTGAGTCTTCAGCCGGGATTTAAAAGCTGAGACCGAAGGGGCATCTCTTATAGAAGCAGGAAGACCACTCCACAGTTCAGGGGCCCTGTAACTAAAAGCTTGACCTCCCACTGTTATTTTATTAATCCTTGGAATCATAAGCAGACTGGCATCTTGAGATCTTAATGTGCGCTCAGGTTTGTAAGTCATGATAAGTTCAGACAAGTAAGCCAGACCTTGGCCATTTAATGGTTTATATGTTAAAAGGAAGATTTTGAAATCTGCCCTAAACTTAACCGGGAGCCAGTGTAAGGATTTAAGAACGGGAATTATGTGTTCGTATTTTCTTGTTCTTGTAATAATTCTTGCAGCAGCATTTTGGAATAACTGGAGGCTGTATAAAGAACAGTTTGAACAGCCAGTGAACACCGCATTGCAGTAGTTGATCCTACTAGAAATAAATGCATGAATTAATTTCTCAGAATCCCGTTTATTTAGAAAGCGCCTTAATTTCCCAACATTTTTAAGATGGAAGAAACACGATTTGGACAACTTTGTAATATGCGCTTTAAATGACCTGCTAGAGTCAAAGATAACTCGTAGATTGCGGGCTGATTCAGTAAAACTAATGGCGATTCCAACTGAGTTAAATAATGACCGAATATTGTTGTGATCAGCATCATTCCCTCCAACAGTTAACATCTCCGTTTTATCTGTGTTTAAAGACAAGTAGTTCAGATTCATCCAATCCTTTAATTCACTAACACAACTAATTAAAGACAACATCGGAGAAACTTAATTTTATCTAAAAGAAAGGTATAAATGGGTGTCATCTGAATACAAGTGAAAATTAACATTATGTTTCCTAATGACAGATCCCAGTGGAAGCGTGTAAAGTGAAAACAGTAAAGGTCCAAGTACTGAGCCTTGCGGGACACCATATTGAACTTCTGTGTATAATGATGGAGTCCTGTCAGCACATTTCTGTACGTATTGGAATCGATTTGATAAATAAGAACTAAACCAAGAGAGCATGGTGCATGTAAGCCCAACATCATTTTCTAGCCTGTGCAGTAAAATAGAATGGTCAAAGGTGTCAAATGCTTCACTTAAGTCTAACAACATAATTACAGTGGAGTTTCCTTCATCAGAGACTATCAGAATGTCGTTTACAAACCACGTTAGTGCCATTTCTGTACTATGACCAGTGCCAAACCCAGACTGGAATTTCTTAAATAAATTGCAATGTGTAAGGTGTTACTGAAGCGGATTGGTGACTACCTTTTCTCTTATTTTAGAGAGAAATGGTAAATTTGAAACAGGCCTACAATTATTTAGTATGTGTGGGTCTAAGTCTGACTTTTCTTTTTTAATATAGTGGATGGACCAGCTGATGCAGAGAGTCGGGAGATGTTCCATCCCCCACAAGCCAGGTGGGCAATGATCATCATATGGTAGTCTAGTCAAGATACCCGCAGGGGTGTTTGGGAGTTGCAGTCTGGAAGTGCAGCCCTGTCCTTGGGTACCAATAGAGGGCGCTGGCTGTCTGGGGTGGATCTCCCTACATTTTTTATGGCCCAGAAGTGTTTTCAGGGGAGACATGGCATAGCACCAGAAGCAGTCCAAGGTCCGGCTTAAAAGGGAGCCCATTGACTCACATCAATGAGTCAAAGTTGGGTGGAAGAGGGCAAAACTCACTGGAGGAGAGAAGGAAAGAGAGAAAGAGAGAGAGAGAGCATTTATAGTCTGTGTATTGGTGGTCTGAAGTGCCTATTAAGAGCTGTGAGAATTAAAAGTTCTTACATTTGAACCCAGATTTGTGTTGGGACTTGTGTGTCTGGGGTTTGGGGAGCTCAGTTGCACCCCCTACCGTTCACATAATAGTGTTCACAGCCAGGGCAGAATGGCGTTTTCAAGATTACTAAAATGTACATAAGAGTTTGGGGGGCTAAGGTGGTTAGCAAGACTACATCAAAGCTCAAGAGTCTTGGGCTCAAATCCCAAGTACGGATTGTGAATGTTCTCCAAGTGTCAATAGGCTGTTTTCCGACCACATCCTAAAAATACGTATTCATTTAACTGAGAATTGGAAATAGGCCTCATGTACAACAAGTCCCTGTCCAGGGTCTTCATGATGCAATATGATAAGAAATAATATGGTTTACTACAACACAACATAAGACAATTAAATACAACACTCTTCACTAATCTGCTTTACTTAGTATTCAAGAAGAAAACATTAATTGGAGTAACTGCACACGTCAAAAGGATTTTAAATAAGTGTCAGAAAAAGCACTACTTGTGGCAGCTGTCTAAAGAAATAATCAAAAAGCACTGCGCAATTCATTTCTAATACATTTTCTTAAAAGATTTCCGTAACGCAACATTTGGCATAAATACTGTGCATAACAGAACTATGGACCCAACATGAACTATAGCATGAAGGCTGCTCTATCCAGGGGAACTACTTGACATTTATTGCTTGGCCTTCAGGATGTGTGCATGGAAATATTAGAAATGTCCAAAAAAAATATCAAAGTTAGCATTGTATTTATACAATTAATGTTTAGGTATGTTTATAAAGCACTTTGGATTGTAATTTAGAATAAAGCGGGAGGCATAGGAATATGTAGGCTAAACAGTGAACCTCAGTCTTTTAAAAGGTAAACTGATACACATATCTTTCATAATGTGAATCTATGTATCGATATACATCACTCTGTTTTTTACTCCCCTTGTAAACAGTGAATAAAAAAGTATTTACCCCTAATAAGATTATTAAAATATACAGTGTCACAGATTGCTGGGGACCTTACCCAGCCAGGATGCCTGGAAGGACCGAAAGGTGGCATTAATAGCTTCCAGGCCACGAGGGGGCAACCACCGTGGACTAGGAGAGGACCACGGGAGAGGAGCAAAGAGGTTCTGGCCTGTTGGGACCCGTGGCCACCTCAAGCCTCGTGGGACCCGGGAAACTGTTACTTCCGCCACACCCAGCAAGATGGCAGATGAGACTTCCAGGGATGCCCGGAGTGCTTCCGGTGCAAAGGGCAGCACTTCCGCCACACCAGGAAGTGCTGCCGGAAGGACGTCATCAACCACCTGGAGCACATCCGGGCGGGAATAAAAGAGGCCGCCTTCCTACAGTCGGGAGTGGGAGCAGGACAAAGCTCCCAGGAGGAGAAGAAAGGCAGCCAAGGACAGAGAGGGAAGTCTGATTAAGGGGTGACGAGTGCATTGTGTGGTGTTCGGGACTGTGAACCTGTGTTTATTGTGGATTAATAAACGTGTGCCTTTTTATAAATATGTGGTTTCCGACTGGTGGTGTCCGGGCGAGTCTCACAACAGATAAGAAGACATTTGCTGGAACATTGTTGAGCCTCACAGCTTCATCGCCTCAGGTTTAAACCCTTTTGTCTAGTCACCATCTGTGTAGAGTTGGCTTGTTCTCCCCGTGCCTTCATGGCTTCTCTTTCTTCTCTGATGTGCAGGTTGGTCTAACTGACCACTCTAACGTGTTCTTGTGTGTGTCAGCGTGTTCCCTGAGGTGGGCTGGTGTTCTAATGGAGAGACAGAATAGTATTCAGAAAAGTAATGTAAATTTCTATTAATGAAATTAGGCAAAGAAAAACAATAAGGTGGACGTCACCATGGGGGTAAGATGTCAGCTGGTGCGCTAAATAAAACTGGAGAAATACTTATGGGTTAGGCTGAAAAGATAAGGCAAGTATGCAAGGATTTAATTTTTATTTCAGTACATTAGTATTTTTAGACATTCAAGTAAATCAAAGCAGCACAAAGATATTTTCTATCCTGACTCAGCTGACTGCATCAATCCTCAGTTGTGTGGATGTCACGAGTTGCATGGCAAAAAGCCAAGGAATATTTCTGCATTGAGTTAAAAAAAAAAAAAAGTGATGGTGCAGTAAGCTGCCTTAAATAAATCCAAAGTGAGAAGGATGAAGAAGTATGTCAGCCTTGTGCAACTCCAGACAGAGCCACTTGAGGTCAGCACCAAGACACATAACCTGACATTCACTCAGTCGTCCATATTTGGAGTTGACAGAAGTCTGTTCAAGGCTACGATGTGCTTAGAAGGTTCGGCAATATATTTTTGAGTTTTGATTTGATGTACTTTGTTAATATATGCAGCATCTGTGCGTTTGTGTATGTACTAAATACTCAAGGCTGCAAGTTTCCAACTGTGTCCCTGTGTTCTTGATGAATTCATTTTAAAGTCACAGCCTCCATCCACTGGACTCCTTCATAATTTTAGACACTTCAGTTAGATCTCCACTTAGTCTTCTTTTGCTTAAACTGAAATGTCTCAGCTCTTTTATTTACTCATAATTCGTCCCCAGTAGCCCTCGAATCAGCCTAGTTGCTCTTCTGCAGACTTTTCCTAGCACTGCAATGTTTTTTCTACAACCTGGAAACCAAAGCTGCACACAGGACTCCAACTGAGGCTTCAACAGTGCATTCTAAAGTTTGAGCAGAACCTCCTTGGACTTGTACTGCACACATCAAGGAGCTAAATAACCTGACATTCTGTAAGCCTTCTTTAATGGTTTCTGAACACTGTCTGGCAGTTGATAGTGACAAGTCCAGTACAACTCCTAAATACTTCTCATAAGGTGTATTTTCAATTTTCAGGCCTCCCATTGTGTATTCAAAGCTGACATTTTTACTTCCATGTAATGCTTTACATTTATTTACATTAAATTTCATCTGCCACAGCCAGTACGCTGTCCAAGTCCCTCTCATTTAATGGATTCAAGATTAACTGCCAATCCACCGAGCTTGGTATCATCTTCAAACTTAACCAGCTTGTTATTTATTTTCCTATTCAAATCATATCTATATATCTATATCTATATCTATATATCTATCTATCTATATATATATAGATATATAGAGAGAGAGAGAGAGAGATATATATCTATCTATATATATATATCTCTCTCTCTCTCTCTATATATATATATATATCTATATATATATATATATATATATATATAAAGAATTAAAGGAACACTTTTTAATCAGAGTATAGCATAAAGTCAATGAAACTTATGGGATATTAATCTGGTCAGTTAAGTAGCAGAGGGGGTTGTTAATCAGTTTCAGCTGCTGTGGTGTTAATGAAATGAACAACAGATGCACTAGAGGGGCAACAATGAGATGACCCCCAAAACAGGAATGGTTTAACAGGTGGAGGCCACTGACATTTTTCCCTCCTCATCTTTTCTGACTGTTTCTTCACTAGTTTTGCATTTGGCTACAGTCAGTGTCACTACTGGTAGCATGAGGCGATACCTGGACCCTACAGAGGTTGCACAGGTAGTCCAACTTCTCCAGGATGGCACATCAATACGGGTCATTGCCAGAAGGTTTGCTGTGTCTCCCTGCACAGTCTCAAGGACATGGAGGAGATTCTAGGAGACAAGCAGTTACTCTAGGAGAGCTGGAGAGGGCCATAGAAGGTCCATAACCCATCAGCAGGACCAGTATCTGCTCCTTTGGGCAAGGAGGAACAGGATGAGCACTGCCAGAGCCCTACAAAATGACCTCCAGCAGGCCACTGGTGTGAATGTCTCTGACCAAACAATCAGAAACAGACTTCATGAGGGTTGCCTGAGGGCCCAAATGTCTACTGTGCCCTGTGCTCACTGCACAGCACCGGGAGCTCAATTGGCATTTGCCATAGAATACCAGAATTGGCAGGTCCACCACTGGCGTCCTGTGCTTTTCACAGATGAGAGCAGGTTCACCCTGAGTATATGTGAAAGACGTGAAAGGGTCAGGAGAAGCCGTGGAGAATATTATGCTGCCTGTAACATCGTTTAGCATGACTGGTTTGGTGGTGGGTCAGTGATGATCTTGGAGGCATATCCATGGAGCGACTCACAGACCTCTACAGGCTAGACAACGGCATCTTGACTGCCATTAGGTATCAGGATGAAATCCTTGGACCCATTGTCAGACCCTACGCTGGTGCAGTAGGTCCTGGTTTCCTCCTAATGCACGACAATGCCCAGCCTCATGTGGCAAGAGTATGCAGGCAGTACCTGGAGGATGAAGGAATTGAAACAATTGAATGGCCTTCACGATCCCCTGACTTAAACCCAATAGAACATCTGTGGGACATTATGTTTCGGTCCATTAGGCGCCAGATTGCTCCTCAGACTGTACAACAGCTCAGGGATGCCCTCATACAGATCTGGGAGGAAATGCCACAAGACACCATCCGTCGTCTCATTAGGAGCCTGCCCTGACGTTTTAAAGCATGCATACAAGCTCGTGGGGACCACACAAGATATTGAAAAGCATTTTGAGTAGCAGAAATTAAGTTTTTGAAAAAATGAACTAGCCTGCCACATCTTCATTTCACTCTGATTTTAGGGTGTCTACACAATTGAGCCCTCTGTAGGCAGAAAACTTTTATTTCCATTAAAAGACTTGGCATCCTTTTGTTCCTAAGACATTGCCCTGTCGTTAATTGTATAGATATCCAACTTCATATTGAGATCTGATGTATCTAATGTGCTTCTTTAAAGTGTTCCTTTAATTTTTGTGAGCAGTGTGTATGTATATATATCTCCATCTATCATTCAACCTGCTATCCATCTGTCATCCAACCTGCTATATCCTAACTACAGGGTCATAGGGGTCTGCTATAAATAATATACATATAAAAAAAAAATCTATATATATATTTTTTTTATATGTATATTAGGGTCTGCTATATATTTTTTATATGTATATTAGGGTCTGCTATAAATAATATATATATAAAAATATATATACATATATTTTTTTATATGTATATTATTTATAGCAGACCCGCCGCGACCCTGTATAATATATTTTAATATATATATTAAACATAGTAGTGGCCCTAGCACTGACCCCTGCTGGACACCTCTCTTAACATCAACTAATTCTGAGGATTCCACACACCATCACCCCCTGCTTCCTGTGTTTGAGCCAATTCTGCACCCATCTACACACCACACTCTGAACTCCCACTTCTTTTCGTTTGATACCCAACCTCTCACATGGCTCCTTATCACAAATGCTTTCTGAATATTGATATTATTGTCACACTTATTTCACTCTGCTTATATTATGGTCACAACTGTCAGCCTTAAATTAATGTTCTGGTACTTTAACGGCCTGGGGTTATTAGATGTAAAAGAAAACAGAAGTATTTAACTGCAATAGCCACCACTGTTGATATTGACTAGGCTGGTAAGATTAATCATACAACGCTATAGATGGGATTTGGGGTATTCTGTTCAGTTCTACGTAGTAAAGAGACTTAAAGGGAAAATAGACACCCAAGACCCTACCACGACAAGACAACGTAGAACAATGAAATGCACTGACACAATTGCAAAAGACACAGCAGAAAAGCCAAGATCTGTTGAATAAGCAGTAAATATTATGGTGGGTGAATGGGTGTGGAATTGACTTAACACAAAATAGGACTAAAATTGCAAGGACTCGTTTATTTTATTTTTTAATAGACTAGGCAATACCACGTAAGGGTCTGTCCTTCTTTATCAATTGAACATGCTAACCTTCTGGCTGTTTGAGCATTTACGAGTGGTTATGCCATATATTTACTTATTTACACATGAATTTACATTTACTTTGCTCTCCAGGTGGATCGTCAAATATGTTACTGTTCTGCTATAAATAAGACATAGTTCTGCATTCATGTGTTAGACTACCAACACACCACATTGCATGAACTTAAAAAAAAAAAAAAATGTAAAAATAATCTACATTAAGAGCGGCCCCTCCAGTTCATTATACATTAAGCCAAAACGAGCAGATCAGACCTGCGCACGCAAATCTAAATGCTGATAACGGGAACTCGAATTGCCTACCACCACTGCTGGCTTGTCCGAGATAAAAACAAACATTCTGTGCAGCAGCGTAAAGACCATAAAGACCAGGCTCACTTCAAACAGCTGCAAACCAAAGCCACTTTCCTCCAAAACTGAATTCAGAAGACCATCTTTCCAGGTTTCCTTTTTATTTTCCGATAGTGGAAAACAGACTAGAATTTCTATCCAAATGCCTATCCAGTGATGCTAATTTGCTGGAGATACAGTGCCTACAGAAAGTATTCAGGTCCCTTCACTTTTTACACATTTTGTTATGTTGCGGCTTGTGTTAAAACTATTTAAAAATTCAATATAAGTTCATTTTTTCCCCACCATCAAGCAACACTTACTTAATACCCTGTAATGACAAAACAAAAAAGTACTAAAAATAAAAACTGAAATGTCACATTGACAGAAGTACTCAGACCCTTTACTCCGTTCTTTGTTGAAGCCCTTTGTCTGAGACAACAAGCTTCACTCACCTGGATTTTGGAAATTTCAGCCATTCTTCTCTGCAGATCTTCTTTAGCTCTGTCAGTTTGAATGGAGACTGTAAGTGGATTGCTATTTTCAGGTCTCTCCAGAGGTGTTCAGTTGGGTTCAAGTCTGGACCTTGGTTGGGCCACTCAAGAACATTGACGGTGATGAACTTAAGTCACACCGGTGTGGTCTTTTCTTTGTTCTGAAGGTCACTGAATCTTCGGCCCAGAGCACTCTAGAGGAGGTTTTCATTATAGATATCTTCGTACTTTCTTCTGTTCAGCTTTCCCTCAACCCTGACTAATCTCCCAGTCCCTGCCACTGAAAGACAACCCCACAGCATGATGTTACCACCATGCTTCACCCCTGGAATGGCATTGTGCAGGTGATGGGCAGCACCTGGCTTTCTCCAGACGTGACACATAGAACTGAGGCGAAAGAGTTCAATCTTGGTTTTATCAGATGAGATAATTTTGTTCCTCATAATCTAATAATAATAATACTACTACATTTTTTTAATTAAGCACCTTTCCCATCCTTTGTGTGCCTTTATGCAAACTCAAAGTGGTCTTTCTTGTGCCGTTTGACCACTTTGCAATTAAGCTCAGATTAGTGGAGTGTTGCAGTGCTGGTTGACCTGCTGGACATTTCTCCCATCTCCATGCAGGTTCTTAGTAACTCAGCCAGAGTCACCATCTGGTTATCGGTCACCTATTTCATCAAGGCCCTTCTGTCCAGATTGCTTAGTTCGGCCACACAGCCAGCTGTATGAAGAGTCATGATTGTTATAAATGTTTTCCATTTAAGAATTCTGGAGATCACCGCATCCTTGGGAACAAAAAGCTGCAGGAATTTTGTATAGTCTTGCCCAGATCTGTGCCTTTACACAATCCTGTCTCTAAGCACTGCAGGCAATTCCTTCAACCTCATGGCTTGATTTTTCCGTAACTATGGGACCTTCTGTAGACAGGTGTATATGCCTGTCCTAATCAGTCCAATCAACTGAATTGACCTAATGTGGACTCCAAACGTCTCAATGATAATCAATAGAATGGGAAGCACATGAGACAGATTTCAAGTGTCACAGCAGAGGGTCTCATTACTTGTATCAATGTTATATTTCAGTATTTTTTGTTTTAATACATTTGCAAACATTTCTACAGTCCTGCTTTTGCTTTGTTATTCTGGGGTATTGAGTGTTTGTCAAGGGGAAAAAAATATTTGTAAGCTTAGCATAAGGCTGCAATATATCAAAATGTGAAAAAAGTGAAGAGGACTGAATACTTTCTGAAGGCACTGTACATAGTATCAGGTTTTAGAGCAAATCACAGTACGGAAACTGCACTTGTTAAAATAGTAAATGACTTGTGGGTAAATGTAGACAAGAGGCCGCTTATCTGTTCTCATCCTCCTAGATCGGAGTGTCGCATTTGATACCATCGATCACAACATTCTTATAAATCGCCTTAGTCAGTGGGTGGGCCTCTCTGGCAGCGTCTTAAACTGGTTTGAGTCTTACTTAACAGGTAGAAAATACTTTGTTAGTTATGGTAGTTATACTTCAAAGACACATGATATTCTATATAGTGTTCCACAAGGGTCCACTGCTCTTTTCGATCTTCATGCTTCCGTTAGGTCAGATTATCTCGAGGCATAACGTGAGCTACCACAGCTATGATGATGACACACAACTGTATTTATCAATAGCGCCTGATGATCCCGACTCTCTTGATTCATTAACCTAATGTCTTACTTGTGTTTGAGTGGATGAGTAGTAATTTTCTTAAACTAAATAAGGAGAAAACAGAAATTAGTTATTGGCAAAAATGGATGTAATAGGGATATTAGAAATAAACTTGATCCATTAGGCTTAGAAGTCAAGACAGAGGTAAAGAATTTAGGTGTAATTATTGACTTTGACCTGAATTTTAAATCACATATTGATCAGATTACTAACGCAGCCTTTTTTCACTTAAGAAATATCGAAAGTTAGACCTCTTATAACTTTGCAAGATGCTGAAAAATGAGTTCATGCTTTTTATTTTTTAGCTGACTAGATTATTGTAATGCACTCCTCTCAGGACCACCCAAAAAAATTGACATCAATTGGTCGTGGGGGCAGCAGCTTGAGCAGAGATGCCCAGACTTCCCTCTCCCCGGCCACTTCTTCTAGCTATTCCGGGGGAATCCCAAGGCGTTCCCAGGCCAGCCGGGAGACATAGTCCCTCCAGCGTGTCCTGGGTCTTCCCCGGGGCCTCCTCCCGGTTGGACGTGCCCGGAACACCTCACCAGGGAGGCATCCTGATCAGATGCCCGAGCCACCTCATCGGACTCCTCTCGATGCGGAGGAGCAGCAGCTCTACTCTGAGCCACTCCCGGATGACTGAGCTTCTCACCCTATCTTTAAGGGAAAGTCCAGACACCCTGCGGAGGAAACTCCTTTCAGCCGCTTGTATTCGCAATCTCGTTCTTTCAGTCACCACCCATAGCTCATGACCATAAGTGAGGGCAGGAACATAGATTGACTGGTAAATTGAGAGCTTTGCCTTATGACTCAGCTCCTTTTTCACAACGACAGACAGATGCAGAGCAGAATCTTAACTAGGAAAAAAAAATCTGAGCACATCACACCAGTTCTGATGTCACTACATTGGTTACCTGTGCCATTTAGAATCGACTTTAAAATACTGCTTATGGTTTACAAAGCCTTCAGTCATCTCACCTCATCCTATATTTCAGAAGGCCTTACACTTCAAATTATGACCTTAGATCTTCAAATGAGGGTCTGCTTATAATGCCAAGAGCTAAACATAAAAGTGGCGAGGCGGCCTTCTGCGGTTATGCACTTAAAATCTGGAATAGCTGACCGACAGAAATTCACCAGGCTAATACAGTGGAGCACTTTGAAAAACTGCTAAAAACAAATTTTAACATAGCTTCATTTTAGTGTAACCCTAATATTCTGTATATGCATTTAATCATTTTTATCATATCTCTGCTTTTCTTTTTCCGGTTTTCTTTGGTGGTGATCTGTGCCCCCCACCACCTGATCAGGGCACCGTGCAGTCCCTACATTGATGGATCAAAGGCCAGAGGTCCACGACCATCATCATCATCTTCCACGTGAAGCCTGAAAGCCATGAGGACTGATTGAGATTATTGATTTTACGTAGAGTGCCTAATGGGGGCTAGGTGGTCTCTTGGCCTTGGAACCTCTGCAGATTTTTTTTCCATCCCTCTGGAGTTTTTTTTATTTTTTTATTTTCTCCAGTCCTCCCAGCCATCGGACCTTACTTTATTCTTCGTTACTTAGTATTGCCTAATCTTCTTTTATTCTTTCTTCATCTTGTAAAGCACTTTGAGTGACATCATTTGTATGAAAACGTGCTATAGAAATAAATGTTGTTTTATTTCTTCCACCACAACTGTAATTCCCATGCATCAGACTATGGTTTTAGAGCAAAGCAGACACATAGAAGAAAATACTAAATGAGTGGAAAGTCCAAAAAAAGACTAATTCCACTCAACAAAACTACACAACCAAGTAGTGATCATAAGCGATTAAAAAGGCTAATAAAGGCTAACGTAGTTCACCAAGGCTTAAAAGTCAAGTGGCTTTATGCAGGTAGCACCAACAGAGCTAGAGAAAAAGTTTTAAGACAGACACAAAAAATTTACTGCACTACTGGAAAGAATTTCACTGCCTTTTTTATTTATACATTTTCAATAAGAGATTACTGTACTGAAGGTGGATGAGCTGCGTGTTAATGGAGCGAGCGAGTTTCTGTGTCTTCAGCCAGCAGCCACCCTGGCTTCAGAGCAAAATGGTAAGTGGATGTATTTGAAATGCTAGGGAGACATGGTGTGCTGAAGTCCTAAAAGTCCAACACGTAACAGTATAACAGAGCAGGGCTGGCGTACGTGAGGGAAGTTGGCAGCAGTTAGCAACAGAAAAGAAGTGCTTCAGCCAGTGAGCACAACAATCACGTTACTATTCATAATGCCACTTTAGACAAGGTACATTTCTGCTGACCATTCGCCCCAACTTCCATGACTGTCTTAACAGCATCGTAGGCCCCCAGGCAAAGCAGTACGCTGGGGTCCCTGTTTTGATAGCAAAACAGAAACACACATAGGCATCAGAAACATTGTGGGCTCCTATGCTCCTTGGGCCCCCGGCCAGTGCTCATTGTGACCATGCTTTAAGATGGTCTTGGTCACAACTCCTATATATCCTTACAAGGCATCAGATAATAAAATAAGTATTGCTGTACTGGTTTCAGAAACAGTGCATTCTATGAACATACATAATATTATTACAAAAAATAAAGCAATAAAAATGCTTAACATGTAAACAAAAAACATACAAGACTGGTATTAGATACAATAAAGTTTATAATACGAAACTGGATACAAAACGAAACCTGGCTGCTTTGCTTCTCTGGCTTCTCTAGAAACCTTGACCGTTATAAAGTTCATTCTGCACGCTAAAAAGCACGGACGCTTTCAACTAAACACGAGTAGTGCAAACTTAACAAGAACTTAAAAAAAAAAACATTGTGACTGACACCTTAAACAGATTCCAGAAATTGTACAAAAAAAAAAAAAAAAAAAAAAAAAAAGACAACCAGTACATATACTGTAGGCCCTGGTGTCCCACTGGATCGTTACAGCACAAAGCGATGTGCATGGGCACCGTCCTGACAAATATTCAGAGGTAGAGGCACAGAAAGGGGGCCGGATTAAGACCTTTAAAGGCTTGAAGCTTCCCCCCACTTCCTTTCCTTTGGGAAGCGGTGCAGTGTCAAGACAGTATATGGTAGAGATGGTGCGCTGCTGAACTCGACTTGGGATGTTGTGGGTCAGTTTGGGGCGAGGGAGTACTTCGAAGACCTCCACCATCCCACTAACATGCCTTCCAATGAGAAAGCAGAGCCCGGGGACTCAGAGGTGGGCTCCCCCATCTCTGGGACTGAGGTCATCGAGGTGTTCAAAAAAACTCCTTGGTGTCAGGGCCCTGGGGGTGGACGAGATACGCCTGGAGTTCCTCAAGGCTCTGGATGTTGGACTGTCTTGGTTTACACTCCTCTGCAACATCGCATGGACATCGGGGACAGTGTCTCTGGATTGGCAGATCAGGGTGGTGGTCCCCCTCTTTAAGAAGGGGGACCGGAGGGTGTGTTCCAACTACAGAGGGATCACACTCCTCAGCCTCCCTGGAAAAGTCTATTCGGGGGTTCTGGAGAGGAGGGTCCGTCGGATAGTCGAACCTCAGATTCTGGAAGAACAGTGTGGTTTTCGTCCTGGTCGCAGAACAGTGGACCAGCTATACACTTTTAGCAGAGTCCTGGAGGGTGCATGGGAGTTTGCCCAACCAGTCTACATGTGTTTTGTGGACTTGGAAAAGGTGTTTGACCGTGTCCCTCGGAGAACCCTGTGGAGGGTACTCCAGGAGTATGGGGTACCGGACCCCCGGATAAGGGCTGTTCGGTCCCTGTACAGCCGGTGTCAGAGCTTGGTCCGCATTGCAGGCAGTAAGTCGAGCCCGTTTCTAGTGAAAGTTAGACTCCACCAGGGCTGCACTTTGTCACCGATTCTGCTCAGAACTTTTATGGAGAGAATTTCTAGGCGCAGCCAGGGTGTTGAAGGGGTCCGGTTTGGTGGACTCAGGATTGGGTCACTACTTTTTGCAGATTATGTTGTCCTGTTTGCTTCATCAGGCCGTGATCTTCAGCTCTCTCTGGATCGATTCGCAGCTGAGTGTGAAGCGGCTGGGATGGGAATCAGCACCTCCAAATCCGAGACCATGGTCCTGAGCCGGAAGAGGGTGGAGTGCCCTCTCAGGGTTGGGGGAAGAGATCCTGCCCCAAGTGGAGGAGTTCAAGTATCTCAGGGTCTTGTTCACAAATGACGGAAGAATGGAGCGCGAGATTGACAGGCGGATCGGTGCGGCATTCACAGTGATGCGGGCTCTGCATCGGTCTGTCGTGGTGAAAAAGGAGCTGAGCTGTAAAGGCAAAGCTCTCAATTTACCAGTCGATCTACGTTCCTACCCTCACCTATGGTCATGAGCTATGGGTAGTGACCGAAAGAACGAGATCACGAATACAAGCGGCTGAAATGAGTTTCCTCCGCAGGGTGTCTGGGCTTTCCCTTAACGATAGGGTGAGAAGCTCAGTCATCCGGGAGGGGCTCAAAGTAGAGCCGCTGCTCCTCCGCATCAAGAGGAGTCAGAGTAGGTTGCTCGGGCATCTGATCAGGATGCCTCCTGGACGCCTCCCTGGTGAGGTGTTCTGGGCATGTCCAACCAGGAGGAGGCCCCAGGGAAGACACAGGACACGCTGGAGGGACTGTGTCTCCCAGCTGGCCTGGGAACAGCTTAGGATTCTCCCAGAAGAGCTAGAAGTGGCCGGGGAGAGGGAAGTCTGGGTATCTCTGCTCAAGCTGCTGCCCCCGCAACCCAACCTCGGATAAGCGGTAGAGGATGGGTGGATGGAGGCCTTAAGCCCTTAAAAGATTTTGGTGAACCCATAGATATCTAATTCAAAATAAAGACAATAAAACATTAAAATAAAATTTTATTTTTGGAAATTAAACAAAACTTATAGTATGGAGGAATTTGGGAGTCCCCTTTTTTGTAACTTGGTTCAGCTGCACCATATGGTCCATGATAAACCCAGCAATAGAAAATTTCTGTATTGCCCCCTTTCCCCCTTGATGCCCTGAGCATGGGCTTATTTTGCTAAACGGTTAATTGAGCCCTGCAGAAAAATCTAGGTTACAAAACAGATCATAATCCAAAAACAATAACAATAATCACCTCCATAATCAAAATGACATAGCATAGGAGATGTAGACGTGGTAAAACGGCAACAGTACTGTAACAGTAGCCTTTGAATGCATTGCTAAAGACTGATTTAGTTTCAGTATCACTCGCCTATCAGATTGGCTTACATTAAAACCTGTATTAAAATTCCACAAAAATCGTTCTTTTGTTCACCCAATTGAAGACTTGATGATAATACTCTACACTTTCAGTATAACTGCATTTTCACCACTTTTCTCTAGTACCGACCCAGTATTCAAAACGGTAGTACTGTATATAAATAAGGTGCTGGATGTGCGTGTAATTTTTAGGGTTCACACTTGACTGTTTAGCTTAATTATATCAAAACGTTAAAAAAAGTTACATGACTGCCGCACTTACCCAAGTGATGCCCAATGCAATGGTCTTGTCATCCTCCTCCAAGCATCGGTCCAGTCCGACAACGTGGGTCTCACCGGATATAGCAGAGGTATAAGAAATACACAAGGGGGCCGCGGCAGTTCATGCACTCGGACTTTTGGCGGTTGTCTTGCATTTAGTGTGCATATCGACTCTTCCTGATGCAGGTGGGCCCAGGACAATGACCCTAAGCATATGGCAAAATCTATACAGCAGACACAAAATCAAGCTCCTCCAATGGCCACAGACCTCAACCCCATTGAAAACCTATGGGGTGAGCTGAAGAGGAGAGTGCAGAAGAGAGGACCCAGGAATCTGGATGATGTAGAAAGACTGTGCAAAGAGGAATGGTCAAAAATCCCTGTCTCTGTATTCTCCAACCTTGTGAAAAATTGTAGAAGATTTAAGTGCTATCTTGTAGGCAAAAAGGGGGTTGTACGAAATATTAACAGCAGGTGTGCCAATAATTGAAATAAACGTACTTCAAAGTTGGATTTTTCTCTTTTGTGTTGTGAGCCTATATTTTTTGGAAAAAAAAAAAAAAAGAATTTATTATTGCCAATAATTGTGAAGGACGCTTTATATATGTGAAAACGCTAACGGCTCGTTTGCCCTGCACAGCATATGCTGGATGATGAAGTGAAAGAAACGAAGAACACACACAGTAGAGGCTAAAACATTAAGCAAACCCTCTACCCATGTGTTGTTCTATGCAACTTGATTTGACCCAATGTACTGTATATAGTTTTAAATTGAAATATCATTGAAGAGATTAATTTGATTCAATTTCCTGACTATTTTACTCTGCATTTTGCGTTGGTAAAGAATATGTTAATGTACTTGATTTTGTAGCAATCAGGCAGGGGGTTCAAATCCTGCTGAAGTATGTGACCCTGAGCACATCACTTCCACCTTTTTGTGCAGAAGGAAAAAAAAAAAAAAGTAACCAATTGGATCTCAAATATAAGTCACCGTGGATAAAGGCATCAGCCAACTATGTAATGTATATTCGTGCAGGTGCAAGCAGTCAAATTGCACTGTAAAATCTTCCATTTAGTTATTACACAAGTGATACTCCAGAAAATGTATATGGAAATACTGTGTAGTCCTTTCCATACACATTTGTAATGTTGCATTTGATTATTTTGCACAGTACAATCTGTTTGTGCACATACATTTCTGAAGTCTACCCCTAAACACTGGACATTAGCATCCCACTGTTGAGAAGAAAAATGTTTTTGCCCTTAGCAAATGGTGACCATGACAGTTCATAATGAAAGTAAAATTTGGAGAAAGTAGGCAGAAAGTTCTCATACTTAAAGGGTTTGGGTAAAATTTTGCAAAACCTGATAGAAAAATGTTTACTACAGAAAGATGCAGAGCAGAATAGGAAATTAATAACCAAAGGGAGTAATTTAAAGTAACAGTTTGAGAACAAGCAGATCTTAGTGCATACACCAAACCTTGGACAACTTATATTCAAAGTTCAGAAACTAAACACTTTAAATAGGTGTGCAACAGATGTTCAGATTATTTTAAAACATTTCAGCCTATTTGATATAAAAAGTAAGCACTATTAGTCAGCAGTACAAAGGCAAAATTTCTCAGGACTCCAGTGAAAAGTGAAGCAAAATGACACCTTTTACTGGCTAACTAAAAAGATTACAATATGCAAGCTTTCGAGGCAACTCGGGCCCCTGCTTACATCTTGCCTGAAGAAGCGGCCCGAGTTGCCTTGAAAGCTTGCATATTGTAATCTTTTTAGTTAGCCAGTAAAAGGTGTCATTTTGCTTGACTTTTCACTACATTCATAATGGTTAACACGGTACAACACCCTAGTACTCAGGACTCTGGTGAAACTTTCTGAAAATGATTTTTTTTTTTGAAGGACTATGAAAAAGCAGCAAGTATTACATCAAGTGCTAAATGAAGGTCTGGAGAAGCAATTGTGCTCGGGGAAAAGAATGATGCATTGTAGTGTTAGACATCAATGTTTTATTTGTAGGCCAAGCTCAAAGCTCAAGTTATTTCAAATAATGGGCTCCAAAACTAGTCTATTAAAATGAGGACATTTGGAGACAAACATGAATTAAGGAGCATTGAATGCTTTACAGATGTGCTGAATTTTCTATGAAAGAATCTCTATTTTACCAGCCCAATTTCATGCTATTCCAGAAGCAAAAGGTTTAAACTCTATTTATGTGCATTAATGTGCATAAAATAGCACAGGTGCCAACTTACATCTTATGTATTAAGCTTATGAAATCAAAATTTAAATTTAACCCATGCCAGGGCATTTTAATTTAATAAGCATGCCTAAAAAACATTTAAGAATTCTTTCACTTTACTCCATGGAAAAAACAGTTCTGCATAAAGCACAACTATGGCATATTTTACATCCCACCAGATACAATAAGGAGATAAACACTACTTGTTTCATATCAATCTTTATTGTCTTTTGGAATTCACAAAAATCAAACCCTTAACCATTCACATCAGCAGAGACAGAGAGAGACAGAGAGAGTGAGAAAGAGAGATTGAGAGAGAGAGAGAAAAGAAAAATAAAAAACAAACGCTCTCAGGCCTGTTCGGGCTCCAGGAGAGAAAGAGGCCAAAATGTAAAAGGTTGTACTTAAAGTGCTTCTGTTAACATTTTGAAAAAAAGTAAAAAAAAAAAAAAAAAGTCAAATGACTGGCAGCACGATCTCTGCAGCTCAAACTGAAAAAGGAGAAGGGGTGGGGGGAATAATTCATAGCAGAATTAACAGCAGATGTAAACCAACATATTTAACCAAGCACAAGACTTGATTTGCCTCCAGGAGGATTTCTCCGGTTGCTTGAACCTCCAGCAGTTGGTGCTGCTGCATTAGAGCCTACGGAGTTTGATGGTTCTTTTTCTTCTGGAACATATTCATGTTCTTCTACATTTGCTTTAAGGTGGGGGGGTGAGAGGAAAAAAAAAAAAAAAAAGTTAAAGTATGTTCAAAGAGAGCAACACTTGCTATAAATACACATATGGTGTTCATGTCATTTAAATTTTCATGTATTCAGATTTCCTGAAGGATCTTGGCCAGACAAGTAAATTAGGTTATTATGGAACACATTTTACAACTCTCCCCAACAACCCACAATTACAAAATAACACCTCATTGAATGTAAACACTGAAGAATTGATTCCGTCTCCTTTACTGATGGTCAGGAACAAGGCCGTCATGCTAACAGCTGTTACATATTGTCTTAACTCATTCATCAGATAGGAAAGTTTGCGGCCTCAATAAAAGAGTAAAGTCTCCACTGGACAACAAATATGTTGCTTCTTGGACACTTCTGGGTATAGCTTACAGATTTTGGCCTGCTAATCACAAAAATCACCTTTATATAAAATAACCGAATACATATTGGTTTATTACATTCATTTTTTTTTTTGCAATTTCCTCTCATATTAAGAAAAAATATAGTTGGGTATACACACCCACCTGCACCAACACACTACAACATCATCTGCAATGACTTAAAAGTACTGGCACTGCTACTAGGACTGCAGCCCATACACACTAATTGCGGTTTCATCGGAGAAATGGGCAACCATGCCAAAAAGTTTCATTACATTAAAAATAACTGGCCACACTAAGCATTTGGTTCCAGGGCAGAAAAGCGCGGCACATAAACCACTTGTCAACCTCAAAAAAAAAATAAATAAATAAAAGATTTTTGTGTCTGCGCTTGGATTGATGAAAAATTCTACAAACGCAAATGACAAGGAAAGTGATGGATTTTGATATCTGGAAAAAAATGTTTCCAGAAATAACCGACACCAAAATTAAGGAAGGCATTTTTAATGGTCCACAAATCAGACACATCAATGACAAGTGGTTTAAAGGTCTGTTAGTGGAACCAGAGGAAGTCATATTGAAGGCATTCAGGGATATTGAGAATTTTCTTAGCACCTACAGAGCACCAAACTGCATCCAGTTGGTTGACCCCATGTTTTAAAGCATACAAAACCATGAAATGCAATACGTTTTTAAAGATTCACTGTCTACATTCACACTTGGACTTCTTCCCTACTAATCTTGGTGCAGTCAGTGATAAACATAGCAGCAGAAAAGTGGAACCCATCAAGGTTGACTATTGTTAGACACTGAAATGAGAAGCTTCAGATAGAGAGTACAATTGAAAGTCAGCATTGAAAAATGATGCATCAGAATCATTAAGTGAATAAACACACTAAATTCAATAAAAGTTAATTTCAGGTTTCTCCAAACAGCTACAAAATGCAGTCAATCTGAAATTATATTTATATGGTCAGCTTGACGCACCTTCCAAATCACCAATATTTTTTTTTCCTTTTGTTTCCTTAGGAAACACTTTAAATCCCTTTTCACAATTAGTGGTTTATTCCCAACAAAACGACTTGGAGAGGAATATATAGAAAATGTATTCACATACACAAAGAGGGAAGGCAACAAGAACACAAGGTGTAGTTGTATAGATACCATCAAGAAGAAGAGACGTCATCAAGAGGTCAGCATAGGCATATTAGAAGGCGGCATATTATACAAATCTGAAAACTACCAGATACTGTGTTTTTTTTGTGTACCATATAGTGAGGGATCACTGTATAGGATTGAAATAAAAAGTACAGTAATCCCTCGCTATATCGCGCTTCGACTTTCGCGGCTTCACTCTATTGCAGATTTTATATGAAAGCATAACTAAATATAACACGCGGATTTTTCGCCGCTTCGTGGGTTCTGCGGACAATGTGTCTTTTTTCTTCCTGTACATTCTTCCTCAGTTGGTCTGCCCAATTGATTTCATACAAAGGACGCTATTGGCGGATGACTGAGAAGCTAACCAATCAGAGCACGCAGTTAAGATCCTGCGTGCTGAATGCAGTGTTAACCAGGAGGTCTCGTCTTGCTCATTCAGCGTTGTGTTTCGCTGTGTAAAGAGTTGTGCTCTTTTGTGTTTATCTTTGTGCATAGTCAAGCCCTTCATTATGGCTCCAAAACGATCTGCTACTGCTTCAGGGGCCGTGCCCAAGCGCAAACGGATGATGTTAACGATTGCCGAAAAGGTAAACGTTTTGGATTTGTTGAAAGCTACGATTCTTTTTATTTAAAAAGTAGGAAAGGAATATAAGATCTACGGCCGCAGTGTTCTTTTACCAGGGTGCAAAACAAGTTGTAAGTGGATGTAATAAGGCAGCAGTCTGGATGGAATCTGCTTTAGGGATTTGGATTGAAGACTGCCAGAAGAAGAACAACGACAGTGCTAAACAATCGCCTGAAGTGGCTCCTTTGGAAGAACTGTAACGCTCTCCTTTGTTGTGCAGTAAAATTAAACTCATTGTTATCGGACAAGTCATCGTGTCATTGTTGGCGAGTAACCATAATTAATTTTCTACTTACAGTACTTAGTACATGTATGCGACGTTTAGTGTCACTGTACACATTTACTGTATACTATTTTTCTTGCATTGTATCGTATTTATTGCTGGTGGCCGGTCTATCGTAATGGCTGTAACATATGCGATATCGGAGACACTCATATCTAAAATAATATTTAGGTTTTACTGTATATAAACAGTGTGTTTATATACATAATTTCAATAAATCTTACCTAATATGTAAGAGAATACAAAGGGATTATGCTGTATAACTGTGCAGGGAATATTTATAAACAGTGTGGGAGAGTTTATAAGGGCTTAAAATATATAAAAATAGCCATACAAACATATGGTTTCTACTTCACGGATTTTCACCTATCGCAGAGGGTTCTGGAACGCAACCCCCGTGATCGAGGAGGGATTACTGTATAACCATTTTACTCAAAATCTGATTTCCCGCTACAGGTATTGTGGGTTAAGCAGTGTTTTCGGAGGCAATGAAAACACTTTAGATTTTTAGGGCCAAGGTTTTTACTTAATCTGCTTAGTGATCCTGGACTCAATCCTTTTCAATTAAAAAGTTTCTAAAATAGAACCTTGGCCTTTTATAGATTTTCAAGATGTTCGGCAACATCTCCCTACTTGTAGGATTGTCATGAACTCCAAAAAAACCACTAGAGGTGTGTACGATTATTACTGTAATTAAAACTTTTGAGTCCACAATGTGTCAGAGGGACATTGCTTCTCCAGATATTGACAGGTGTCAGCTCAATAGTTTTAGTCAGCATGATCATTAATTTATTATTAAACATCACACACAGTACCTTACGTGCTCTTTAGTGCTAATTTTCAAAGTATATACCAATAAAACACTTCCCTCTCCTTAATTCAGGTCTAATATTCTACATCAGATTTAAACTGCATGCTACATTACAAAGCAGGAGAATCTGCGACTATCCAGTAGAGTAACTGGCATCTTTATCCTTTAGCTCCTTAAATTGTCAGCAGTTATGTGACATACAGTACAGTATTTAGAACTCAATTGTTCAGAACTTGACCACTACAGAGAGCAAAAAATTGCATTTTCTAGTAGTAAGTGACATTTAAAGAACTTGCCGTTTTAAATTAGTTGAACTTACCAGTGTCAGTTTTCTCTTTTTCAGCACTTTCCTGCAGAACATTAGAGAGAAAAAAAAATGTCAAGATCCTTTCCAGAGTAAACCTCAAAGAGCTCATTCTTATGCCATTTTTTTACCAAATGCATGCAACACTGGACAGCATACATACATATATTGTTAAACAATTAAATGGTGATCTCTATCTCAAAATGCAGTCAAAGTAACACTAAACATGGGCACCACTTATGAAAAGATGCAAATAGTGAATGGCATAGGATTGGATACAAACTCTAGTTAAGAGAATTCTTGGAAGGGCAATAAAAATTTATTAAAACAAAAAAAATGCAGGAAAGCCATTTAAATGAATAAGTAATAACTACACCAATTTAGCTAGAGAGGCCAAGGAGAAAAACTCTAAAATATGCTATTTAAAATATTCCTGGTTAGGACATTTACATAATGGTTTAGCCACAGAACCTATTATCTTTCATTTCCCAGGTTTAAGTCTATGTCAGAGAACCAAAATGTGAGACATTTGTACAACATCCACATCTATTCTTCCAGTCTCCTCCAAGATCTCAGAGCCATGGGGATTTGGTTCTTGGAGATTTAAATTTGCTTCTGTGAAACTAAGTGAGATGGAGTGAGAGTTCGTGTAATCTTATGGTGGACTGGATTGCTCCTCATGGTTTACTCCTGCTATAGCTTGTTTTCCCCAATACAGTATCAAGTTTGGATTATTAATACATACAATAAAAATGTTACCACTATTTTTTTGCATTATTAACTATGCCAATTAAGTGACTGTGGAACTATAAAAACTAAACTATCTGAAATAAAGCATACAAAGGGTAAACAAAAATGCTGAAAAAATTTATTTTATAATGCACTTATTTCTAGCAGTAAATGAAGTAGTTTCCCACCCAAGATCAGCATACTTCAGAAATAAATGGTGCCTCATTTAAATAGCATGATTTGAAGCAGTGTCAAACAAGGATACTTTATGTCCATCTGAACAAGAAAACGTTCCTATGAATACTGTTAACACTGTGTAATACATAGACAGTCTATTTAAAAGATTTGTAAAAAAGAACCAACAGCAAAACAAGCAGACCTTCAAAGACACTTAATTTTACAAAGCTTTCATAGTCTTAAGTTTCGTATTAATGAAGCAGCGGTCCAGCATTGTGTTGGAGTATCCCATAATCTTGAATCTTGCATCTGAAAAAGATTCTGGCCGCCCCGGATTATTAAGCTAGTATGAGACTTATCTGAAGTTTCATTTTTGATTATACCTGTAAAATGTATACTAGGAGCAAAACAATATTACCTCTATTGTAAGCTCATTCACAAAATTATCTGCAACTATCTAATACTACAAACACCTAAAAGTCTTAGTTTCAGTGTCCAAGATTCAACAGGTTTTTTGGCAGCATGAGCTTTGTGGAAGCATCAAGGCAGCAAAAGGTAAATGTACGTTTCAAAACGCCATATCATTAGGATTATAGTTTCTCATCTACTTATGTATTAGGAAACTATTAACAAAAAGTTGCACTGGAAAGCCAGATATAGTGGTTAAATGGCAGAACAGTACAGTTCAGGTTTTAACTACTGCATGGTTTTCACTTCTACCAAAACCAGTTGAACTGTTGGACTGGGTCAGAAAATTTGATGTTGAAGTCCACAAACCAGGTGGATCATCCAGGTCAAAAGACCGCACAATCAAATTATAAGAAAGCTGTAAAGAAAAAAAAAACAAACAATTTGACTGATATCCAAAAGGATGCCATCATTACGGATATCCAACCATGACATGCAAACTAACATAAATGCCAAGGAAGCAACTATGGCTATCATATTTGACTAGAGATATTAAAAAAAAAAAAAATCTTGGAAGGCAAAAAAGTGATACATGAAAGAGCAGTAATTTGATTTGCCTTACTGCAAGTATCATATTACTCCAAACAGGCTATTAACGCAATATGCCTGTTCTTATTTAACTGCTTCGCTTGTATCATCATTAGTAAAATATGCCATTCATTTCCTTGAAAGTGTCCTTCAAAACAAAATTTTGGGCATGCGTTTTCTACTCATATCTTCAGTTGTACTAACTGAGCTGTGCAAAAATAAGGACTGCTTAAGTCGGTGTCACAATGCAGGTATTTAGTCAGAGGATGTCAAACTTGACGACTGGAGCTGCTGATCTTGTAGCCTTGATAGGCATTGAAGGGGATAACACATTAGACGACTCTGTGGCGAGTTTCTAGCAGAGATTCATATTTCTAGTATTACTAACTCAAAACAGCCAATTTACAAATCTTCCCGTGCATCCAAAATACATGGTCTTATTAACCCCAACTGCTCCTGAAACTAAAGCGTTATACTTTTTCCTATCACATGCAGAAACATTTAAACATCCACCACAGCAAGTCAATGGTTGCTGGATTACATTCTCAAATGTCTTGTTTTCTGTGACTTTCATATGGTTTTAAAACCACTGCTTTAACATGGGACTAAATAAGTAAATTCTTTGACCACCAGCCTCCACCACAGCACCGAAGTGGTGTCCTCTCTTACAAAGTATTAAGTCGGGATCCACAGATATTAACTGCAACTTTTTTTTTTTTTTTAATGACAAGATACGTTTCATCTAGTCATGGAACTGATCATGGTATTGAATTCCTTGTACTTTTCTGCAGAATTTAACTTTGTACTTTCCTTATTAAGTATACTGTTTTTTTTTTCAGGTTGCTTTGGATAAAGGTCTGTACTAAATAATGACACAGAACTCACTGGGCATTCTTATATTGCACTTTCACTGCCTCAGCTTGTGTAAACCCGTGATAGGCATTGACATGATGTCTTAGAGAAGAAAAGAGAAACATCTGGAAGGAGGAGGGGGAGAAAAAAAAAATGTATGTGCACCATTAACTTCTATGAGGTTTAACACAATCAAATTATATTTGACTACCGAAATTAATTCTATAACATGCATGAAATTTATAGGTACCTAAACTAATACAAATGTGTTAAAAATTACTAGAAATACAATCATAAGTCTCAAATTCAATAAAATATGCATTATTGGCAGTAGATCTTTTGTTTTTGCATGTGAAGTGACCAAAACAATTGTGGTATAAGGGTTTGTCCAAATCTTGATTTAGCATATGCACTCCTACTTGTTTTAATACAGACTGAACATTTAATGGAATATATTATGTTACAATCAACCTACCACTACAGGTGCAGATTCTCCAGCAGTGGAACTGGGCTGTGTTGCCGGTATATTTTTCTTGTTTGGAGGAAATTCTTCAGAACCCCCAAATATACCCAAAGATCTTCCTTCCCCTGAAGAGAAGAAGAAAAAAAATGACACAGACATTAACTTAGTGATGCTGTAGATATAAAGTGAAAACACTTTAATTAAAGCCAGTGACCCTTTAAATGATAGAGGAGAGCACTCTTACAATCAAAACTTTAAATTCAACACATCTGGTCACATTTTGCACACAATTTTTGTTTGAAATATAATACAACTTCAGCAGGAAAGCTTTACATTTAGAATTAAGTGAAGATGACTAAATTTCTGATACTGCAGGCTTAACACAGTGTTTTGGGGTTTCAGTAGTTTCCACATACAGTACTGGCATTTTAAACAACTGTTATACTGGTAATACACAATGACCAATACCAAATTACAAAAGCACATTTGTCTACATGAACACAACTGCAAAATAAGCAGAAGAGTGAATGATGTATGAAATGAGGGAACTAGGCTCACAGACTGAAGACTTTCTGTATCACCATTGATGACAGACAGTTCACAAATGTCACTTGGATAGGACATGGCTTGACAGTGAAAATTTAGGCATTTCTATAAGCACAGCTATAGAAAAAAATAACACTTTCACATAGCACAATTTTCTTTAGGTTTATACTGGCAAAACATTCCATTCTATCCCATACATGTCTGTTTTTAAGGGTGAAAGATTAATACTTGCAGCTCATTTAAAGACAACAGATTACGTGGCTGGGTTTGTATCAGTGACACATAAGATCACCTAATGTAAATGGTATAATGTTTGGCACAAAGTACGAGTCCATCCTCATATGCTGCCAACATTGCTAGACATCAGAAATCATTAGGGAGTTTTCAGTGGGGTCAAAGGATTTAAGTCTGAAAGACTCAAGATGCAATATACATCAATTAATGTCTGCCTCTGTATTTTTAGAATTCCTTGGGGAAAGCAGTATAGATTATCATGGTCTCATTACTGTAACTATTCATTGTAGACAATCTTCCAAACAGTGTTTGAAGGATTAAGTTTTTTTTTTTTGGTCCCAGTGGTCCATAATACTCTTGCACTACACATGCAGAAGATTTGTATTGTTTTTCTATACCCTGATGGATTGTAGGAATGAAGGTTTGTTGAAGTGAAAACCATGACTAAGAATTTCATTTTAAAACACATGCTCATTTATTCCAGCTCATGACAACAGAAAACTGAAGCCCATCCTGGCATATACAAGCACAACTCAGAAGCCATAAACATACCAAAAAAAAAATAAAAAATACAGAAGTTAACTTTATGATGCCCTAGGACAACTCAGGATTTAACAGCATCATCGAAATCAAAAATTTGATGCAAAAATGGCCATTTATGTATATTTGATAAATTCTACAGCGATTATTTAGTACATGTCAATCTTGCTTTTTTGTATTGGCATGCAAATCGAGAGTTTGTCATTTGACACTAGTTATGATCATCTGAAACATTTTTTTTTTTTTTAAATTGATTGGGGGGGGGGGCACAATTAAAGTACTTCCCAGCTTTCCTTGTATAGGTGGGTGATATGTTAATGCTGTCTGTGAACTCCTATTCAATATTTATGCCGGCTTACTGAAGAGCAATTCCAGAATGGATACACTGCTAATAACTCATTTATACATTATTCAAACAAAGAAATTCCTTTACAATTTGGATTAATAACTTCTAAGTCTAGATATTTTACCTGAGCATATGATATGCTGCGCTAAAAAAAGTTGTAATTTTATGAAATTAAAACTTGCAATGGGAAGTGAAAAAAGAAACCCGACATTACCCTTTATTCCACAGAAATCTACAAAACCAACAACTTCTAAATGTCTAGTGCATGAATCTGGCTTGCATTGATAAATGATTCTCATCCTGATGCATAGTCACTTTTTATTGTGTAAATGTTAAGGTTTATTATTTTTATCTCAGCAACTGCAAGATGCTGGCAAAGTTATTGCGAGTAATATATATATATTTTTTAAAACCTATTTACAGTGTGGATGACTACACAAACTTCTCTAGGAAACTACATTTAAAGTTGCTATATTACATAGGTAACAATTTTTCCGTTAATCATGTAATCTGATATAAGGATATAGCAAGTTGGCTAATGGAACCTTACCTACCATATATACACATATTATATTTTATATCTATACTAATAAAAGGCAAAGCCCTCACTGACTCACTCACCTACTCATCACTAATTCTCCAACTTCCCGTGTAGGTAGAAGGCTGAAATTTGGGAGGCTCATTCCTTACAGCTTACTTACAAAAGCTGGGCAGGTTTCATTTTGAAATTCTAGGCGTAATGGTCATAACTGGAAGCTATTTTTCCCCATATACTGTAATGGACATTAGCTCAATGGCTGTGGGGGGTGGAGCTGCGTGTGACATCATCACACCTCCCACATAATCACGTGAACCGACTGTGACCGCAGTACGTAGAAAAGAAGGAAGAGCTCCTAAACAGCGCTGAAGAAAAACGCTGAATACTTTATTAGCGAGATACAAGTTTAATGAGAAGACACGAGGTATAAACTAGACTTTGGATCACTGGTAACAGAGTTAAAATTGCTGTAGCGAGAAACTTTTAAGTGCCGGGACTTAGCTAACATTAAATAAAGCCGTGGACATCGCAACATCACACAAGAGAGCAGCTCACGTGAACTGACTGAACGCAGTACGAGTGATCACTTCATGCATCAAACCTGTTCAAAAAAACGCATTACACAATTGACAAGGTAGGAAAAGAATATGCTCCGAGGTGAGCTCCACAACTAACGCGGTCTTGCGGAAGCAACTTCGTAACACTGCCACCAAATACTCACAGAAAAATCCACAAGTTAATACACACGCTGTCTCTAGAGTTTCTCCACACTCAATGTATTCCTTGCATCCCCTTTATACCCTCTGATCTCCCATTTCAATTCAGATGCCTCCAATTTCCAGTAAGGCTCTGCTGCGCGATGACAAGCAATAAGTCTCAGGGACAGACCCTACAAAACGATGCCATTGATTTCAGGCAAGATTGCTTTTCTCCTGGACAACTGTACGTTGCATTCTCAAGAGTGAGCTTGCGCAGCTTCGTCATATTACAACTGGAGTGCAGCCAGAAACTTTTAAGTGCCGGGTCTTAGCCAACATTAAATAAAGCCATGGACATCGCAACATCACACAAGAGAGCAGCTCACGTGAACTGACTGAAAGCAGTACGAGTGATCACTTCCATCCATCAAACCGGTTCAAAAAACGCATTACACAATTGACAAGGTGATGGCTTTATATGCCGTTCGTTTATAAAACAGAGGAGAGAAGCTGTGTAAAGGCTGTTTCACAAAAAACCAGTGGAGCGTCTTATATGAGCAGGCAGTCAGCTAAAGAAGGGAATCAATAAACATCTATAATCGTAATAAACAAACAAAAAATAACGTACAAGCCGCGGATTAAATAAAGAAAATGGGTACCTGAACAGTAAAGTAAGTCTCGAATAGCTACACAATAACTATAAGAATCGTAATAAACGAACAATAAAACAGTACAGAACCGCAAAAGCAAGGAGAAACAATGGCCTTATATGGCATTCATTTATAAAGCAGCGGAGAAGCTGTGTGAAGGCAGCTACACAAAAAAAATGTATGAATGTATTCCTGGCATCACCGCTAAACCCTCTGATCTCCCATTTCAATTGAAATGCCTCAAATTTCCAGTAAGGCACTGCTTCGCGATGACAATTAATAAAAGTCTCAGGGACACCCTACAAAAAGGTTGCCACTGATTTGAGGCAACATTGCTTTCCTCCTGGACAAAACTATACGTTGCATTCTCAAAAGTAATCTCAGCGCACAGCTTGGTCATATTACAACCGGACTGCTGAACTGACAACGTGGTATACAAAGAGATCCTTAACAGATAGTTATTGGTATATTTTCCCTCAGTTTAAAAAGGTTTTCTTTTCTTCTTAATAATTTAAAAGCAGTTCTTTGTCGCTGGGAAGCGCGGGGATTTTGCTATATATATATATATATATATATATATATATATATATATATATATATATATATATATATATATATATATATATATATATATATATATATATATATATATATATATATATATATATACACACATACATACACACACACACACACACATACACACACATATATACATATATATTTTATGTATCAGCAACACTCATAAGAGTTACAAAACACTTACAATAATGTTACTGTATTTTTAAAATGTTTCCTTTTCTTTTCATAATTTCTTTAACACACTACTTCTCTGCTGCGAAGTGCGGGTATTTTGCTAGGGTGTATATATATATATATATATATATATATATATATATATATATATATATATATATATATATATATATATATATATATATATACTTTTGAATGGATGCTTTTTTTTTTTTTTGGCATATTGAGCTTCAAATGTTGGTGCAGTCAGAATTAAAACCATGGCAAAACCTGTCCAAATGCAAATTACCTGCTCTGAAATACTAGATAGGAAAATCTTAAATTATTCAGCCTCAACATAATGAACTTTACACCAAATAAAACACATCTTATATGGAAGTATCAAGCTTAAACGCTTTGCAGTGTTTCCACCATACAGACAAAAATCACAAAAGGACTAAAAAGGTTAAAGTTATTTGCAAAGGCCTGAAAGAGACAGAAATGTTCTTGTTTTTTGATTTAAAAAGTACATTAAATTGATTTGAAAATACAGCCAAAACATTACTAATGCTGCAAATGAGTATTTATGCTTGAAATAACTGATCATCTTATATAATACGCTACTGTGGCTGTCCGTTTGTCCAGGATTTTAAATCACCTGTAGCCCACAAACCTATTGATCTGAAATTTGGTACAAATATACTACGTGACCTCTACGGCCTGCTTTCGAGGTGATGATTTGGATTACTCTTTTCAGTTTTATTTTATTGTAGAATCAACTCTTGGCAGCACGCAGCAGGGCGGCCATGCAACGCACGCGTATGGGCGACGTTCTCATCCCTACCACCTTCGCCCTCACTTCCCCTGCCTCTTCATATCTTAAATCATTCTTGAGGCAGATTGATGACTTCAGTGCCAGCTTAAGAGAAAAATTAAGAAACACATACTAAGTAATTGCAATGCAAACACTGACTTAATCAGTTTTAACGCGAAAAGATGCCAATGGAAGAAGAGAAGCGGGCTGCTAGGGTGGAGAAAATGAGCTGCTCAGGAAGCAGCAAGCGCATCAACCTTTGAGCAAACGAATGCTAAACGTACAGAGAAAGAGGAGGAAAACTAGAAATGTATTCACAAGCATACTCAGTTACTGGTTCACAAATAACTGCAAAGCCTCATCTTCAGCAGCTATTAATCCAATGTACAAGGGGTAAACACTCTCAGCTTATCCTTAATGATTCTTAAATGCTATTTGGCTATTAGAGAAACCTTTGTAATTATCCAATGCTTAAACTGGTTATGATGTTCAAAAAACAAGTACATTTTATTTCCGTGTGTTTCAAAGTATTAGTATTCCTACAGATCAATTCTGGGTTCAAAAGTGGCCAAACTGAAACGGCTTTGTAAAGAAACCTGTCAGTCTATATTTTTGTGAAATGAATGTTATTCTGTGCAAAAGACTGACAAAAAACTTAAGTCTTAATACAATGGTGTATGATACTATCTTGAGACAAGAGAGCAAACTATCTAATCAGGACATAAGAAGCAGAAGGCTCAAATGCACAAGAGGTCAAGTACAGCACAGTGCACAGTGTGAGAGACAAATGCCTTACATGTTCTGAACTGGCTGCTACTTAAACAAACAAACAAAAAAAAAAAAATTCCAACCACACACACACACACACACACACATTACACACCAAATATAGGTACAGTAGAGTCTAGCTTATCCTACATTTGCTTATCCAATATTCCGTATTATCCAACGTCCCACCGCAAAAAAAAAGCATCAATCGGTAACAAGAACTGCAAGTTGCAAGCATGAGCGTAGTCTATTCTTTGTTGCTCCCGACTCTGCCGCAGCTAATTACAGTGGAACCTCGGTTTGCGATTATAATTCGTTCTGGAAATGTGCTCGCAGTCCAAAGCACTTGTACAATATATCCATGAGAATTTCCCCATAAGAAATAATGGAAACTCAGATGATGATTCGTTCCACAACCCAAAACTATTCATATAAAAATGATTAATACAAAATATAAAGTAACACTACATAAAGCAAATTAACCTGCACTTTACCTTTGAAAAGAATCATGGCTGGTGTGAGCAAGTTTCTAAACTCTTGTGGGATTCCACACAACAGGACGACATGCGGAACAGCGTCCCAAAGCAAATCGCAGTCTCCCAGCGCTGTAGCAGTTCGCCATAAAAGCAAATCCGAAAAGATCGCGGACATGCTATAACTGCCTGCCGTCGATGGGTGATACAAGGAACATTATAAATCTGCAGAGGACAGTATTACTTTCCCCTGACCATGTGTCTGCGTATAGGAGAATGGCAGATTCCGCTACAATAAATAACAGTGCTGATGCTGTTTCAAGCTTAATAAAGCTGGTGTTGCTAAAGTACTGAGACTCAGCTTCGTGTTTTCGGGTGCAAGATAGGGACTCGCACGTCACAGCACAAACAAACACACACACACACACACACACACACACACACAGTCACAATGCTGTAGTAAACAGTATACGCTCGTACGGATGTTGACTATATGAGTGACGGAGTTAAGGCTCTAGAAACTGCAATTACATTGAGCAACAAGAAGAAACTACAGGAATCGACAAAATGATGCTGCAAAGATGGCGAGACTTGACAGCAAAGAAACGGCACTTGTCAGGAAAGCAGACTACAATCGAAAATGTCTTCAAATCATCACAGGACTGAACTTTAAGTACAGTACATACTGTATTTAACTACAGACAATTCTGTAATCAAGTTAATTTTCAGTTAATTTTTTCTGTTTTGTTGTAAAACATGATTAGGTTCGTAATGTGTAAAATTATACATTTAATAGGCTTTTCCTTAACCCCTGCCATTATTCAACATTTTCGCTTATCCGACGTTCTGCCAGCCCGTTTATGTTGGATAAGCGAGACTCTACTGTGTGTGTCATCTGCAACATGGAGGGGGTGGGGGTGGAGGGGGGGAAGGGCAAATAAACCACCACTGACCTTAGACCGTGAGTTTCTGGAAAGACAACAACCAGTCTTCAATCTTATAGTGCCACTCCATTGATAAGATACATTCATGCACACAACAAGACACAGACAAGTTAAGTCACCAATTAACCAAACCTGCATATTTTTTGCAAAGTGGGAGGAAAAATGAAGGCGGATAACTAGTGCTAAAAGCAGTGGAAAACGAACAAACACTCTACACAGGCACTGCCAATTACAATACACTTAATGCTAAAAAATTTAAACACTAATCTTAGAGAACACTCATTTGGTTTTAGAGGTCAAAGTAATGCCCACCAGCCCACCATTGGAAAGTTTTTGGAATACTTTGATGAACAACAATGAGAGTTAAGGCCAGAGTTAACTCCTGTTTTACGTATATATTTATAGGATGGGCCCAGTTATGAACAAAATCAAAATGTGTAAAGGTGTTTTCACGCTCCTAATCCATTTGCTTTGTTCCAAGTCAGTGGATGATTTGTTACTTTGTTTCAATTTCCAGTTATTACTAAAAACTTTCACGCAAACTAAACCTACCAATAAACACCCTGTGGGCATATCCTGGATGTCTTTCATTGGGCAGAAATGATTTCTACAACCCACCCCCCGGGAAAAAGTTATCACAGTTGCATTTGCGCAATGCTGAATTTTCCATAAATACTTGTTTACCAAAGACAGTCCTATAAGCAAAATCTATTATCAAATATTGGAAGACTACCTGAACAATCATGCGCTGCTAGGCACACTACGAAAAGGATGTTTCATACAAGTAAGTGTACAAAAGGTGGTTGAGGGCATCCATTGATATGCTTGAGTTATCGGGCTAGTTTCATTTCACTATATGATGTTGCACATTTACACTTCAGTAGTCATGATATGAACATAACCTCAATTTAGTTTATCTTAAATCACATATCTACCATCTTGTCTCCTGTAATTATTGTTAAAAATGTTCATTTTGTAATGTTTGATTAACAGTTACTACATATGTTAAAGTTATTGTGTGTACTGAAAGGGTGCTGCACTTTCACACTCCACTTTTGTAGTGTAAAATTAGGGTGTTTGATCGGACTCACAGGGCACTGCTATTTGTTTCTCACAACCTCTTTATGCATTTACAAAGCAAATCAAAACCAACCATGTCGTAGAAAAAGTTTGTGATTTGGTCTGTCAAGAACAACACCAGCGAGGTTTAAAGGTTGTTGCATATAAATACTGTGTAGAGCTATTGAGCATGGCTGGACTACTTATATAATGGTTGAATCTCATAATATTGGTGTTTTTTTGGTTTTTAAAGAATAAAAAAAAAAAACAAAAAACAAAAAAACACCACAGACACGTGTGTGTATATCATTGCAAGATGCCTTAGCTTAACGGTTCTCAACCGGTGGTATGCATACACCTAGGGGTACGGGAAGGGTTATGCAGGGGTACGCAGACATATAATTTTGAGTTTTTTTTTTTTTTTTATTATTTTATTTGTTTCGATTTCGAACTCAAAAGTAGGAAATAAAGAAGAAAATGTAATTCAAGGGCTTTAAAAGAAAGGAATTCAGGTGTAGTTTCAAAAACTGACTCATGACTGCTATCCTAAATAAATAATTATTGTTTCAATCAGTTTCAATGCTTTAGTTTAAATTTTTAAAGTTAAAACAACCAAAGAGTTTGAAGAAGGTTGCCAGTTCGCTGCGTGGCTCATCCGCAAAACACAGTGCAGCTGTACTATAGCATTGAATAGATTTGCTTCAGAAAGTGGGGGCAACGCGTGAGTATACTCCCCAGTGGGGTGGTAGCTTTTAAGAGAGGGCAACCTCTTCAATTCAAGAAAGGAATTGCAGGTGGTTATAACACTTGTGTTCGCGGGAATCCCAAAAATGGACCGGTTTTTAGTGAAACGGAAAGGAAGTGGTACCGATGCGTTTGCGAAAGTGAGTGATTTGGAAGGTGTTGGGTCATCTTCTGATAAGACAGGCCAAGGAATTCCTCAAAAACGACTGTGGTAGCAGCAAGATAAGAAGCCACCAGAAGATTCATCTGCGGACAGAAAAATATGACAATATTCTGCAGAATATTTAGGCTACGGTTTTGTCAGCAATGGTGCGGACTCTCCACTTCCAGTCTGTGTCATATGCAACGAAACTCTGTCCAATCACAGCAAGAAACCGTTGCATCTGAAGAGACACCTGCAAAACAAACACGCAGAATTGAAATATAAACCACTGGAATATTTCAAGAGGCAACATGAGAGTATGAAAGGCACCACAATGTTTCACGGATATCTGCGTACGCCTGAGAAAGCTTTGTGCGCCTCATATGAAGTATGTCTTTTGGTAGCGAAAACATGGAAAACTCATACTATTGCTGAGGAGTTGGTACTTCCTGCAGCACTAAAAATTGCAGAAATAATGAGACAAGAAAGCAGTCGATACGGTGAAAAACTATCCCACATTCAGATGACAGGCTACCATATCAAGAAGAATTCGAGAAATGGCTGACAATGTAATCCAGCAAGTTTGTGAGCAAATGAAACTCAGAAAACAATTTGCATTACAACTGGATGAGACGTATGAAACGATGCTCAGTTGATTTTTTTTCGGTATGTTGATCAGGTGAAGGAACATTCAGAAGTGTGGTATAGCGGGTCCACAGCGTTCTCAATAAGGGCCAGTTTTTAAATAATCACCGCTCTCGCACCGGCTTAGCAAGGGGGCGTTGGGCCATAGCAAACCACGGGGCGATCTGTGGTGTGGGCGTTTCTCACCGAGTGCACAGGTGAGGGACTGCCCACATCCGTGATTGCTCCCGTGGCGAATATGCTACAGCTGCCATGACCCCTCGCATTATAAAAAACGCGCGAGTCGGATGGAGAGAGGAAAGGAAAGAGAGAACGGAGATTGCAGGGAGAGAGGAAGCAGGTCGGAGAGAGAGAGAGAGAGAGAGAGACACACACACGCGCCGCATGTGTGTGCGTGGGGAGTGAGCGAACGAGTGCTTGTGGGCAGCTGCGAAGGCCTGGGTGTTAGGCCTACATCCAGGGGTTGGAGTTGTTGTTGCTCCCACTGAGCGACCAGGTAGCGGGAGTAACCAGAGAAGGATGACTGGTCGCGTAAGGCCAAGAAGGCTGTGGGAGTTGGGAGGCTTGGGCGGTAAACTCCCTGGCATGAGCGTCCTGGTTGTCAGGTAAGCCAAGTCTCCGAGGCTAGGATGAGTGCCAGACTGAAGCCTGGGATCGGGAGGTCTCCAGTCTCGTTGCAGGAGTTGAAGAGGGCAGCTGCAGAGAGTGTCTCTCCTGCTGCAAAGCCTAACTGTGAGAAGCAGGTGAGACGCTAACAGAAAAGATGCACCAGGCTTGTCATTGTTGTGTTTTAAAAGACTGCTTCCTGATCGTTTTAACCTTGTTGTTTTATGAAGATTTTTCTATTTATTGGTTTTAACCTCCACATTTCTTTTATGGGATTATTTATTTATGAAATTATGAAAGCACTGCACTTTATTTGAACACTGTCTTTGTTGACTGTTTTAATAAAAGCACTTCTGCACTTTTTACCATCCCCTTGCTCAAATTGTCTCACTGTTTAGCTCATCTGTGACATTACCGAAGGTGTTGGGTTCAAGTGCTTCCAAACAGCAATGGGAGTGTGGAGCCAGAACCCACATCGTCACAAGAAGAAGTATTAGCTTGCAAAGCTTTACTGGGACAAACAGCAGCACAAGAGATTTTCAGAATTCTTTCAGAGTATCTCGCTGCTCATGGATTTCAATGGACGTGTTGTGTTTCTGTGTGCACAAATGGCGCAGCTAACATGACGGGCCACCGAGGAGGCTTGAAAGCGTTGGTGAAAGGGAAAAATCCATCAGTACAATGGAATCACTGCATTACTCATTGACAATCACTCGCCTCAAAACACTTAAGCGTGGAGTTCATTGAGACACTGAACACTGTGGTCAAAGTTGTAAATTTTAATGAGTCACGTGCTCTGAACTCTCGGCTCTTTTGACTGGTTTGCCAGTACATGGGTTCGGAACACGTAACTTTGTTTTTGCATACCGAAGTCAGGTGGCTGTCTCATGGAAAAGTTTTGAACAGGTTATTTAATATATAAGCTCCGACACGAAATTTACATCTTTCTTAAAGATCAGAAATCTGCTTTTGTAACGTACTTTGAGGACGAGCAGTGGTTATGCAAAGTCACATATCTTGCCGACATATTTGCAAAAATCAAGGAGTTGAATTTGAAACTTCAAGGACAGAGGAGCAACATATTTTCTTCCATTGACAACATGCGAGCTTTCATAAAAAAAAGTATCTACTGGAAAAACAGAATTTCTGCTGGACATCTTTCAATCTTCCCATCAATTCCATGTTTTTGTGAAGACCCAAACATCGAGCTTTCAAGCTTTTCTAATATCAAAGCATTGATCATCGATCATTTGAAGAATCTAGAAAACTAAATTCTCTGAGATTTTCCTGAAATTGAAACGGATGGTGCCCGGAACTACTGGATTTCGAATCCTTTTTGTGAAAACAATGTTGAGACAGCAGAATACTTTCACACTCTTTGGGGGTACAATCGCGAAATAGGTTGAGAACCAAGGCCTTAGCTTCTCCTCTGTGTCCCATTCCCTCTAAAAGTAAATCTCCCGTGAAGACTTGATATTTTGTTTTAATGTATAGAAAGCGATTAACTTTTGAAAAATTTCACGCAGCAAATGCAAATATAGCATGTTTGTGAAAAAATAGCTAATTTCAAAATTACAGAAGCTATCCTTTAACCAGAATGCCACACTGCCTACCTTTTAAGAGAATTTATTTACAGGACAATCCCTTTTAACTGGCCCCCTTAGCACTGGACCCATGGCCAGTTGCCGTTATGGCCAAATAATCTGACGCATACCTATTTTCATGTAGAATAATATTTCTAAGGTATGTACTGTACCTCTTCGACGTTCCTGAAGAAACCACATCCACAAGGCTTCATCCACGATTTCACACACAGTTTTTTTTTCTCGTACAACGACTGGGCGGTGTGGTGTAGCAGGTCCACAGCTCAAGTCAAAAAGGCCACTTTTTGAATAGCAAGGGGGTGTGGTATGTGTGACCGATCGTTCCCGGGGAAATCGCAATGCTGAAGAAAGTGATCGCTCCAGCTGAGCAATCAAGGAGCTGGAGTGACTGGTATTGAAGATGACTGGCTGTCGAAAAGGCAGCAGCAGTCGTGTAGGCTTTGGGCTGGTCTAGCCCCGGCGTGAGAACCAATGGAGCCCGACGTAGCCAGAGATCAGAGGGCTACCGGACCAGTGTGGAAGTCCCAGCTAGGGTTACTCCGATGTTGTGAAGCCCGATGGGAGAAGCAGGGGAGCCGCCAGGTATAAAGAAGGCGGCACTGAGCTTTGGATTTTAAGAAACCGCGTCCAGCAATTATTTTAATCTTGTTTGCATTGTTTTTAAAAGGACTTGTTTTTTTATTAATGGATTTTAATCTCTACTAATTCACTCATTTTAATGGATTATTTATTTAAAGAAGACTTTTGATACACTGCACTTTATTTAATTTGAACATTGTTTTGCTGTTTGCTGGTTTTAAAATATCTCCCACCTTCCAGGAAAGAAGGAAGTGCATACATATAATATAAAGAAAAAAAAATTATTTTAACAGGCCAGTTAAGAGGGATTGTACTGTATTTAAGTATTTTATGGTCACTGAAAAATAAGTCTAAAGTTTTACTTTGTTGATAAAAAAAAAAAAATAAAAAAATGAACAAACCTGTGGTCTGCATTTTGTAAAAATTACTAAGGTTAACACTTTACTATAGAATTTAAAAGTCTGTTTATGCAGGTGCTTAGTATGACTTTTTATATAATTTAAAAAAAAACAGCCCGTATTGCTAATATTTCCAGGTCTCTTCAATGAGAGGTTAACATGTGCCTCCAAATAAGGACAAAGTTAGAGTTAAACCATAATGGCGCTCTGCAAATGTGCTTGCATGAAGGCTGATCCTTTCACTAATAATTTGTTAAACAAAAATAAATAAAACACAATGTAATACCCTCATTTAAATACAGCCATTGAAGTAGGGTATAGGAACACATGCATAGTGTTCACAATCTGAAGGCTTAGTATTCAAAGCTTGAAGTAAGTATCTACTGAAATTTATACAGTATAGAGCAATCTCTTGTCTTACATTGACATTTAAAAAAAAAAATAAAAAAATTTCTAATCTGCCCAGTACAAAATAAGGGTAACAGAGGACTGGAGTCTATCAAGAATTGATTACAAGTAGTGAAATATTTAATTCAGTGCATCTGCATGGTATACAACACATGGATGTTTGTTAAGAGACACATACATGCACGCATGTGAAAGTAAATTAGCTTCAATGGCATTTATGTGGTGTAACATAACTGATCCTTCTCCTCCACAAAATCAACTGTTCCCTTACACATCAGAAATGTTCTCAAACAAAAAGTAGCTCAAGAGTACATGATCTAATTTATAGCATAACTGGAGGAAAAAAATGGATTTAATTAAAATGGCAATACCAAATTCAAACTCATTAAAACAAAAATATAAAAAAAAAAGTTCACTAATCCAGTATACACTAATGTAACATATTAATCATTCTGTAAATGTTTTGTAATCCATTTCAATACACTTAAGATAATCAGACCATATTTAATGCTTTTAGCTCTTTGACGTACCAAAACTAAATTAAGATACAGTTAAACAGACATTTCAGTGAACAAG
Organism: Polypterus senegalus; assembly: GCF_016835505.1. NCBI lineage: Eukaryota > Metazoa > Chordata > Cladistia > Polypteriformes > Polypteridae > Polypterus > Polypterus senegalus. The sequence goes on from NC_053170.1 coordinate 86,876,940, forward strand.
TACTGATAAAGGTTTACACTCGCTTGCACAGTATATAAATCTTTGTATGCCAAAAAACAAAGCCCAGACAGAACTATCTAGTTTTGTAAGAATTTATAATTTTTTGGAAAGCTCTTTAACAAAATACTAGACTGCGTGGATAAGGAAGAAAAACTAAACAGCATGCAAACAGAATTAATTTTCAGGAAAAAATTAAAGGTGCCCTGTGAAAAGTAACGCAAAAACACAGAATAATTTTCATACAAAATTGTTGGTCTAAACATGTTAAAAACAAGTAAATTACAAATGATTTTTTGCTGCTCTTTGTGTAATAACCAAAACTAGTAGGTATAAATAAGTTTCAAATTTGACACCATATTTTTGAAAAAAAAAAAAAAAAAAAAAAAAGGTTAGACTACGTAAGTTTCTTATTTCACAAACCTGGTGGATTGTTTCTTCTGCCAGCGTGGGGATCCACTGGTCCACCAAAAATGTTAGTGGCAGTTTTGCTTGGCCATAAAGATTGCTTTTGGTCACCATCTCCTGTACCAAAGGTAATGTTGGAGCTTCCACCTGGTGGTTGCAGCACCCTTAAAAATAAATAAATGAATTAAATAAAAAAACTGGTAAATTAAAACCTGACAGTCATTTGTTGAAATCAAAGTAATTTTCAGTATGTAATCACAAGTGCCTATTATAATAGAGCTCTAAATTAAAGATTCAATATGAGGGGATGGTGGGGGCTAGAAAGAAAGAAAAAAAAAAAAAAAAGATGTATATGGTTGCCAACTGGCCGACCAACCACAAGCATTGCTTGGTAGGTGACCACAGAAATAATCTGACTGCGATTCAGACCTATGGATAGAATACTATTATCTACACCCTGTGAAGTAAGTGAACCAGCCGCAATGGCGCAACTTCTGCATATCCTGTATAGCATACGTATGGCTCAGGAGTGATGTCCGAGATTCAATACCCACAAGGAGAAGCAAAGGTTCAGGTTTGCTTACATGAGGAGAAATATTTTACACAGCAATTAATTACAGTACATATAAAAGCAAGTTACTTGAACTTTGAATGAGATTTCTAAAATTTCATATTAGTTCTAAATGACTCAATAGGATGCCTACATTTCAACATATTTTTTACTTCAATCATTACAAATTGAATACTTAAATTACTACTGCTAAGCAAAGAAAAAAATATAAGCTAAGCAATACTTCTGTAGAGCTATAGTATAAAAGGTCATTGACTCATTTCATGGTACAAATGTTGATACAGATACAGAGAAAGTCACTTTCAAATGATCTGAAGTAATTTAAAAAAAAAACTGACAAATTGTTAGCAGAACATGAAAGAAATACAAGCAAGAAAAGAAGATGGAAAAAAAAACAAAACACACAATAAATGACCTCCACGGAAACCACATTACCAGAGAAGGCAACTAAAATTTTTTTTTTAAAAACACACCCCTTTTGAATCTCAGAACACAGTCCGTTCTGTCGACTCTGCCAGTGAACAGTTGACAGTTTCCCCATATGACGTGAGTCTATAGAAATCTCGTTACTTTCATTACAACGAAGTGCCCAGAAGACCTTGAAATGCCTGAATGAATCATCCACAGAGCAGTTAGTTCTGTGGCCACAGCTCAGTTGTGCACGACGATACCCAGACAGGAACACTAATCTACCCCCCCCCCCCCCCCAAACTTTCCTCTTACTGGTTTTTCTTTTTTTTTGCATTTTTAGGTTCCTGCAGTTTTTAAGTAAGTCCTTTAGCTTATTGCTCGTCAACATTTGAAAAGCATCAATTGGAATTTACCTCAATGTCACCCTCCTATAGAAACAGTGAACACAAAAAAACGATAGCAGCTCATATTAGAGAAAAAAAAGTTAGTTTTAAAGCTCTCAATCGCAGCAAAAAGAAAAAAAAAAAAAAAAAAAGACGTTGCCAGTGAATATGGAATTTCGCCATCGACGCTGTCAACTTTCTTGAACGACAGAGCAAAAAAAAAAGAAGAAAAATCTCAGGTTGCAAACGTATGTGAACTTCTGCATTTGAAGACATCACAAAAGCAGTTATGCTTGTTCAAGAAACATTCCTATTAATGTGGCACTCATTCAAGAAGATGTGAGGTTTGTAAACTCTCTTGGGACCTTACCCAACTAGACAGCACGCGGAAGAGCACCCTGAAGTCCGATCTCCACGTCTATGGAAGACTATCTGTTGCCAGGGCAGCAGCAGGCTCAAAGCTATGCTGCGTCTCTAAAGCAAAGCAAACAGAAAAGATCTCGATGGGTGGTGCACGGTACATTATTAAATGCAGGTAACAGGATTACTTGATCTGGCCACGACCCTGCCTGGCTGCTGTGTCTGTGTATAGCAGGGTGGCAGATCATGCTACAATTAATAAGTGTGCCGTTCTTGTTTCAAGCTGAATAAAGCTGGTTTTGCTAAAGTACCAAGACTCAGCCTGGTGTTTTGGGGTGCAAGACAGGGACTTATAGCGCGGCCCCCCATCTTTTACGATTTGCTTCTGTGTCGCTTCACTGCAGGGCTAGGAGCCTGTTTTTGCCCTGCCCCGACAACAGACAAACAATCTTCCACAGACGCTGCAATCACGCTTTGTTACGCACTTCAGCGCGTCATTCCCGTTGGGTGGGGAGTGGGCGTCTCAAGAGAGTTCAGAAACCTCACAATATGAAGAAAAGGACGATTCGGCTCCTGATTGATAACTGTGCTACCCACAACATGCTTCCACATTTAGATAATGTTTGCGTCAATATTCTTCCCACCCAATTGCACAGCAGTGCTTCAGCAATTGGATTTGGGCATCATTTGCACCCTGAAAGCATATTATTGCAAGGAAATGCTGAGAAAAATTTGTCAGCATAACTTGTAGGGAGGAGGAGATTAAAATTAATGCAAAAGAAGCTATTGAAATAATTGCAACACTTGGACATTAAGTTAAAGAAAGCTCTCTAGTAACAAATACAGAATCTCATTACAATGAAAGTTTCGTTACAACAAAATATTTTTTAGGTCCCTGGGAGTTCGTTGTAATGGAATTTTACCTGTATTTCTGAAGTTAGGTTTAGTTTGTTTTTTTTGTTTTTTTCCTATTCCTTCTGTTTTGCCTGTGATCTCATTGGTTGACTCCCACCTAGTTAAATTATTTCCTATTGTAGAAGGCCTATAAATTAAGGATTTTTCATATTCTTTGAAAGAAGAGATTAACGACACCGGCACAACATTGTCTTAAACGTACTACTGAGACAAATTTCATTTTTCCAAAAGACTGTTGATAACATAGCACAAGAGAGGGGCTCTTTGAACAGATAAACAGGTTGATATCTCCATTTGTACATCAAAAAGTTAAATTATAATTACTTCCACACAGAACAAATTCCTGAAGAGAGATTTTTTTTTTTTTTTGTAAAATCAAAACAGGTTGTTAGACATAGACACAGATGGTTTCCTGGTCTAAGTTTGCACATGAAAGAGCTAAAGCAGCAATATAAAATTTAGGACCAAAAGCCATTTTATTCATTTACAACTTAATCAAACGCCCTAAGTGCTTTTACAATGGTATTTGAGTAAGTAGTTCTGGAGCCTTTATTACCATACTTTCGTAATTCAGTTTCATCCAGGAACAAGGTTATTAGCAAATACTGCAACTTCTATTAAAAATGTAAAAACTTAGTTTCAGAACATCCCTACTACTTTGGTTAGCACTTACCATGTGAATTTTCCCTTAATACTTAGGAAGTAAAAACTGTCCCTTGAACCAACTACAACTGTGAAAACAATGATGTCTAAACATTCACACACGTCAGGAGTTTCAATGAACCATGTACAATAAGAAGATGGAGTTAACATGGAGGCATCAAAAATTTTATTCTAAACCCATCGAGGGCCTAAGGGAAACAGTACATGTGGGAAATTTAGCCAACGTCGATTAAATGCCTATAACAGGAGTGTAGGGGACTTGTTCCTACAGTTAAAACAGGAATCACTCAATCCACAAACCACATTTCCTGTGACAGCCTACTTGATCAAGCACAGAGGTGTTTCAATACATTAAAAGTGAGCTATACAGAAGATCAAACCTCCCTTTCCAAAAATAAACAAATGATCAATATGTAAAAGAACCAAATGATGAAATTAGGCTACATTCACATTGCTGATAAAAATGACTTAAGTCTGATATTTGGTTGCTATTTAATTTTTTTTTTAATTTCTAACTATATTTTGCATGTGATCCAGATTCAAAATACAAATTTCAACCCTGGATGTGTCACATGTACTTAATGAGAGAGAGAGAGAGAGAGAGAGAGAGAGAAACTATACAGCTCATCACAATCACTAAGTTGCTATGCTACTTAATAATGTCTTACACTGGAATGTCTGAAAAATTCTCAACTAGTGACAGCAACAAGTAGAAAAAGAAAAACATTTATGTAGAAACTTTTGAAGTAAGAGGGAAGCCAGCACTGGTCAAAACAGTGGCTTCGCAATCTCAGAACATTGAAGGGAACATTTAATTACTTATGTCAAGGTCTGTTTGCAAATCACTCGTTCAAAAGTATGCTGTTGTATCAGAAAAGATGTAGCGACACTGCTGTCTTGGCTGTTAACAGTCACTCTAAATACTGAAGTCTTCCACCTTGTATCTATTCCATTAGCCTGCCAAATCATTACTGTCACCCATCTTTTCAATACAGAAATAGGACAAATGTCATATTATGAATACAAGTAGCTGGGGACCGTAAAATTTCCACATAATTCTGATTCAAACGTTCAAATGCCTGAAAAATGCTGCTGTTTACACTTCTCTTAATGATCAAATCTGTGTCACATATGAGTTAAAAAAAAAAAAAAAAAAAAAAACACACATCAATGCAGTGTGAATGCAGCCTTAAAGATAGTTTGGATTATTGATCTTCATTAGTTGTAGTATAGTTTCAAGGCTACCTGCTTGTTACAGTGAAGGCTAACATGAGATGTCATCAGTTTCAAAAAGCATATTCTGCTGAACAACTACATAGTTTAAACACCACCGTACCATGCCTAAATGACAACTACCCAGTACAGTCACTCTGAGGCAATTATGTACTATATAAATCATGTTGAGGACTCAAGTCAGTAACAAAAGTAAATGTGGTAAAGATAGGCAAAAAAAAACCCTCACATATTCAGATTTCTTACATTGCCTTGAGCTCCACACAATACTCAGTCTACACTAGATTACTGAACAGCAAAAAAAAAAAAAAACCAACAACTGTATTCAGTTTCAAAGGGGTCACTGGGCCAATCAACAAATACAGCCAGACCGCATAAAGGAAAGATATGGCAAATTTTACACATGGGCATATCAATAACAAGGCCTAAAATCTACTCACAAATACAGAACTCACTGTAGACCTAAGGAGAATATTGAGTTACGCCACACTCAATATGAAGGGAATTCCCTGCAATTCAATTGGATAAACAGCTGTTTACTCACTCTGAGGCACTGGGTTCATACATTTGAAATGCAGAGGGGCGGGGCCCAGAGTAAATTTCTTGCCAGCGACATAGTGAAAAATGTCAGTTTAGAAAATTCCACAATTTGAGATGGACGTGTAAAACTGAAGCCCTTCTGATACTGACACAAGTGTATCTCCCCCCTTCAAATGCAGGAGGAAATATGCAATGAAGTACTCTAAAACGTACTGCTGTACTACATTTATTTATATAGCACATTTTCATACAAAAAGTAGCTCAAAGTGCTTTACATAATGAAGAAAAGTAAATGACAAAATAAGAAATTAAAATAAGACAACATTAATTAACATAGAAAAGGAGTAAGGTCCGATGGCCAGGGTGGACAGAAAAAACTAAACAAAAAAAACCTCCAGACGGCTGGAGAAAAAAGATAAAATCTGCAGGGGTTCCAGGCCACGGGACTGCCCAGTTCCCCCTGGGCATTCTACCTAGCATAAATGAAATAGTCCTCTTTGTAGTTAGGGTTCTCACGGAGTCACTTGATGTTGATGGTCATACAGACTTCTGGCTTTTAATCCATCCATCATCGTTGGAACATCAGAGCTTTGAGTAGGCGGTGGTGGCAAAAGGACACCAGAAAAGGAAACAGAAGAGAGAGTAGGTACTAGAGATCACTTTTCAAATGGAACATATGTGGCACAGGCTAAACTCATTAGGTGAAGAGGGTTTTCTCCTATCACTGTGGAAATGAAGCATGTGGCATAAACAAAAAAAAACAATTCCAATCAAAACTGACAGAAATCAGTTACACTTTTAGTTTTCCAAAAAGAGAGATTGGGGAAATTGTTTTGATGACTGAAATCCTTTATACAGAGGCAAAGTCAAATAACAACTTGTATATATGTGTATATATATATATATATGTATATATATATATATATATATATATATATATATATATATATATATATATATATATATATATATATATATATATATATATATATATATATATATATATATATATATATATATATATATATATATATATATATATATATGTATATATATATATATATGTGTATATATATATATATATATATATATATATATATATATATATATATATATATATATATATATATATATATATATATATATATATATATATATATATACACACACACACACACACACTTTAGCCACATACAACTTGTGATCTGTTCCACCTGTCACAGACATTGCTATGTTAACTGGCATCTCTAAACTCGTCCTGTATAATGACGGAGTGACTACTTACACAAGCATTCAGGCTTGATTCCCACCTTGGTTTCTAGAAACCCTATTCTAGACTTAGAAAGTTAATAAAAAAATATATTCATGAAGGAAATTTGAAAGTGCTATGGAAATAGTAGCATTGAAATGTGCTGCTCTTTAGATAAGCCTGATGCTGGAAGCAGAAAGACAGCAGCCTGTTTTGGGCCCCAAACACAGAGATTTTAAACAGTTCAAAACATTAGAGACCCAAGTCACTTGGCCAACATTCTAATTCTGCATGTTGTAGGTTCACTGGAACATCCTCAGTGCAATTAGCCCAGACATTCTGCAATAAGCCATGATCGCTGAAAAGGAAGCTCATTGGCTCAATGTACAGAGCCTTAGCCATTTTGGGGGGGGGGATGCAACAGCTTAGCTTCTAGTTAGCCTGGCTCATTGCAAAACATATAGGCAAACTGGAACAAGACAGATTTTCCAATTCAACTATGAAATAATATTAATATACACTATTTCCGAGCTGCTTTGGACAAAAGCAACATTCAAACCAGATTAATCTTGCCCCAGAACCTTACATGACAACCATTATATCCTTGTTATATTGTAAAATGCTCGGATTTTACTCTTCCTTTGCACTGCAGTCACACAGAGGTCAAACAGACCACTGTATGTGGACAACACAAAAGAACATTTACATGCTGAATTTTATCCAGAAAATACCCATATGCCCGTTGCCAAGCTTAAATGTGTCCAGGGATTTCTAACAAACCCAACTTTGGTTTTCCAGTCCTATAAAAACCGGACGCGTTAAATGAAAAATGGGCGACCTCCAACCTGTACTAGTTCCAGATACACGGTTTAGTTTACATTTGAAATGTTTTTCTTGGCAGAGAACGAGATCCGGCCCTTTCCTCTGCATTGTGGACAAAAAAGAAATAAAGAAGGCCCCACCCATTTTTGTCTCAGCACCGTCCACAATGAGCGAGCTAGAGTCCACTCCGCCCTAAACATATTTCTCTTCGCTCATCACCAACCATGTGTTTGTCAGTCGACCAAGCACCCCCCCGATACGATATATTCATAACGCAGAGATCACGATGCAACTGCGTAAGAGCTTTGGTTTTCAATTGGATGCTTCACCATTTTCCGTTATCTGGGTATAAGCTAGGCATGAGAAGGCAGACAACAAAAAAAAGGGGTTGGGGGCATAGTTAATAGTAGAACATTTTTTAACCAGGTTTCTGAGAAAATGAAACATCCGATGTCGAACCGGATTTCCTTCTACCATCCTGATTAAAATGTAGAGCACACAAAAGCTTCCCCGTCACCGCTTCTATTATTGGGGCCATTCTGCAGCAGCACAGCTACGGAACGAACGTCAGGTCTGAAGAATGTGTGAGGCGTCAAGTACAATAAAAGGGGGTGTTGTCGGTTTCTGTTCACCAAATACGAATGAACTGAAAAAGCATTTCAGCCAGTCTGAACATCACTCTCGTTATTTAGAATGTCACTTAAGGTTTTAAGAGAGGTGAAACACAATAGAAGTAACGGAGAACAGAAAGATCACAGCTGTGAGACACACGCGGCGCGGCCGCGATTCCCTGCTATTGTAATTGGCCGCGTTAACAGGACTGCGGGGTGGTTACCCTTATAATAACAGCCTTCATTACACTACTAAATTGCTAGCCTATAGCTATTTATCTTTTTTCCTTGTGGCTCCTTAAATGTGGTGCCTCAGTTTGTATTTGCCGACATCCGGATTAGAATGGTAAATACAGTCTGGCACGCTTCATAGATCTGGATATTAGCGTCATAACGGGTCTTCGCGTTTCTCTTTTGTTTCCCCGGCTTCCCAGCGTCTTCGCCTTACCTGGAGCTGCTCTTAGCCTCCGGATCCATGCCTTGGAAAGTGGTGGTGGTCGTCATTTTGAGAAAAAAAATGTAAAAAAGTTTGTCTCTCTATTACTCTATAAAAGCGGAGGGCAGCGAGCCAGACTGGATTAAATTTGAATTTTTATTGAGATAAAAAAAAACAAAAATAAAAAGGCAAAGTGATTTCCCCCACTCGCCAGCCTTACTGCCTTCACAGCTCCACCCGACTCTGACCGCACACCAACCCCGGCGCGCGTCTGCGCTACAGGCTCGCTTCTGGCAGATCCTCCTGTCCGCTGATTGGCTGCTGTGGTAGCTATTGCGCATGCGATTCGCTGACAGTGATGTCTGTTACTACCGGCTCGCCATCTCACTGCGTTTGAATTGATTTAAAGCCCTAACCGTCATTTTTGTCAGCGTTTTACTGCTGTGCACGTTGTAATTAATAATCAAATACATCTGTTGCCTGTTAAAAGGAGAATTTGTGATGCCTTTATCAGACAAGGAACTAGGCCTCCTGTCGACATTACTAGAGGACCGACTATGTATTGTAAGCTTAGTCATTCTAAAGCTTTTTGTATTTTTCTTCTTTTGCTATCTGTTAGTATCATTCATATGATTTGAAAATCTAATCATGTTAGGCTACTGTATGTGTGTGCCCGGTATAGACCGTTTGGTTAATGTTGACTACTTCGAGTGTGGCCTTCTAAGGCATAAGTAGGACGTGCCTTCAGATCTTCAATTCAAATATTTTAGAACATTACAAAAATTTCAGCAAGAACAGGCCATTAAGCCCAACAAAGTTTGCCAATCCTGACCACTTAAATCTGCCAAATGTATGTCAGGTCAAGTACTTGGTAACCTATTCTATGTGTCTATGGTTCTCTGTGTAAAGAGAAACTTTCTAATGTTTGTTCTAACAGCCTGGTTCCACTGTGCCAATTCCTTTTGTATTTTTAAATTATTTAATCATGCCACATCTTAATCTCTTTTTGCTTAAACTGAAAAGATTTGACCAATTTAATCTTTACTCGTAACTCATCCCCTGCAGTCTTGGAATCAGTGTAGTCACTTTTCTCTGCACTTTTTCTAGTGCCGCTATGTCTTTTTTTTGTAGCCCAGAGACCAAAACTGCATGCAGTCCTCCATGTGCAGCATAACCATAAGCTAATTTGATGTATACTTTACATATAATGGTATAATACCTAATAATGTGTTAGCCTTCCTAATGGTTTCTGGGCACTTGGGAAGTTGATAGTGATAAGTCTAGTAGAACTCCTAAATACTTCTAATAAGGAGAACTTTCAATTGTAATGACTCCCACTGTGTATTTAATCTTAACATTTTTACTTCCTACAGTTAATATCTTGCATTTACTTATACTATCTACCACAAATCTGCCTAAGCCTGTATGTTGTCCATGTCCCTCTGTAATGATTCATGTGATGCTAGACTATCTGCCCTTCCACTTAGCTTGATATCCTCTGCAAACTGAAAACCGCTTTTTGTGTAAATTACTATCCAGAGCATCTATCTATCTATCTATCTATCAATCAAAAAGAGCAGCAGCCATAGTACGGACTCCTGAGTGATACAATTCTTAAGGTCGCCTAATTCTGATAAGATTTCTTGCCCCATAATCCTCTGCTTTCTGTGTTTTAACCAGTTCTGTGCCCATCTACACACTACATCCTGAAATCCCACTTTTTTATTCTGATGCCCAATCTCTCATGTGGGCTTTATCAAAGTCTTTCTGAAAATAAAGAAAAATATGCCAATCGTGTGCTATGAAAATTCACTAAATTCACCATTTTTCTTCCTCTTGCAATTCATGCTTTTCAAGATTTTCACAAATGATAATTTTACATGTGTGTTACAGAGAGATCCTCTTGAGTATATTGGTCATTAGTTGAACATTTTATACTCGTCAAGTTTAGTAATTTTTTATCTACTTCAAGCTTCCACTGTACAGACAGTGCTACCAATCTCCAAATTCAACATCTTCCAGGAAAAGGAGGTATTCTGTCTACATTGGTTTATTGAGGAACATTCTGTAAGCAATAAATTAGAAGTAGCAGTGATATGTGAGAAGAACACATACTGTTGCTAATGAAAATGAAAGGAAATGGGCATTTTCCAATCCAGTATGTGCTACAAAATAATAATATTCTCAAATTCAGGCTCACAAGGCTTGGAAGTCTATTCTGGCAGCTCTGGGCTCAGACGGTAAAATAATTTTAAACCTATAATTTAGGTTTAATGAGTAAGCTAGAAATAACTTTAACAAATTAATACAGAATGATACTTATGCAAGAAAAACATATAAACAAGTTAGTGTCATTCCTGCATGATGATGTTCCGATTTGTTCCCATATGGTATGTTACAGGTTTTATGTATTTTAGAATAAGTTATGAACTTCTAGTATACTCGCTAACAACTTGAAAAGGGCTTTGTGACTAACCTTAATAGCACCCTGAAAATAATGTACTTCAGCAAACGTTCCCTTTAACAAATTTTTTCTTTGAAAATCTGAATTGTTCCATCAAAAATGTTTCCACATTAGCTAAATAACAACTGCCCAGGACACTTGCTTTGAGGCAGTTTTCTACTTGTAAATAGTCATTTGCGGTGTGCACGTCATATCATGCAAGTCTGTATCATATTAAAAACAGTATGCTGGTTATTGAAAATCTATTTAGAATTAAGTGCTTTGGCCCTTGTGATCCTGAAGTAGATTGTGCAGTTCAAAAAGGTTGTTATTTTAATCTCTAAGAAGATTACATTAGTATTGCGCACCTATAACACATTTTTCATTTTACTTTAATTTACATAGTGATATTTTATATATTCCAAAGACATGGAGGTCTAAAGTATTATGGCACTTGAGTTTATCATCTATGCATCTTGCAAGTCATGTTAGGAGAATTTGGATTGTTGAAAGAAAAATCTCTAGTGGATACCCTTTACCCCCTGTGGTCTACAGAGCTGGATGCTGTTATCTGTACCTTGTGCAACTGCTGTGTGTGACAAGAGGAAATTGCCCCCTGTGCAGCAGTTCATGTTTTGTTCTAATTTTCTGGGAAAGGCGACAGTAACTATTTAATTCATATGTCAATTATTCTTCTTGCTGGCTCTTAAAGGCTCATCCTCGCATTAAGTGCTTGATGCTGCTTTGTTATTAAAGCTGTCGGTAGTTCAAATTCATTCATTTTCAGAACCTACTTAATCCCATGGCAGAGTTAAAAGCAGCTGGAGTCTATTCCGAGAATTAGGCAAGAGGCAAGGACCCACCCTGGATGGGGGACCAGTTCATCCCAAGGTATGCTCATTAACTCATACAGGGCCAATATTGATTGACTTCTTTGGAGCCATCTTGCAATTTGTTCTACTCATTACTTGGGTGAGACAAGTCCCACATGCACCGGTTGACATATCACACTGCTCTCATTGGAAGTGTGGCAGAAATCTCCCATGTAGTAAGTTGTATTTTACACTGTCTCTAGGAAATGTAATGCTAGCCTTTTGTGCAGCAACTTTGGTTTTCATCTTACTTTTGTACAAAATATGATGCAAGTGTTCTGTCTGGCAATTTTCTTTTTGTGCTGACTCTCTGGGAAAGATAATGTGAGCCCTGCATGTAACAATTTGTTCTTGGCACTACTTCGGCAGGCAATATATGCTAATCCTCCTTGTGACAATTTGTGCTTCATGCTGCTAATATAGATGAAAGTAAACAAGTATGTAGTCATTCATGCTTTGCACTGCCCATCTCTCCACATTACAGATTCCTGAAGGATCAATGTGTGCCACAGTAGCTTATACTGTGTGCATTATATACTAGTTTATTGCCCACCACATTATGGAAATTCTAATGAAGGACAAAAGAAGAAAATAATTTTGATACCTAATTATGTCTTAGTTTATATGTTGCCTAAATTAACTTAACCAATCTTCAACCATTTCTTGAATCTGTTTTCAAGCATTGCAAGAAAAAAAAATGACCCAAATCCAAGTTTTTCATTCATGATTCTCTGAGGTGTGTTATTAGAGTAGCATGAACTGTGAATTTACTTGTTTTTTTTATCTGGACTACACACGTATTCTAATTCCAATATTTATCAATGTGACTGGTATGAAAACATAATATGGGAATTTTTCAAATGCTTTGTGTAGTCCAAGTTATTTTAAATTGCTATAAATTAATTTCCATAATAGGATAGCGTAACAACACATTGGTTAGAAATCCAGTGTCTTTAATTCAAACCTACAACTGGTTGTTGTGTATGTGGCTCTTGCACCAGAGCTGCTCAATTCATTCAGCAATATAGGCGGCTGTCTTAGGTGGCATCACCCGAGGAGCACGGTTTATGAAAGTACACCAGACACAGAACAGCACCTTTTTATATAACTCAAGCAACGTACAATTTAGGATCCTAACTGTCTGGCCATGCTATGGACAGCAGGGGATGCCATTTTGGTAACTAAAGTGCCGTTGTGCTCCAGACACTAGGTGGGGACACTTGCCCCACCTAGGGCTCCATATGGGCTTTGAATGGCACTGGCTTAGGCATTCCCTTTGTTTCTGCATGGGTTTCCTCTGGGTATGCATTTTTTTTCCTCAGACGTTCCCAAAAACGTGTGTTGAGTTAGTTAGCTACTCTACATTCATCATAGAAGAGTGAGGGTGAGTGAGCCCTGCAGTGGACTGGTATTGTGTCCAGAGCTGATACATGTCTTGCACCATGTGTTGCCTGTATAGGCTCCAGCTTCCACAGCCCAAAATTGGTTTGAGATTCTCTTCTGCTCATTTTCACTAATCTTCCTTTGCAGTCTTCATAGACAGTATTGCTAAACAGGTTCATTTTAGCCTCTACAATAATACGTAAATTTCACATTTGAATTCATGTTTATATTGAAGATACGACTCAATAGAGGCTCATCACATATATTGATGAGTGTGTATTGGAACATGGTAACTTAATTTGCCAACTTAATTTGTGTCCTTAATAACGGCGGCTGAAGCGTGCATGTCTTCCCCCTTCCATCCTCACCATGTTCTACAGGGGTACCATTGAGAGTGTTGTGACCAGCTGCATCACTGTCTGGTATGGCAACTGCAACATATCTGACCACAAGCGCCTGCAAAGGATAGTGAAGACAGCAGAGAA